>NC_135734.1:3015000-3319285 GCF_041903045.1 Epinephelus lanceolatus
TTCCGATGACCCTCAAATTAGATAGTCAAGAGCGAGACCTCTAATTTCGCAAGGAGGCGAGTGTTGTCTGCCGTTAGGCTTTTGGTGCACTCTTCCAATTCTAACATTCATGTCCTATTACTGCATATTGCTAACTCGGCTTTACTGCATGTCACTAACTCAGCTTCCTCTCTGGAGCCTTTGTGTTCCACTGTCTGGCAGGTTAACTTGTATCGCAGCTGTGCCTGGATCGTGGTTGTGCTGCTGCCATGGTCCTGCCTGATGCCTCCTGCTGCTGCTGTTATTATTAGTCATACCTCTACTGTTATTATACACATATGATTATTGTCACATACATATACTATCATATATTAATATATACTTACAACATATTGTACCACAATAGCTGTAATTATTATTATAATATTATTACTTAAATTAATGTTGCTGTAAGCTATTATCATTACTGTCTGTCCTGCATACCTCTCTCTCTCTCTCTCTCTCTCTCTCTCTCTCTCTCTACCTCTGTCTCTCTTTATGTATCATTTTGTCATATGGATTATTGTATTGATGGATACCATTTTTTCCCCTGTTAAAGGGGTTCTTTGGGGAGTTTTTTCTTATCCGCTGTGAGGGTCCAAAGGACAGAGGGATGTTGTACGCTGTAAGGCCCTCTGAGGCAAATTGCGATTTGTGATATTGGGCTTTATAAATAAAATTGATTGATTGATTGATTCTGTCACTGTAGCCAGCCAGCCATGTTCCATGTCCTGAATGCGCTGCCCGTGAGAATCAGTTGTTTTCCTGATGTTTTCCAGAGAGGACAAGATTGAGCTGAATGCCGTGCTTTGAGCTTCGTATATCAATGTGGAAAGTGTCGCGCTTAGCTCCGTGATAAGGGCAGAGCAGAGTCTCTCCAGATCTGCGGGCAGTTTAGAGCTGGGGTCAGTGCTTTCCTCCGACATGGTGGCGCCCTTTTCCACAGCCGCGTGGTCGGCAGTAGCAGTTGTTGGTTTCTTCCGTAGTTCGTAAGCCATTTGTTTCAAAAAGTTAAAGTTCAACAGTCTTTGGATGTTAAACAACACCAGGTATTAAGTAAAACACGGCTCTTGTGCAAATAACTGATGATAAGTATTGAGAAAGCATGGGAGCCACCTGTTGAGCTTGTGTTCCCTCACATGCTAAACTGGAATTCCCTTGTCAGCTCGTCATCGTCTCATTTTTGTCATGGAAATAAGGTCATTGACAAAAATATTTTCCTCATACTTTTCGTCAAATAAAAAACACTGCAATATATTTTTTTAATGTGAGAGTCTGAAAGATTAACAACCAAAACCAGGAATTGGTGTTGATGCCTGCCTCAAAGCATTCTTGGAAAATATTTGAAACATGTAAGAGTGATAACCTTCAAACAAAGCAACAAATTACTAACCATGCTAGTTTGTATTAGTGTGCTAAAATATTGCCATGTGTTAGAGAATTTGAATAAAGATTAAAATGCTGTGTTGTTCAGACATGGTTTGCCCTGAGACAGAGTAGTGAGACGCATCATTCCCCCAACATTTGTCAAACTCTGATCCTATTTGACAACTACTGTAGCTCTGAGCCTGATAGACTTTCTTTCTTCTGGTACATGTTGTTGATCAGGTGTGATGACAAGGCATTCAAGAAGCTGATGTCTAAGTATGGGAGCTGGAGGAGTGAGGAGAGCTGCAGCGCTGTGGTGGAGCTCCTGGAGAGGGTGACCAAGTTGCATAAGCAGCTGGAGCTGAAGGAGAGCCAGGTGGAGATAGACATGGACCAGGTACAAACCACCACAACTACAGTATCCTCTGCCCTGGTCTGCTAGATCCATTTATATCCAACTGGTCTCTCTAGACAATGGTCTGCCTTGCTCAGTCATTTTGTGGCTGCGTGTATGGTGTTAAACTCAGTAAGAGAGGACTGGTGAAGGTTGTTATGAAAGAAGAGCGCTTCAAAGGAAAACCACAGTTAGTGGCCTGATCCTGCAGCTTCCACTTAACCAAACCACTACCAGCAGCACCACAGCTTCCCTGCGAGTGTGGGTTTGGGGGGGCAGTTGCAGCTGTTTCTCACTGGAGTTGGCCACAGAAACACTCCCCTTGTCCCGCATGACAAGAATACCGTCAAGTAGTATTCTCACAGCACAGGAAGACAGGCAGGAGGGGAACAGTGACTCAATGTGTTCTCAGAACGTCTCAGCACTCAAAAGTTCAAGCTAAACAAAGTCATGACTGTGAGGCTCTGTATATGTGCAGGATGTGGAGGGTTAGACCTTTGTCCTGCAATACGCCATGACGTAAAGGCGCACTACAGGGATTTCCAACTTTTTGGCAGACAAACCTGCAGTACATTATAGGCTGAAAACTCACTCCAACCCTCAACATTTGACAGACATTGATGCTGGGCATATTTATATTGTATTAGGATTTAAGCAGACCTACAGGGCAATTATGTTACATTTTCTAGACTGGCATATCCAGCAGCTCTTGTAGGATTGTCAAATTATGTACAGCCTAAGGAGATATCTTGTGTTTCTGCATAAAACTGACAATATTCAATATATTTTGGCAACAAATACCATGAAAACACAAACAGATGATGAAGTTACATAGTGTTGGTCTTTTCATGGGATTTTGAAAAGGCAAATAATAAATAATATAATAATAAAAGACAATAAGGAAAAGGCTGAATAATTCAGGCTTATCCGTTAGAATGTATTTTTCTGTTTAGGAATGTATGTCAAATATTTTTATATGGATAAATAGGATACAACATAGCAGTGATTCAACTTGTAGCTTGGCCATGAAGTAATTGCATAAACTGTTCAAATTGGAGTTGAAACAATGAGTAAAATAATCCATCCACATAAATCTGATCTGCAACAACTCTGATAATTAATTGCTATAGTCATTTTCTTAAGCAAAATGCCAATAACTGACAGGTATCATCTTAGAAATGTTAATATTTGAAGGTTTATTTCTATAATTGACCTGACTATTTAGAGGTTTTAGACCATTGGTCAGAAAAAAACAGTCAAATGGAGGTGTCCACTTTGATTTTGTGAAATTGTGATGGGCATTTTTGTTCTGTTTCTGCAATTTCAGGGAGCAAATGAATAAAGGAACACTTCATCCACAAATGACACATGCATGTTCACTAAAAACCTTAGTATTCAAACTTTGAAGAGAGCAAAGATAGGTTTCACTTCAGTTCAGTTTTAAATAGTAAGGTTTAAGCTAAAGCCTTGTTTCCACCAAACACTTTAGGTGAGGTACCTTTGGAACCAGAAGTAACCCTTCAGACATGGAACATAGGCCCTAGGTCTATTTAGCGTTTCCCCAACAACAAGTACTCTTAAATGTGAGTGGGGTTGTTGTCCTTCACTGCTCTGTTCAGCACTCATCATCGGTGACACAGAGGAAGGCCTACACCTCCTTTA
Source organism: Epinephelus lanceolatus (assembly GCF_041903045.1). Classification (NCBI taxonomy): domain Eukaryota; kingdom Metazoa; phylum Chordata; class Actinopteri; order Perciformes; family Serranidae; genus Epinephelus; species Epinephelus lanceolatus. The sequence goes on from NC_135734.1 coordinate 3,018,443, forward strand.
TCGTCCACAGAATGGGGCTGCACGCTAACATTTTTAGAACAAAATAGAACAGGCTGCAGTGAGAGTCTCTCTCGATGGGATATTTAGTGCACAGGAATGACACTCTTTTCAGAGTCAGTCAGAGTCAGAAAACTTTATTTATCCCACAGTGGGGCAATTCTGTTTACAGTTCACAACAACATGTATCACAACAAACACACATAACACATTCCCAACAACAAGATTACAATAAAAGAAAATTACATTCAGATTACATTCAGGCTGTCAGTGGCATTGGCTCTACATTCATAGTTGTTTGCTGTTCAGCAATGTAATAGCTGAAGGAAAAAAGGAGTTTGAGTATCTGTTTGTTTTCCTCAGAGGGGCATAATAGCGCCACCCTGAGGGCATTAACACAAAATTCTGAGAAAGGATGTGGTCAGGATGTCCAATAATGCTTTTTGCTTTCCTGACCACCTGCTTCTTCCACAACGAGGCCAAGTCACTCAACTGGAATCCCATAATCTTGGAGCAGATCTTCACGATTCTGTGCAAACTATTTTTTATCTCTCAGAGGCAACCCATTAAACCAACATATAAAAGAGAATGTTAAAAGACTTTCAATAAAAGAATGATAAAAGACACACAAAATATTCCTAGAAACAAGTTCAACCTCCACAACAAGTGGATCCTCTGCTGCCCCCTCTTGACAGGAGACTCAGTGTTACAGGAGATATTGAGTTGGGAGTCAAAGACTGTACTTAAATACTTGTATGACTCCACTATCTGGACTTCCTGGCCCTGTATAGTGCTTCCCCTTGGTTCTGGCCTGTTCCTCCTGAAGTCAACGATCATTTCTTTAGTCTTTGAGGCATTCAGGTCGAGATAGTTCTCCTCACACCACTGTATAAAGGTAGGTGAGGCACAGCCATGATCTGACTGTGAACCATGCAAAAGTGTGAATAGTAGGGATGTAACGATATGGAAAATTTGATATCTCGATTATAGTGACCAAATTATCACGGTAAATGATAATATTGCGATATTTTTTAAGCGCTGTAAAATGTCCAAAAAATAGATACATTGAAATAACTTCACTAAATCTTGTAACTTCCTTATCATACTAAAATGTTAACAGCCAAAATCTTATATTAAAATGAAACTTTCACATTAAAGGGGCGAGGGATTGGCACAGCAACAGAAAATTTTATTTTAAATTAACAAAATATGTAAACACATTACAGGAGCAAAGCTTATTTCTCTGGTGCATTTTAACAGTCAGCAAAATATGTAAACAATTTATATATTAATTATTTATTTATTAGCACAAGAGGAAAAATATATATAAAACAAAACAATGCAAGAGTAGAACAAAAGATATACAATATATAGAATAGATATCACAAATGTGCAGGAGAAACCAAAAAAACCCTAAGGGCAATGGTCATCACTACACAGAATAATTAATACATTAGAAGTGTGCAGGTGAGTGAAAGGAGTGCCTGTATGAGAAAAGGATTGCATGTTCTCGTGTGTGTGTGTGTGTGTGTTAGGTCAAGACTGTGAGCAGTGAATTTAATTAACCTTATAAAACCGAGAGCCCCCATTAAAGCTCTTAGTTAAAGGTTAACACGGCAGCGTTTTATGTTATTTCCTTGAGCTTATGTCGAGAAAGCATAACTGGCCGTCTATATCGATTCTACCTCGCCATACAATAACCATAATCACAGTGATTCAATCATAGTTGATCTCAATTAGCATTATGTTACGTCAGTTTATATTCTGTCGGCTCCGCTCAGTGTTTTCAGCTCCGTTTCGTTTTGAAACACTTAGCAACATAGCTGCTAATATGGCTATTAGCTACTCAGCTAGTATTAGCTCCTAAGTGTCTTAAACGAAAACGGAAAACCTAGTCGCCGTTTAGGATGACAGATACGGCTCAAATGTCCCGTATACGTCCAGAGTTACACATTATGACAATCTTAGTAAAACCGAAGTCCCTCACACAATAACTGACGTTTGCATAGCATAACTTGCATTGGCTGTAAAGCTGTGGATGATGGTCATGGAGAGGAGCCAGCAGATTTGTAGTATTGCTACCCTTCGCAGCAACTTTCTTTCTGCATGTTCTGCACACAGGATAGTTGTCCTCCACCAGCTGTCCCTCAGCATTCTTCAGAAACCCAAAGTACCCCCAGACCTCAGATTTTGTGCGTTTAGTTGGGGGGAAAATGTACTGAGTGCCGCTATCACCACCTTCCGACATGTTTTCATTCTTTGTGTTTACACATGCTACACATTCACGCAGCGCCTGCATCGCGAGACTTGAATGAGGCTGTTATTACATATCCTGATAATCCACCGCGATAATGCAATTAATTTAAACATAAATGGTAATTCTTACCGTGTAAAAATTAACAGAGATTTACTGTAATATCGATAATCGTTACATCCCTACACTGCAGGCAAACCCAGAGGCATCCACTGGACATCTCCTTTCAACCAGCCACACCAACATGCAGGCTAAAACTGACACCACCCCCACAGCATCTATTCTTGTGAATGAGGAACCATTAAACCTGTGGAAGATGGGGCGTCGGTAGCGTAGTGGATAGTGCCGGCGCCCCATGTACAGAGGCGATGCCTCGCTGCAGCGGTCGCAGGTTTGACTCCGGCTTGCCAGTCCTTCCAGAAAAATGCGGAGTTTTTTTGTGATTGTTGCGGGCAAAAATCCTTGATTATGTGGCACGTTTTCTTAAAAAATGCGATGGAATATGCGGGATATTTATGCAATTTCATGCGATGAAATTGCGGGGAACTTGCAAAAATTGCGGGAACTTGTAAAAATTGCGGGAACTTGCAAAAACTGCGGTTTGATGAAAAAGAGGAAAAAAGTGATTCCCCCAACACCCTGTTCTCACTAGGCTACTACCTTAATGTAAAGAGTCATTTCTAATTACTTCCTATGATAAGCAAGCATACTACATCACAGAAAGTGCAGGGAATATTTAAGTTCTCATCTTGTTTTATTTCAGACCTTAATAAACACATGGCTCAAACTTACAAAACATTGCTGAGTCAAACAAGTTCTGTAGCAAGAATATGCTACAACTTATGTAAAAATAAATAAATAAAATATATATTATGTCATGAAGGCTATGGACAGAGATCCGTTTTTGCGCACCCACTGGTTGACTTTTGAAAGGAGTCAGGGACAGAGACCTGCCACGCGGTCTTTGGCACTGCAGTGGGATTTACCTCTGGTGTTACGCGCTCTGGGAGAACCTCCCTTCGAGCCTCTGTCACAAATCTCTCTCAAACTACTGTCATTAAAGACAGCACTTAGCCCTGACTTCGTAAGAGAGTGAGTGATTTATGTGCGCTTTCAGTCTCCCCGTCTTGTCTCGTTAGCAGAGATGACAGGAGCGCAGCTACTCTGAGGCTGAATCCCACATTCATGCCTAAAATCATAACCAGCTCTTTTAAATCGAGAGTTATTTCACTGGAAGGTTTCTTCCCTCCTCCCCACAGGAGGAGAAGAAACATCACACCGACTCTGCCTAGTGCGCGCTCTGTCTCATTATGTGACGCGCACAGCAAGCCTCAGACAGACACAACAGTTGTTTGTACATTACAGAGAGCGTTCACAAGGAAAACCCCTCTTGCAACGAAAATGCGAGGATTATGAAATCATGCAAACCCCGCATATTTTGCGCATTTTACGCGGAAATCGGCGATTTATGCGGTGAAAGTGCGGCGTCTTTGAAAAAATGCGGCCCCCGCATGAGTATGCGGACTTTGGCTGATTATGCGTTGAATTATGCAATCGCATAATCGCGTTTTTCTGGAGGGACTGGCTTGCAACCATTTCTGTATGTCACCCCCCTGCTCTCTCTCTCTCATTCCGTTTCTATACATTAAAGGCAAAAAATATCTTAAAAAAAAAAAAGTCTGTGGAAGATTTCACCTACCTGGGCAGTCCCATCAGTAGACAGTGGGACCAAAAAAGACATCAAAACAAGGCTTAGAAAGGCTCAGGATGCCCTCTCTAAACTCCGTTCCACTTGGAGATCAAAACAATACGGCCTTCAAACCAAGCTGCTCTTGTATAACAGCGAAATAATGTCTGTTCTGCTGTACGGTTTAAAGAGTTGGCAAGTGGTCAAAACAGTCATGAGGGGAGCAGAAGCCTTTCACAATGCATACCTCAGACGAATATGAAAGATTGTCCGGCCAAAAAAATCTCCAACCTTCAGCTGTACAAGAAAACAGGTAGCCAGAGCATCACAAAGGAAATTACACATAGGCATTTGAGATGGCTAGGTTATGTGCTGAGAATGGAACAGGGTGAGATCACGAGAGTCGCCTTAAGGTGGACACCACCAGGAAAAAGAAAACCTAGAAGGCCCAAACCAGCTGGAGCAGAACTGTGACACTGGAGCTGGAGAAGATCAACTTGTCATGGGGAGAGGTGCAACATGCTGTCAAGGATCGAATGCAATGGAAAGACCTCATTGAAGCCTTATGTCCTATTGGGAATGAGGAGGTGTAAAGTAAGGAATGAGCTAAGAAAGGCTAAACGACATTCAAGGCTCTCTGGGTTGTTCAAACCATGATGTCATATAAATCATTCAAAGCTATTAGGGTCACATGACACTACCAAGCACTGCATCAAAAATGACTTTGCTTGCAGGCCCATTGCGTATCAATGTATTGAATTGAAAACTGGTATCAGGTGTTTGAGACAGGTCAGTCTCACTTTAAAGAGGCAACAGATAGGATTTGTGTTGTTTTTTTTTTTTTTTACTATACTACTAAATAAATGAGTAAAGAGACCGAGCAACAATTAGCAGATTTATCTGAAGAAAAAACAAATAGTAATGCAAATAATTATACCAGAATGCACAGTACCAGTACAAACAACTCACAGTAAATGATACCAATATATACAGTATCAGTACAAACAACAGTAGACATGTAAGGGATAATGTATAGTGAGCCGGTGACTGTTGAAAAATAACTCCCGACAGGGGAATGGAACCCCGACGCACAGCGCTTAGAGCTTAGAACATGGCTTACTACTAAAACATTCAAATGTTACAACTGGCATCAATAGGCCTATTATTAAATTGCTGGCAGAGTGTATTGACAGAGGAGAGGCGTTCACCAGACAAACGGGAGCGGAGGAGAGGATTTTACTCCACTTTTCCCGGTCGGAGATGCTGGGTGCCCAGCTGCGAAGGCTGCTCTCACGTTTATGGCCAGTGACCGACATGATCTCCCTGCTCTCCAGGCCAGCTTGGGAGAGCTGTGTGGACTAATGTTAACTGATTTTGATATGGCGTCCATAGCAACGGAGCAACAGAGCAGCGGTGATACCTCAAGAAATAAACACAGCAGAATTTTGTTGATTGACCAATCAGAATCAAGTATTTAAGAGTGCCATGTTCTAAGTCGGGGTTCCATTCCCCTGTCGGGAGTTATTTTTCAACAGTCACCGGCTCACTATACATTATCCAGCTTAGAACATGGCTTACTACTAAAACATTAAGTGATATGACACAAAATAATGATTAAAGCACGTTTTATTGATTCAAAATTCGCAAAAAGAAATGTGTCTGTGCTCTGTATCCCTGGCAACGGCAGCCTAATGATAATTAATATTGAATTCACCCTTCGCTAAGGCCCGCCCCCCTTAGTTACTGTTGCTAAGTCCGACAAACTTTCGGTTTCGGAGCTAGACTGGCATGGCGCACCCACTGTCGCTAACTGCACTCCCTGGAGAAATACTCTCAAATTTCTACAATATGTATTTGAAGGATATATTCACGATATCAGACTGACACAGCAACGGAATCAAGGTAACACAATGTGTGCAGATGAACAGTGTTTAGCTTCACCCCTCTGCCGCTCCCAGCACCCAGACTGGCAGCTGTCAGGGGCCTGCGGAAGAAGTGAAACAACATTCATCTGCGCACAATGCGTTGACACACAGCTGGTTGAATATGAGCAAAGTTTCCCTGCTTCCCTTCACTTGTTCCTGTACAGCAGGGTCGGTCTTTTTTTCACTGTTATAATCTTTAAAAAGCAAAAGCAGCATGTGTATACATTCAGTACGTAGCCTACGTTTCCGTTTCCACTCCGATCCTATTTGGCCTGTGTGGACTAAGAGAAGAGAAGAGAACAGAAGGAAGGGAGGGGGGTATCACTGTCCGTGGGCTGAGGTAGAATGGCAACGACGATTTCAGCTGACCAACACTTGCTACCCGGTCCCTGTTTGCAGCGATTTGCAATGCTGGCCAGCTAGGAATTAACTAGCAGCCAGTACAGTACAGTCCTCTCTCGTCTAGCTAACATTTAGCTGTGCTACTTACTGATCCATTAGAAAGAAAGCTAGCTGGACGTCGGTTTTGAAGCCTCTTTGGTCACGGAGCTCCCTCCATCTCTTGAACGCCTGACTGAGGTTTACTCTTGTTTTTCCTCTTCTTTTATCACTCTCCTTTTTGCTCTTCTTTGTCTCCTCAGACAGAGGAGCTCGTTTTCTTTTGCTAGGCCGCTTTTCACTTGTTTCCAAACTTTGTCAGTCTGCCATTGTGCTCATGACTCAACTGTCTCATGCCCAACTCCTCATAAGCATAGACATATATACATAGACGCCGCATTGTCTGCCGCTGCCTATTGGAGCCGACGTCCTCGCCGGCCGCCATCTTGGATGGGTCTCGCTTCGCCTCCACAGTGCATTCACTTCTATTGAGGAAGGAGCTGTATGCACAAGTAAAATAGAGTAACTCACTGAATTTTCAACTGATTTTCACGCGGTTTGGTTTGTTACAAACGGCACACATGTAGTTATGAAACAGGATGCTTTCGTACATTAAAAATGCGGGATTTCATGCTTTAATACTTTCTGCAGATAGCAACAGCATGTTATTTAGATCACAACACAGTTCTTTTATTCACCTCAACCCCAGAGAGGGATATATATATATATATATATATATATATATACAGTATTTATATACTGTATAAACATACTGTATAAACACCATATACACGATACAAACACAGTATAGCATATTATGTATAGCATAATATGTAGATCTGAGGTTTGCTCAAACTGTCAGCTCCTTTAAATCAGGGCTAAAAACACTATTGTTTACTGAAGCGTACTCTTTGATTAAATACTTACCTGCTGTATTCTGCTGCCCGTACTTTTTGACTACACACTGCTGATTTATGCCTTTTATTATTTTACTTCTTTTCTTATCCTGACGGTTCAATGTATTGAGCCTGTTTTTATTTTATGTTACTGTATTTTATTATTATCACTATCATTCTCAATTTCTATTTCCCTTTTCAATCGACTGTTTTTATTGTTTTAAATTGTGTCTTGTTGCTTTTAATGTCTCTGTAAAGCACTTTGAATTACCTTGTGTTGAATTGTGCTATACAAATAAACTTGCCTTGCCTTGCCTTGCCTAGCACACCTTTGTGCACATATTCACTTTTCCACCAGCTGTGCTGCAAATATCCCCTGCTGCTCATCCTTCTGTATCTTTTTTCAAATTATCTTGACCACAGTCCCATTTTCATAGTTATAATACCAATACCAAAATTAATTTCAGTGTTTATGTAAATACTGAAAATGTTTTTTACTACTTTTGAGGGATCACAGCAGTCAGTGAAATAAGAATAACTTTACTAATCCCTGAAAAGAAAATTTCAAAGAAGTCTGTAAGATCATCTATTTAACAAAGAATTATTAAGTCTGATGGCTGTGGGTATAAAAGAGAGTGGGTGTGTGTGAGAAATAAACTCAATCAACAATAGAGCTTTTTCTTTATTAAAATATATTAATAAATTTATTAATATGCTATACTATGTTTTGTATTGTGTATATTGTGTTTATACAGTGTATATATGTGTGTGTATATCTATATCTATAGCCTATAGGCTATATATATATATATATATATATATATATATATATATCCATCCCACTCTGGGGTTGAGGTGAATAAAATAACTGTGTTGTGACCTAAATAACATGCTGTTGCTATCTGCAGAAAGTATTAAAGCATGAAATCCCGCATTTTTAATGTACGAAAGCATCCTGTATCATAACTATATGTGTGCCGTTTGTAACAAACCAAACCGCGTGAAAATCAGTTGAAAATTCAGCGAGTTATTCTATTTTACTTGTGCATACAGCTCCTTCCTCAATAGAAGTGAATGCACTGTGGAGGCGAAGCGAGACCCATCCAAGATGGCGGCCGGCGAGGACGCGCTCAGGCAGTCGATGCGGCGTCTATGTACATATGTCTATGCTCATAAGGACCAGCTCCAGTCCCTGATTGGCTGACCGACCAGTTTCGCAATACGTGACGCGTTTCCTGCCGTAAAGCAGATTTTTTCCGCAAAATTTCGGCAACAGTGGCAGAAGCTTGTTACAAAGATTGCAAGATTGTAAAGATTTACAAAGTAACCTATTTAAACACTGATAGTCTGATTTTACTGTGGCCACTACCCTGTGCAACCCACATTATTTTCTTTCTTTCTTTTTTTTTTGTATTTTTTGCCTTTAATGGACAGGACAGTTAAAGAATAAACCCTAAAACCATTTTTTCCAGCTGATAATCATTGTTTCTGGTCTTATAGTAGTGTTACTGACTGATCCTGCTCAAAATCTTGACAGTTTAGTGCAAACTGTTGAAAATCTACATTTTATTTTAAAAATGTGCTATGGAGTGCCCTCTACAGCTTGAAACCTGGGTACTACATTTGAATTTACATTACATTACATTGGAGGTGAATGATTCTTTTTCGGGGCGAATGATGTCACTAACCGTCCACGCTAAAGCCTGCCCTCCTCCCTTTACTCCTCCTCCCCTTACTATAAAACCATTCTGTCCGCAATTATCAAACTGATAGCGAGTAGGTTGGATCAGAGCAGAGAGAGTAGTAGAGCAGAGAGAATAGCTAGTAGTTTGTCGAATTGTATTGTTAGCTTAGTGTAGGTTTACAGTTAGTAGTGTGTTTATAGTATTTAGGTTAGTTGGTCAAGGAAAGGCGCCGAGGCTCGGGAGTATATGTGCGGGGCGGCGAGGGAGGGACGTGGAGGGCCGCTGCGCAGTGAGAGAGAGCCGAGCCTCGGGGGCATATATATGCGGGGCCGCGAGGGAGGGAGGGGTGGATGGATGGATGCGGTGGGCTGCTGCGCGGTGAGCCCAGGCTCCCAGAGAGGGAGAAATAGAACCAAGTAGGATAAAATAAGTCAAAGTGTGGAGAAGGGGACTGGCTGAGCTTCTGCCCGTGTGACACAGTTAGGGGGGGTTTTCCAAGCCACCATCGGCACAATGAAAATAAGTCTAAGTGTGGAGGAGAGGGACCGGGTAAAGAGGCCGACCTCCAGGGAAGCCCTCTCTCCTCTCCCCCGCAGCGAGGGACAATCTTCACTCCGCCCCCTTCCTCAGCCACTCGCCTTTTATTTGTGACAGTTTAATTTGCACTACTGTATTTTATTTGCACTATTTATACTACAGGTTTTTTATTGCACTTTTTATGATTACCTCCTGGGCTAGTGCAACCTTAAGGAGCTTTTATTCTTTTAGCCTTACCTGTTATGATAAAGTTGATGTATTTATTTCATCCAGTAGTCCTAATTGCACTATTATGCTATTCAAATCTGCACCGTGCATAATACATGGTTGTCTACTGTATGTCTTGTTAGTATATGTTGGTTGTAACTGCTGTGCAGCTATGTCACACTGTGTGCCCAAAGCAAATTTCCTGCTTGGGACAGTAACATTTATCTTATCTTATCATTCTCGTGAACGTGATATCTCAAAAATAGCTTGAGGGAATTTCCTTAAACGTAGCACAAACTTTCACTTGGACTCAGTAATGAACTGATTAGATTTTGGTGGTCATATGTCAAAGGTCAAGTCTATGTAACCTCATCTATCTCATTCTTGTTAACATGAAATTTCAAGAATACCATGATGGAAGTCTTTCAGATTTGGCACAGATGTCCACTTGGACTCAGCAATGAACTGATTGGATTTCAGTAGTCAAAGGTCAAAGTCATTGGGACCTTGCATGTGTCTCATTCTCGTCAACACGATATCTCAAGAACAGCTTGAGGGAATTTCTTTAAAGATAGCACAAATAGTCACTTGGACTCAATGATGAACTGATTAGATTTTGGTGGTCATATGTCAAAGGTCAAGTCTGCATGACCTCATCTATCTCATTCTTGTGATAGATGTGATAGACGCAAAATTTCAAGAATACTGCGGCACAGATGTCTAACCTGGAAATCCAGATGCCCCGCCCCTGGCAAATTCTAATTTGCACTGCACAGGAATCTGGCCCCGATGAGCAGAGCCCGCTGAATCGCCTATCGGACTAATCAGATCAGTCTATCTGACAGAGGCGGGCTCTGGGCAGGCGTAACATGATGAGGACAACGCTGCGCCGTAGGAGTCGAAAAGTAAACAGCCAAGATGGCAGCTGCCGAAGGACTGCGTCCATTCAGTTTAGCTTTGGAAGAAACGCTAAGCCAACTACACTTATCTTTTTCCTTGAGAGAGGAACAGAAGACTGCCCTGGAAGCCTTCGTTTCCAGGAAGGACGTTTTTGCTGTTTTGCCGAAGGGATACGGCAAAAGCATAATATATCAGTTAGCCCCAGTGTTAGGCAAACAAATGGGGCAAAGAATACGTCACCTTGTTTTTTGCTCTGATTGGCCATTGCGCTATCCAACTGCGTGCCTCAGTTAGTGCCGCCCCTTGGGTAGGAAGGGTGTATCAGTGAGGGCCAGACTCAAAATCTTTCTAGATTTGAGTCTGGATTTCCAGGCTAGCATAATATGAAAACAATGGTGAGACCTGACCCTAAGACAAACAGAAGGTTTCTGTCCTGTAGTGTGACTGGTGTGTGTTGTGTCTTCCAGATGAAGGACTCTCTGGTGCAGGAGCTGCAGCAGAAGGCAGTGGAGACTGAGCTGCTTCAGATGGAGCTGCAGATGCTGGAGACAGAAAGGGTTCGCCTGTCGCTGGTGGAGGAGAAACTTGTGGACATCCTGCAGCTCCTCCAGCAGCTCAGAGACCTGGTTAGTCACAGTTTTAGTTGGGGTACCCACACTATTGAGTCTGAAGAGATCAACACCAATATTTTGTGGTCAAAGCTGCTTATAAACAAGGTTTTGTGATAATATTCAACATGTTTTTTACCTTTTTAAGACCCAAGCATATTGTTTTGATTTCTAGCTTAGTGGAAAAATCCTGTAAACAGCAGCAGGACCATCATGTGGACCAAAACTATTCATTGAAAGTCAAAGTAATGAAATTGATTTTGTGTGGCTGGAAGTTGAGAGGAATCCACCCATGCTGTACTGGAATGATTATTCTGATCAGACATCAGAGAGAAGAGTAAATTCAAAGTATTCACAAGTAATTTTCAAGGACAATCCTCCATGTAGACATTAACGTACTCAGAATTAAAAGTCTGCTTTGACCTGTCAATCAGCCAACAGAAGTCCTACCAGTCCTAAGAACTACATGTTTTTTGTGGCCCAATCCCAATTCCTATCTTAACCCTCAATCTTAATTCTCAAACTCAACCCTCAATCTCACTAGCCCTCAAAACCAAGTGTTAAGGGCTATCTTGTGACTTTAAAATGGGACACCCCTCAAAGGCAAATAAGAGTGGGGGGGGCCAAAACTGTCCAGTCTGTCAATTCAAAGAAGAAGAAATATACATCATCAGTAGTTTTCAATAAAAAGATGCGACAATTTTTTTTCCCCAACACTTTATTTCAGTTCTTGTACAAAACAAGCAGTGACAGACATGAACAGAACAAATATGCCAGGGTTAAGAGAAAATAAAGAGAAATAAAATAAACAAACAAATAAATAAAAAAGTTCAGCAGCTCAAACCATTAAATTGTTTACATATTTTCAGAGTCTTTATAGCTTTGGAGTTTGTGGAGTGCTGAATTTTACAAAATTTACTCTTATGAATATGGAATTTCGCTAAGATAATAAACAGATTAATAATATAGAATTGTTTTTGTTTTGAAATGCTGACATCATAAAATTCAAACAGCACATCTTTATACAGTAGTGAAAATAGAACATAAATGTTACATATACTCGAAAAAATCTTTCCAAAAAGTGACAGTATAGGGGCAGCAAAACAAATGTGCAGTTACCAAACAATAATCTTCGACAACGCCATCTGCAGCTGTGCTGATTTCATATTGAAACAGAATGCTTGATCAATAGGGGAACAGTTGCCATTGTGACCGAGAATTATGTTATGAATATGAACAGTTCACAAGTTACAAATTACTCACTCCCATAGTTTTTTTGGAGCCTGCTTGTTTTTTGTAAACTTGTCTTCATTGGTGGCCCTGGAATGAATCAGGGCTTGTGTTTTGTCTGGTGGCCCTGAAATGGAACAGAGATAACAACATTACTTTCTTTTATTATTTTTCTGGCCTACCTGTCAGATATTCGTTAAGTTATTAGTTTAGTTTCATGCAATATTGCAAGTATTATCACAATGAATACTGTAGTCAACATCCAGCAGAACTGGTGAGGCTGTTTACACTGTCACACAAGTGTTATCTTGTGACTTTCATCCACGTTAACGTTTCACTCTTTGGGTTATAAGTTGATATTCAACCAAATAACCTGTACCACAACAACTGACATAACTTATTCAGCGGAAAGTCACCAGATAATACGATCACTAACGTTAACCTGCAGCTGTAATGTTACCAGCTGCAGACTCTACGGCTACAGGAGATGACATCGTCCGGTCATCTTACAAAAATGTCAATGTAAACATTTCACGTATATTAAAACAACTTAACAACAACATTATCGCTGAGAAAAATGACTTTTTGTAACTGAATGACAGCATACTCGGTTATCAGCGAACCGGGGTTACGCGCCGGTGTTTCGGATTTACTCGCGACCCTGTTAACTGGCGACCTTCAGCCGAATGCGTCTGTGGTTGTCGTAGTGACAACAGCTGTTTTCAACCAGGAAGAGAACACGTAGCTGTCCTCGCAAAGGCCTCTTTATTCAGTTTTTCATAACAACATCAAAACATAGCCGACCTGATCCGTCTTTGGACTCTTGTTGGAGGAACCCAGTAACGGACCGACACTCAGTCGCGGTTTGAATCACACTTGTTATGACGGAATGTTGAAAACAGGAAGAGGCCAAGTTGCTTTTCCTGTAAATCTGACTCCTATCTCGAATAAATTTTCTAAATAGGCCTACACAGTTTCATCTCTGGTGCCTGCCTAAATAAACATGTGCCATATTAAAGAACCGTTCAGCCCTGTGAAACGTAAAAAGGAATATTTTCTTGGGATTCGAACCCGCTTCATTATGGGAAAATAAATTAAAAGCACGCAGTTAACGTGGTGCGCCACTATGACAACACCACTTCACTGACAGATCCAATAAAAATCCGACAACATACAGCCAGCTATGTCTTCAAATTGGGAGGTAGCCAGATCAACTTGTCACCACACTGTCCATGCACTGAGGAACATTTTACAATCTCACTGCTTTCCAATACAAAAACCAGCGGTTTTAAATCCACTTAATTCATAAACCTAACGTTTATTGTTGTGCTACAGGTCGATAAAGCCAATATTCATATTCTCACGTGGAAATACTTTATTTTAAATTAAGCAATAAAGCAGCAGCTGTATAAATCCAGTTACTTCATAAACGTAACGCAAGATAACGTCATGTTGTAGCCTTCATAGGCAACACTGAAAATCACATCTTTTATGTAAACCTAGAAATAACAATAAATACATTTGAGGGTGGTTCAGAAAAAACACACATGGTAGGCTATATGGTATACCAAACGTGTACAGTGAAGAAACAAGTAAGATCCTGCAACATAACCACAACCCCTTTAGCCAAAAGGTCATATTTCCTTGAGATGACGCACAAGCAGATTTGATGTACTCATCTGGCTGTCATTCATGTAACTAAACTTGCATTCAATGTTCACCTTTTATTCATGTGGCTGTGCTTGTAGTTTCCAGCAGATCATTGTTTACTCAGTAGCATTGTGCTGGTAGGAAACATGACATCGGAACTAAGTGAAAGTGTCAAGTTCATATTCTACGCAAATAGGGACTTTCTCAGATTTCTCAGATCATGGCAAGACCAAGTGATTCTAAGGGTGCACTGCATGTGACTCCTGGTGAAGTTAGTTTGCCGTTGGATAATAGATAAAATAGAGCATGAAACACATTTATAAAGAGGTGTGCCTTATTAGGCCCACTTGGCAAAACCATTCTACATTGGTGTGGGGTGTCTGGGTCCAGTAAGGGGGGTATGGGGGTATTAGCCATTCTCTTTGTTGCTCACTATTTTCTGCCTATGAGAGGGAGGTGGAAATCACTGTTGAACCCAAAATGAATATCCGAATATCCAACGTCAAACTAACTCCCCCTCGGTACTCTAAAACGCTTTGCAGGAGTTAATGGACTTTCATACCACATAGCCTACAGCCTAGTGTTTGTCATATTTGTACGCTTTTAATCGCCTTAATGCTACAACATAAATAGATAATTTATCTTAGAGATAAATCTATTATACAGCTGCTGCTTTATTGCTTAATTTAAAATAAAGTATTTCCAAGTGAGAATATGAATATTGGCTTTATCGACCTGTAGCACAACAATAAACGTTAGGTTTATGAATTAAGTGGATTTAAAACCGCTGGTTTTTGTATTGGAAAGCAGTGAGATTGTAAAATGTTCCTCAGTGCATGGACAGTGTGGTGACAAGTTGATCTGGCTACCTCCCAATTTGAAGACATAGCTGGCTGTATGTTGTCGGATTTTTATTGGATCTGTCAGTGAAGTGGTGTTGTCATAGTGGCGCACCACGTTAACTGCGTGCTTTTAATTTATTTTCCCATAATGAAGCGGGTGCGAATCTCGAGAAAATATTCTTTTTTACGTTTCACAGGGCTGAACGGTTCTTTAATATGGCTCATGTTTATTTAGGCAGGCACCAGAGACGAAACTGTGTAGGCCTATTTAGAAAATTTATTCGAGATAGGAGTCAGATTTACAGGAAAAGCAACTTGGCCTCTTCCTGTTTTCAACATTCCGTCATAACAAGTGTGATTCAAACCGCGACTGAGTGTCGGTCCGTTACTGGGTTCCTCCAACAAGAGTCCAAAGACGGGTCAGGTCGGCTATGTTTTGATGTTGTTATAAAAAACTGAATAAAGAGGCCTTCGCGAGGACAGCTACGTGTTCTCTTCCTGGTTGAAAACAGCTGTTGTCACTACGACAACCACAGACGCATTCGGCTGAAGGTCGCCAGTTAACAGGGTCGCGAGTAAATCCGAAACACCGGCTTCGTTAGCTAGCCAAAAGAATATGTGTGTTACGCTACAAAGAGGTCTATAGTCCATAAAATGATGTTAAACTAAGATAATGCAATAGTTATCATAATTTTAAAACAACTATTAACGAGGAAAATACTCACATTGATGACTCCGCTTCCTTATGCTTGTCGCCGCCATCTTGCATTGACTGAATCGTCTGTACTCGGCCGGGCTCGGCTGGGCTCGGCGGATGATGCGCAAAGGATTCTGGGATAGCACTCACTACCAAGGGTGGTCCTGAAAAATCTTAAAAGTGAGGGCCATACAGCCCATATTCTTGACCCTCAACTCAACACTCTGAGAATCGGGACAGCACTAGCACTTCGCGGGAGCGCGGATTTTTGAGACTGAGGGTTAAGATTGAGGGTTAAGACAGGAATTGGGATTGGGCCATTCTTTTGTGATCTAACCCTAACACTGGGACTGATTATAGATCTGTAGAGCATTTCAGTTGTTGAACATGTGTGAGAACCTCAGTGGTTACAAGCCTCAGACTGCCTGTTAAAGTGTCTGTTAACCACCTGATAGTCATCTGAGAACAGCCCTCTCCTGTTTCAGAACGTCTCTCGGAGGTCCCTTGGGAAAATCCTGCTCAGCACTTTGGGGTCTTGCAGCGACCCACAACATGGTTAGTAGAGCTCACACGTCCAATAAAATCAATACAAGTCCTGTGAAATGTAATGATGAAAATTTACATTTACTCAGGTCAGGGAATTAAATCAAATTCTCACCAGGTAATTCCCTCAGGTGGTCACATCTGTTCTGTTTTCGCACAGGGAAAGCACACATTCTGGAGGTGCTCAACGCTCTCTATCATGAACTGGCTGCCTATGAGATTCTGTCTGGCAGTGGACCTTTGGAGCAAACACAGAGTCAACAGTCTCTGAATGCCCTCATCATCTCCTGCTAATCAAGATTGCCTCCTGCTGGGCCATTCATGTGCCAACAGACTTTCTAGAGAACACTGAAAGCTTGACGATGCTCACAAAACAAGCCAATTGATGTGTATAGTGTATTATAATGTAGCTTATATACTCCTCACATCCTATTATATATAAGAGATACTAGCTGTTCATTAGTATAGCTAAGGGCTTTGTTACATTTAAAGGAAATTCATGCAAATACATATGTTTCAAGATATTTTATTGCACATACTCTTTCATCGTCCAATATGGATTTTGTTTTTCAACAACAGAGCTCTGAATGTGAAAATGTTGTAATAAGCTAAACTTTAAAGTGTATTTCACAGTCTGTGAATTGTATGGACCTCCACTGGTCAACAAAATCCCTGATAGAATTTAAAGGAAACTTAATTTATCTAAGTCTGCATATCAAGATAAATGTATCGTAATAACTTGACAAGCCTGTGTGATTACAAAGTCCTCTGCAAAGTGTACAGAGAAATGAAGCCTACATTGAACCCACATAACCACATGGCTGTGTACTTTGGGACCCTCAAGATGCCTAATTGATGTGTAGGCCCCAATCACACAGAAAGCGTTTTAGCAGGTGGAGGTGGCTTTTTGTAATTGTTCTTAATGAGAATGAAGCTTTTTACTCACTGTTTATGCACTGCTACATGCCTTGCTTTTTTGCACTCTGGGCACCTGGTGTTTTTGTCAGAGCACTCTGAACTCCTTGAGTTGAAAAACTGAGCCGAAAAGCAGCCCACATCATCTCCGCTTTTTTCCCATTGTCCAATCAGATGATTTTAGGGGCTGGCCTTCTGTGATGGTCACAACAAGAAGTTTACAGGATGTCAGACTGCCCCTGATTCATCCTAAAATATGCCTGGAAACAGCCATCGTGGAGGCGAAGCTCCTGGACAAACTGGTGGTACTCCCCGTGATCCACCCTCTTTTTTAGGGTCTCATGTACCCACACAGATCTCAGTTTCCCTGTGCCCAACAAACTATTAGCTGACAGCCTCTCACCTTCAACCAGAGCTACAGCAAGTACCCTCTGCCTGTCCATTTTATTAACTAGAAACAAACTACTGTGAAATAAATAAAATAAAATGGTAGATTGATTACACAGAAAGGTTAGAGTAAAGAGGTGATGAGGTGGTTGCCTAGCAACAGTGAAAAGGCACAGCAAGCTTTTTTTTGCCAGTGGCATTCAGTTTAAAAACAAAAGGCAGTGCAGTGCCTTTTCTGTGTGATCAGGGCCTAATGATGCATTCATGTGGTTCAGTCATTAATGTCAATAATGTTGGAATAGATCAGCCATTTGGTATCTACCAGGTGTTTGTATTCTGGTACTCATCTATGAGCGATATCATGACATGAATTGGACCAATGAAAAAGCTGGAAACTTTAAAGCTGAAAAAAACATACTGACAGTCTGGCTTCAACTTGTTTCCCACTTGCTTGTTCCAAAGTTTGTGACTATATCACACGTTCTTCATCAGCAAGCAGATGTAGTTTTTTATAGATGTTATGGATACAGTATCCTGGCCATTAACCTGCTACACTTGTTGCTCATGATGTGTTATGGTTGAATGTTTACCTTGTACTATAAATCTTGATTTCATGGGACTTGTCCGAAGTCCCACTGGTATTTACTAGTTTGTCTCCCTTTTAAAGGCAACTTCCTTGTGGTAAGGTTGAACATTTTTAGCATCGGAGGGGACAACGGTTTTCCAAATGCATCATTAGTTTTGGTCTTTGTAAGCCTTAAACACACAGGCATCACTAGTATTTAGAAACTCTAAATAGGCTGCATTAATGTGCTAATATTTGTCAAATAATTACAATGTCATTTTTTATTTTTTATTTGAGAGGCTGCTGTGTGTGTCTGACTCAAGAAGGTGGCACACAACGACCATATCACAATATCACTTAATTGTCTCCAAGGGGGAAATTTGTTACCTCAGCACAAGCATTATCCATGCCTCCAGAGCATTCTGCAGATGCATTTGCACCACAAAGACACTCATGTACAACAAGTTCTATTCATACAAACAACACAAAACAATATATGGCCCACACCACTGCAACTATTCTATTGAATTATTAAAAGCAGTGTCTGACACCTGTCTCTTTGTGTGATGCAGCATTACTCATTCAAACATTTTAAATGTTTTCACATTAGATGGATCGGTTGCCTTGTAATTGTTGTCTTGAAATGAGAGCCTCAGATGCAAAACCAATCACCGTTGTTATTGAATCGTACCATTAAAGCCTTTGATATACACACTCGGGATAGCTGTGATTTTTTTTATTTATGCCTGTGAAAAAGAAATGTCTAACTTCTACTGCTGCTAACTCAAAACACCTGATCCACATCGAGGGATAAGGAAACAACTCATCATGGAAAACAAGATGACATTTAAATGTTAGATCACTCTCCAACAAGTCATTTGTTTAAAATATTATTTTAACCCAACTTTAATTTCTTATTGCAAATATCTGAACTTTCTTTAGTCCACTGTGCAGGCTGGAGGGTAAGCTGTAGTTTTAGTGATCATTTCAGTCATTAAATTCACTGATGAATAAATGATGAATTCAAGCTTTGAACTGCTAGATTGTCAACTCCAGTGGACTGCACTCATTTACAGACCTCCTAAATTTAAGTTATAAAAGTGAATTTTCAGATGTACTGTATGTTTTAGTACCAAAATATGATTGTCTTTTATTCCTTGGTCTTTGGCATTTACTGGTAATACCTTGATCTATATACCAAAACAGCTGGCTGCATTTACTTCTAGTCTACCTGCACAAACCTATTGGACTCTGAGTCCCTGTTCAAAATGAGGACTTCCTGTGAGGCAGTCACTTATTTTCTATGTAAAATAAAAATTCTGACTCTCAAATAAATGTAGGGAAGTAAAAAGTAGGCCACAATAATATCCTCTGAAATACAGTGTAGAGGTATAAAACAGCAGCAGGCTATAATATCTTTTAGATATATAAGTATCAAAAACCACACTGAGGTCTGAATTCTATTAAATTTGTTTAGACCTCAGCACAGCTTTTGATACTGTTGATCATTATTTTTTATTCAGTCATCTTAAAGAACTGGTTGGCATCCAGGGCTCTGCCCTCAAGTGGTTTGCCTCCTATTTATCTGACAGGTCTTTCTCTGATTGGCAGCCTCTTCTACTGCCCGTCACTTGCAGTGTACCTCAACGTTCTATCTTGGGGCCCATTTATTTGCTCCGTACATGCTCCCTCTGGGCTGCATCTTCCACAAGCACAATGTCTCCTTTAACGACACACAATTATACCTTTAATTAAATCCTAAATCCATCAAGAGACAAGACTTCTCACTGGTACCAAAGAGACAGCATTACACCGGTAGCATCCATGCACTGGCTACAGTGGAATAAGGTAGTTACGTTGGGCCCCAGTGCACGCTATTATGACTGGCTCTAGTGCATCCTAGTCATTAGTTATGAAGCATGCACACACACACACACACAGAATTTTAGGCGTATACTATATATTAAACCAACAGAGTGTCTTACTGCCGCTTTTATGTTATATCCGCTTGCAGATGAGCCCAGCTTGAGATTTTTCACCCTTTGCACACTAGCTACTATAAATCATAGGCCTATCGTCTAGTTTCATGATGAAACAGAAACCTGATTCTGGACAACATCAACATACATATTACCCAGCAGGTCAGCAGACTATTGCAGGAATGAGACATAGAGACAGACAACCATTTGCACTCACATTCACATTCACCTATGGGCAATTTAGAGTCACCAGTTAACCTAACCTAACCTGCACATCTTTGGATTGTGGGAGGAAGCCGGAGTAAAAACCTATGCTGACACAGGGAGAGAAAGGCTCCCCCACCCTGGGTTTGAACCATGGAACCCTCTTGCAATGCTAACCACTGCACCAGAGGACAATGTTAACCACTGCATCACTGTGCCATAGAGACTGATTTTTAAGTACTTTTGTTTTTAGAGCCTTAGCCTACATGGGCTTACACCCCTGTACATTGCTGAACTTCTCTGCCTCTACTGAAGCTCTAGGCCTCTTGATCAAGTTGATATTCGGCATAAAATTGATTCGATTTGATCGATTTGATGTGATCATGCCCAAGTAAAGTCGGCTAAGTACATCAAAACTGTAATTATAAGTAGCTCTATAGTGCTTGATTGGTCCACTTTACATTCCACCACTAGACAAAGCTCAGCCCTTCATTAATATTATCACTCATACTATTAGTTGCGTCGCCTGGCAACCCCGGGAATCTCGCAAGACAACGCGTCATTAAAAAAAGAAGCGAATTCATAAAGCAGATAAAGTAAACAAAAGTTTGTCAGGTACTTATGGTAGAATATCCGAAAAAATATAAAAAAACAGAGGGAAAAATACAAAGCTTGTATTACTACGGTGGATAGAGAGACGAAGAGTGGAAAGAGAACTTTAAACGAGTTCTCAGGTTCTCGCGGGATATCCTGGGTTGCCTAGCGACGGAACTCATCACACAGAGGCTCTGCTCACACTAGCATAGATGTCACAGTGGAGATACTCAGTCGCGTGAGCTCCTTTCTGGCTTTCAAAATTAAATGATTGTGTGTTAGTGGAAGTAGCCGTTATGTGTGGAGAGTCCATGTAGATTTTTATAATGTCAGACTCTGTTTGCTGCTTAATTTTTTTTTAAGTCTGCTGAAAAAATGGCCACTGTTGTAGCTCAGCCACATTTCATCTTCGGTCTACGGACAGGTGTGAGTAACAATTTGTGTTTCTTCGATGAGCAAACTGTCGTTTTCCCCAGCGGAAACAGTTGTGTGTGCTACAACACCGTCCAAAGATGTCAGAGGTTCATTCCAGGTAAGCTGAAGGATTGTTAGTGTCGGATATCTTTTGAAACTTTCACAGCCATTTCTTAGGCTATGATCAATGTTGTTCCCGTTAGTGAGTTTATTATACGCGGTATTAGGGACTGTTCTTTACTTATCAGAGGAGGGGGATGGCTTAAGTGTGACTTAGTTTGATTTTGTTTGTGTGTGTGTGTGTGTGTGTGTGTGTGTGTGTGTGTGTGTGTGTTTTATTTGACCCTCCCAGATGCTACAAATGCATGACCCATAAATTAGTTTTTATTTTACAAACTTACCTTTTGATATTTGAAAGTTAAAAGTTGAAGCGGAAATCCTATGAGTTGAAAAAAGCCTCGGTTTTTCACTAGTTTGTGCAGATGGTTTATTTTTGGCCAAATTTTAAATGACATGCAGTATAAAGTAATTTTGATGAAATATTACAATTTTAATCTCAGATTTGGTCATGTTTTTTTTCTGACAGAAGCATTGGTAGCACGTGTCCAAGAACCATTGGAAATGTGAAAATTCAATTATAATTTCTGTTTTTACAGTTCCTGGGGGGGCATTATTAAAGAAAACATGCCTACTGAACATATTTCCTTCAAAAATCTACAAAAATCGAAAATAAATACAGCGATTTAAATTTGTATGCCCCTCCCCTAAGCCTAGTCCTCCCCAGTGCTTAAAAATAATTTATGGAAATAACGAACAGTCTCATAGTCCTTAGTAGTTGTTTGTCATGTCATTTCTGTTGTCTCTACAGGCTCAGAAAAAAGCCAGGGCATGCGTGCTCTGGCCATCAGTGCCAACCTGCGTTATCTGGCAGTGTCAGAGTGTGGTGACAAGGCCACCATCACAGTGTTCGACCTGCAACATGAGCAGGGCAGAAAGAGAAAAGTTCTGACTGCAGGAGACATATTTGTTCAAGAGTTTGTCTGCATGGCTTTCTCCCCTGATTCCAAGTACCTGATAGGCCAGACGGGTGGCCCAGAGTGGATGCTGATCTTGTGGCTTTGGGAAAAACAGAAAGTCCTGGCAACAGTGAACACCAGTAACTCAAACAATTCTGTTACCCAGGTGAGTCATCCATAATTTAATTTAATTTAATATACTTTATTAATCCCCCTGAGGGGAAATTCAGTTTTTTCACTCTTTTTGTCATTAACACACAGGTCTGTTTCAGTGCAACAGATTTTGTATGTGCAGGCATGCATGGTCTGAGGATGTTCTGTTATTTTATTGATGTCCCATCAGGTCAGCTTCAACCCTTACAACAACATGCAGCTCTGTGTGAGTGGAACAGGTGTGTTCAAGCTGTTCTGCTACTCAGAGGGAGCCCTGAAACAGAGCAGCTGTCCAAAGGTGGAGTCCATCAACTTCCTGTGCCATACCTGGATGACGGAGGAGCGGGTGATCACTGGAACAGACACAGGCAGACTGCTAGTGTTTGAATCTGGAGATCTGAGAAGAGAGATTAACACTGCTTCTAAACAGTCTGACAGGTCGGAAGATGACCCCCATTAAAACTGTGCACAGGGAAACCTGCTGTTAATAGTTTTATTGCTAGTGAGATTAACAAAACAAACATGTTTCATTTTGACAAAAAAGATTTTCCAAGAGCTTTCAGATACATCTCACCATCTTCGTCAGTGGATGAAGTTTGCTCAGTTATCTTCACTCACTACATTTACATGCCGTTAGAAAAAATGTGTTATTATATTACTCCAACCAAAACTGGACTTTTAAAATACATGTAAACCTGTTAGTCCAACCGAAATCATACTAAATCATCTTTCTCAAGTTGGACTAACACACCCAGGTATTGCAATTGGGAGTCAAATTACTCCTGACCCAAAAGCTGAAAAGCAATAAATGCGTAACAGAAGAAGAAGCCAGTTACAACATGGCAAAATCTACATCCAGAGCTGTGCATTTTTTGATGGATGAGGAGACACAGTTCATGCTGTGTCAGCTGAAAGAGTTAAATATTTTAAAATACATGGATGGAAGGTAAACATGGAATGGCGACCTGATCAAAAGAGTGGCGGAACAGCTGGACGACATTTGATTGTCTGGTCTGTGATGTAATAGGTCAACCGGAAAAAAGGCCCAATAGTAACAAGCTGTAAGGGGGCATATTGCCACCTATCGTAGTGGAGTCGAACGTACTTTGGTCAATTAATGGGTTCCTCTCCCGTGCTTGTATACTGCGACAAGGACAGTAGTCTGATTAAATGGCCTATTCAAGCTTTCACCGTAGCTCCACTGTGCATGTCAATGCACTGGGTACTTCACTTGGTATTACATTTTTGCAAACTATTGTTTTCACTGGTTTTGGGCAACAGTGGAACAAAGTCCACTGTAAAGTAATCAGATCCATGAAATTATGTCCGACTTGAGTCAGGGTCATGATCTGAATCACCACCCTCGCTTGTTAGTTAGACTATCAGTGGTAGCTGTGGCTCAGGAGGTAGAGCAGGTTGTCCACTAATTGAAAGATTGGCAATTCCATCCCCAGCTCCTCCAGTCGGCATGTCAAAATATTCATGGGCAAGTAACTGAACGCCAAGTTACTCACAGTGGCTGTTCCATCAGTGTGTGAGTGGCAGTATGGCATTGTGTATGGTGGCCTCGGGCACCAGTGTGTGTGAATGGGTGAATGTGACTTGTAGTTTAAAAAGTGCTTTGAGTGGTCAATAGACCAGAAGAGCACTATACAAGTGCAGTCCATGTTGTTGATGTTTAGGTAGAATCTGCTGTAGGGCCAGGCCATATATTGCCCCACCCTAATTTGTTGAGAGTAAACACAGCTTAATCTATCAATTTCTATAAAACAAAGTTGGACTTAACTCTCATTTGGCCTGTCTTGCACATTTACTGCATGTGGCCAATGCGTTTGTAAAACAGTCTGGGCATTAACAGTGGGTGCAATGATGATGCAGTATACTCCACGTTCCATCAGTGCCTTTTTTCAATCAAACGTATCAGTGTGGTTTTGAAGCATCCTTTACTGATCAGTGTATTTTTTTCTGTATCTTCATGTTGTAAATTTCAGTAATTCACTGCACAGGCAAATGGAGATGAAGAACATCAAAGACACTGATGTGGCTGAAGGTCCCAACGTGCTTCGCATCACAGCCATTCTGTCCTACTCCAAGGGCTTTGTGTGCTCTTTGGGGTCCAGCACCATCTGTCTTTTTGAAAAGTACGAGGAGGACAGTTATAGAAAAAGCAGGGAGATTCGGGTAAATGTTCCTGCAGGTAACAGTACCACTGCAGACTCTGTGTGTGTTTCAGAGTGTGACGCTTGATGTTTTCTGTCAGATTCCATCACACCCATACAACAATGAGCTGACCCCAGTGGAATGCCAAGAGATTGACACCATATGCATCAGTCCAGCAGAGGAGACTCTGGCCATCAGCACAGACAGAGGACAGCTGTACAGCTGCAGCCTGTCCTCTGTGGAGATCAACAAGGTACAGTCACCTCTACCAGCACCACCACTGACACTGTGACCAACAGTCACACTGCAGCCTCCTCATTCATTTCAGTGAGACCACTGCATTGGCACAGCCAGGTGCCAATGCAGAGGGCTCCAGCAAAACACACGTGGTTGTACAGCAAAAAACTGTTTTAACCATGCAGTCTGATGTCATCTGACAGGGCACTGTATTGGCCAGTGAAATTTGTACAAACCCACATTCCTGGTAGATTACACTTTCATGTGAACATTCAGCCTGGGCTCACTACCAGGTCATCAAATACAGATGCTTTGTCACCTGTCTCTATGAGACGCACCAGGCTTTCACCTTGCTCCAATGTAAACTCTATCTTTATTAGAAGCTCAAAGCAACTCAGATAGTATAAAGAGTGAGAAAGTCCATTTAGGGAGGAGGTCGGGGTAATGAATGCCCACACCCATTAATAGAAGTCCTGTGAACCAACCCGCACCAGTGATTAAACATACACAGCCTACAGTTACTCACTTTAAGCTGGGTTCTCTGTCACTGGCTGCGCTCGATGGCAGGATGGCAAAATCATTCAATCACTGCCAGGTTAGGAAACATTTTAGCATGCTCCTTCCACCACGAATGTGACGACATGATCAAGTTCCACTTGTGTCACTGACTTTCAAAATAAAAGGAATTGTGGCTTTATAATCATGCACATCTTAAGTATAATCACACACACAAATATATACACACACACACACACACATATAGGTCAGGTACCCATTGGATACCCGACCCAGCGCAGGGCTTTGCTTTTGGGTATGCTTAATTGGATGGTGGCCAATAGGGGTGTGCCATATCATCTCATTTACGATAATACCAGTATATATTTTAGTATCATATCAAAAATTCATATCGTGATTCTGACTCTGTAGTGTTTCCAAAAAGAGGAGAAGCGCCACTAGTCAATCAATCAATTTTCAATTTTATTTATAAAGCCCAATATCACAAATCACAATTTGCCTCGCAGGGCTTTACAGCATACAACATCCCTCTGTCCTTTGGACCCTCGCAGCAGATAAGGAAAAACTCCCCCAAAAAAACCCTTTAACGGGGAAAAAAATTGTAGAAACCTCAGGAAGAGCAACTGAGGAGGGATCCCTCTTCAGGACGGACAGACGTGCAATAGATGTCGTACAGAACAGATCAACATAATAAATTAACAGTAATCCGTATGACACAGAAAGAGAGAGAGACAGAGACAGATGCAGGACAGTCGGTAATGATAATAGCTTACAACAACATTAATGAAAATAATAATATTATAATTATAATTCTGGCTATTGTGGTACAATATGTTGAAAGTATATATTAATATCTGATAGTATACATATGTGACAATAATCATATGTGTATAATAACAGTAGAAGTATAACTAATGATAACAGCAGCAGCAGGAGGCATCAGGCAGGACCACGGCAGCAGCACAACCACACACGTCATACTATCCAGGCACTGCTGCGATATAAGTTAACCTGCGAGACAGTGGAGCACAAAGGCTCCGGAGAAGAAGCCGAGTTAGTGACATGCAGTACGGCTGAGTTAGCAAGATGCAGTAACAGGACATGAGAGAGAGAGAGAGAGAGAGAAAGAGAGAGACAGAGAGAGAGAGAGAGAGAGAGAAGGTGCCCGGTGTATTATAGGAGGTCCCCCAGCAGACTAGGCCTAAGTCAGCCTAACTAGGGGCTGGTACAGGGCAAGCCTGAGCCAGCCCTAACTATAAGCTTTATCAAAGAGGAAAGTCTTAAGTCTAGTCTTAAATGTGGAGACGGTGTCTGCCTCCCGGACCGTAACAGGAAGATGATTCCACAGGAGAGGAGCCTGATAGCTGAAGGCTCTGGCTCCTGATCTACTTTTGGAGACTTTAGGGACCAGGAGAAACCCTGCGTTCTCAGAGCGCAGTGTTTTGGTGGGATAATATGGCACTATGAGCTCTCTAAGATATGACGGAGCTTGACCATTTAGAGCTTTATAAGTTAACAGTAGGATTTTAAATTCAATTCTGGATTTTACAGGGAGCCAGTGCAGAGAAGCTAAAACAGGAGAAATATGATCTTGTTTCTTAGTTCCTGTTAGTACACATGCTGCTGCATTCTGAATTAGCTGGAGAGTTTTTAAGGACTTACTAGAGCTACCTGATAATAGAGAGTTACAGTAATCCAGCCTAGAGGTAACAAAAGCGTGGACCAATTTTTCTGCATCTTTTCGGGTCAGGATAGGCCTAATTTTCGCAATATTACGCAGATGAAAAAATGCAGTCCGTGAGGTTTGTTTTAAATGAAAATTAAAAGACAAATATTGATCAAATATTACTCCAGGGTTTCTTACAGTAGTGCTAGAGGCCAGAGCAATGCCATCTAGAGAAACTATGTCATCAGATAAAGAGTCTCTAAGTTGTTTGGGGCCAAGAACAATAACTTCAGTTTCATCTGAATTTAACATCAGGAAATTGGTGCTTATCCAAGTTTTTATGTCTTTAAGGCAGTTATGGAGTTTAGTTAATTGATTACTTTCTTCTGGCTTCATTGATAAATACAACTGTGTATCATCCGCATAACAGTGGAAATTTATAGAGTGATTTCTGATGATGTTACCTAAAGGAAGCATATATAGAGTAAATAGGATTGGTCTGAGCACAGAACCTTGCGGAACTCCAAAACAAACTTTGGTACGTAAGGATGATTCATTATGAACGTCAACAAACTGAAAACGATCAGATAAATAAGATTTAAACCAGCTTAGTGCAGAACCTTTTAGGCCAATTAAGTGATCCAGTCTCTGCAGTAGAATTTGATGGTTAATTGTGTCAAACGCCGCACTAAGATCTAATAAAACAAGTACAGAGACAAGTCCTTTGTCTGAAGCAATCAGAAGGTCATTTGTAATTTTAACTAGTGCTATGATGCACTCTAAATCCTGACTGAAATTCCTCAAATAAATTATTATCATGGAGAAAATCACACAGCTGGTCTGCGACTACTTTCTCAAGGATCTTTGACATAAAGGGAAGATTAGATATTGGTCTATAGTTGGCTAACACCTCTGGATACAGGGTGGGCTTTTTTAGTAGAGGTTTAATTACAGCTACCTTAAAAGACTGTGGTACATAGCCTGTTAATAAGGATAGATTGATCATATCTAATATATGAGCGTTAACTAAAGGAAAGACCTCCTTAAGTAGCCTAGTTGGAATGGGGTCTAAGAGACATGTTGATGATTTAGATGAAGAAATCACTGCTGTCAATTCTTGAAGAGAAATTGGGGAGAAGCAATCTAAATATATATTAGGTTTTACAGCTGTGTTTGAGGTTAGATAGGTACTATTTGAGGACAGGAGGTCATGAATTTTGCCTCTAATAGTTAGAATTTTGTCATTAAAAAAGCTCATAAAATCATTACTGCTAAGGGCTAAAGGAATACAAGGCTCAATAGAGCTCTGACTCTCAGTCAGCCTGGCTACAGTGCTGAAAAGAAACCTGGGGTTGTTCTTATTGTCTTCTATTAATGCTGAGTAATAGTTTGCTCTGGCATTGCGGAGGCCCCTCTTATAAGTTTTGAGACTGTCTGTCCAGAACGAGATTCTTCCAGTTTGGTTAATCGCCAATTCCTTTCAAATTTTCGCAATATTTGTTTTAACTTACAGGTTTGAGCAGAGTATAGTAGAGTAGAGCAAAGTAGAGCAGACTAAAGCAGAGTAGAGTATAGTAGAGTAGAGTAGAGTAGAGTAGAGCAAAGTAGAGCAGAGCAGAGTAGAGCAGAATAGAGTAGAGCAAAGTAGAGCAGAGCAGAATAGAGAAGAGCATAGCAGAGCAGAATAGTGTAGAGCAGAGTAGAGCAGATTATAGAGTAGAGGAGAGCATAGTAGAGTAGAGCAGAGCAGAATAGAGTAGAGCAGAGCAGATTATCGAGTAAAGCAGAGCATAGCAGAGTATAGTAGAGTAGAGTAGAGCAGACCAGAATAGAGCAGAGCATAGTAGAGTAGAGCAGTGTAGAGAAGAGCATAGTAGAGCAGAACAGAGTAGAGTAGAGCAGAATAGAATAGAGTAGAGCAAAGTAGAGCAGAGTAGAGAAGAACAGAGCAGAGTAGAGCAGAATAGAGTAGAGAAGAGTAGAGTATAGAGCAGAGCAGAGTAGAGCAGAACAGAGCAGAGTAGAGCAGAATAGAGAAGAGTAGAGTATAGAGTAGAGCAGAGTAGAGAAGAGTAGAGTAGAGAAGATCAGAGTAGAGTATAGTAGAGTAGAGCAGAGTAGAGCAAAGTAGAGCAGAGTAGAACAGAGCAGAGTATAGAGTAGAGCAGAGCAGAATAGAGTAGAGCAGAGTAGACCAGAGTATAGTAGAATGGAGCAGAGTAGAGCAAAGTAGAGCAGAGTAGAACAGAGCAGAGTACAGTAGAGTAGAGCAGAGTAGAACAGAGCAAAGTAGAGCAGAGTATAGTAGAGTAGAGCAAAGTAGAGTAGCGCAGAGTAGAGCAAAGTATAGTAGAGCAGAGTATAGTATAGTAGAGCAGAACAGAGCAGAGTAGAGCAGAATAGAGTAGAGTAGAACAGAGTAGAGCAAAGTTTAGTATAGTAGAGCAGAGTGTAGTAGAGTACAGCAGAACAGAGCAGAGTAGAGCAGAATAGAGTAAAGCAAAGTAGAGTAGAGAAGAGTAGAGTATAGAGTAAAGCAGAGTAGAGTAGACCAGGGTAGAGTAGAGCAGAGCAGAGAAGAGCGAGACTTTGGACCACAAAATTATGGGGTTTAACTACTGACCATTCCATTTTGTCACTACCGAAATGATCACGTCACTACCGAAACTTTACCATAGGTTTCGGTAGTGACTGTTTCGGTAGTGACATTCCTAACTATTTTTCAGGATAACTAAAGAATGCTAGCAGTCACATGGCTAACAAGCACATGTTTGAAGAGTTGTTCACACAGAAAAACATAATATTTTGCATAAACCCCCCAAATTTTTACATAATTGAAGAGAACATGTGTTTGGCAGTGACAGTTTTAAAAGTTACACACTGATTTTCAGACTTTGGAAGACATTTATTTAAAAAATGATAGGAGTCAGCAACTTACCATGCAGCCATCTGGGACGGGGGTGCAGTACTACCCCCCTTCTCAGAAATTCAGGGGTGTGGCTAAAATCCAGACTCAACCAGTGCATTAAAACTCTTGTGTTTCAGTAGTGACATGAAAACAAGGGACACTATTTTTTCAGCATAGTTTCTTTATTTAAAAATTAATCCCACAATACATCTAAATCTTTCAACTTCTGTTTAAACTTAATCACAAATATGTTTTAAATTACACTTTTGAAAAAAATATGAAAAATGTTTTAAGTGTTATTTACATGAATTGAATTTTAGAGGTCAGGGTTGGGGACAGCTACTCCCAATAGAAAGTACCCTATAAATGGTGATTTTGTATATATTTAGCTCATCACTTTTTCATTTATTGTCCTGGGTTTAAATAGGTCATAACATAATCTTTGTAAATATCTATGTCTGAATACTCAATTTTATTATTTTTGTTGTTTTTTTGTTAAGGGACAGCACTTTGCACACAATCGGTAGAATTCCTCATATATATATATATATATTTAAATAATTTGTCATATCGTTGAGAATATCATTATCCCAAAAATACCCTGAAATACTGTGATATTATTATGGGGCTATATTGCCCACCCCTAGCAGCCGATATACACTAAGCCTTGGCATATAGAAAGCATTTGTTTATGGTCTTTCATAACAGACTTCCTCAGTTATTACAGAATTGTAATTCTCACCCATATCTTTCTTTTTCATTTGGGGTCAAAGGTTTGACTTGTGTCATTGGCTTTCATCACCAACTGCAGACACCTGACAAAACATTGGTATTTAATGACCAGGGAATGAGAACGGGTTGGAACATTGTATTTCTACTGTTCACTTGGCTGTTGTCAATAAAATGAAAGTTTTTGAAAGTCAGCTAGTACTTCATGCTGCTGTTCTGTAGTTTGGTGGCTGATAAACCATCAAACTAATGGGTCTGTTACTAAACCGACGTTCCTGGGTCGCATTTCATTTTCTTTTAGCTGAAGCAACTTGAAGCAAATGTTAATTTTTTTTCATAATTTAGATTCTTTCTAATTTTTTCATTTTCTCTATTTTTTTCTTTTAGTAACTTCTTTCTTACTTTTTTTCTTTCTTTAAGTCTTCGTAGTCATGTTTACAGCTTGGCTCTGTGGATGAAAAAATGGTTAACATTACACCTGCTTAACATCAGCATGTTAGCATTGTCAATACAAGCCTGCTGTTGGTGTTGGCTGTGCCTAAGTACAGCCTCACATAATGGCTAGGATAGCTTGAAGTCTTCTTTTATGCCAGTTTGTCTCTCCATCTTCCTTCACGCCAGTTTGTCTCTCCGTCTTCCATTGCTTCCTTGGCACATTCTCCCTCTCGTCTTCCTCCACTGTCTTTCCCTCCTTTATGTTTTACACATCAAAGCAACTTGCCTTGACTTTAGATCCTTATTTTGTTTCTAACTCTTTCCATCAGGAGGAACAAAAACATTTTGAATTCCTATTGCAGTCCTTCCACTCTAAGTCCATCACTGGTTTGTCCATCTGTATTCGAAAGCCCCTGGTAGCCACCAGCTCTCTGGATCACTCTGTCCGCATCTGGAACTACGAAACAAAGTAAGAGACTAAATCACACCCAGACTCTTTGCTATTTTATGTTGAGTGATGTATTTACGTTATTTCTCCACACATCTTAGGCATTGTTTTGAGTCATACACATATAAATAAGGAGGGTTACTTATATATATACATAAAAGTAACCCACTTTTACTGAGGAGGGAAAAGTGGGAGTAGTATTAAAGTCCTGGCCTGGAGAAGGGCCTCTGCTTGTAGAGGTCCAGCAATTAAGCTTTGCTGGTATTAAAACATGATTTAGAAAAGTGACTTATCAAGGCCTGTGTTCAGCATTAAGTATGTACACAAGGGGGGGCGCTATGGAGCCATGGACCAAGATGGCGTCTTAGCGTGTAAGCTCTTTTCAGCCTTGCACTAAAGAACTTTAAAAACCCACGTTGCCTGCTCATATTTAAGCGAGATCTTCACCCGAAAATGCAGTTCCCAAAAGCCAAAAACCAACACTCCACTGACAACGAACAACGAAGAAGAAGCCACAGCTACTAGCAGCATGGCAGACCTAATGGCAGTATTAGGCGAATTAAAGTCACTCAGCTCAGAGTTCAGAGGATTTGAATCCAAGCTGGACAGTATAGTTGATCGCCTGGGTAAGATGGCCAGCTCTTTCGCTGCTTTGGAAAATAATATGTCGGAGGTGAAGCGTAATGTAGCTGCAAATAGCACACGGATAGAAGTTATTTTTATTTATTTATTTATTATTATTATTATTATTATTATTATTATTATTATTGTTTATTAATATTATTAGTATTATTATTTTATTATTATTTCTCCTTACGGTTAGTTTGGTTTCTTTTGAAACCTTAATTCTATTGAAATGAAAACAGACCTAAACGAACATTTATATTTGGCAGTACCAGTACACACTTTAGTGTTTTGTTCTTTTTTTCTTATTCTATTTCGGGTTGAGCATATAATTTTTTAAAATGGAACACTGTGTAGGGTTGATGGACATCACTGGTTGCTTGTTGAGCTAGGTATAGTGCATAGTGTAGCTGCTCCTCCTTAGAGTGGATCAACAAAAGCCTTCCAGTTTTTTCTTGTTGTGAGTAGGGAAGGGGGAATTCGAGTGTTTAAATGTCTATGTGTATAAATGTAAATGGGTTTTATTTTTTCTTTATGTACCTCTTACACTCAACACATCAGTATATCTTACCCCTTCCTCTTGTTTTTTTCTTTGACCAATTTTTTATTTTATTTTGAGGTGGCTTGGCGATAACAGAATGTTGTACAGCATAGTTGCAGTATACACATACAATATATCCATTAAATCCATAAGTAAATCAATAAATCCATCTTTCATAAAGTTTCAACATCCGTTGCCTTTATCTGTTGTTATCCACCTGAGCTTAAACCCTATGATCCGAAGCTGCTTACCCCTTCCTCTTGTTTAACTAATATATATGTCACTAGGTGTGGAACAAAATAACACTCAGAATATCTCCAATATAAAAGCCACTAGTTGGAATGTCAGGGGACCAAGGAAGTTGACCACATTAAAACAGGTTATCAACAGGATTAAACAGCTTAAATCTAAAATAATTTTTCTTCAAGAAACTCATATGACAGATTCAGATATAAAACTGATTCGAAATAGATGGCCTGGCCAAGTAATTCACACATTGTATAACAGCAATGCTAGGGGAGTACTTATTCTTATCCATAGAACAGTACCTTTTCAAACTATGAAAACAATCCAAGACCCAGCTGGAAGGTACGTTATTATTCAGGGTAATATCCTTTCTCTTACACTGAACAAAAATATAAACGCACCACTTTTGTTTTTGCTCCCATTTTTCATGAGCTGAACTCAAAGATCTAAAACATTTTCTATACACACAAAAGACCATTTCTCACAAATATTGTACACAAATCTGTCTAAATCTGTGTTAGTGAGCACTTCTCCTTTGCCGAGATAATCCATCCCACCTCACAGGCGTGGCATATCAAGATGCTGATTAGACAGCATGAATATTGCACGGGTGTGCCTTAGGCTGGCCACAATAAAAGGCCACTCTGAAATGTGCAGTTTTGCTTTACTGGGGGGGTCTGGGGGGGTCAGAAAACCAGTCAGTATCTGGTGTGACCACCATTTGCCTCACGCAGTGCAACACATCTCCTTCGCATAGAGTTGATCAGGTTGTTGATTGTGGCCTGTGGAATGTTGGTCCACTCCTCTTCAATGGCTGTGCGAAGTTGCTGGACATTGGCAGGAACTGGAACACGCTGTTGTATACACCGATCCAGAGCATCCCAAACATGCTCAATGGGTGACATGTCCGGTGAGTATACTGGCCATGCAAGAACTGGGATGTTTTCAGCTTCCAGGAATTGTGTACAGATCCTTGCAACATGGGGCCGTGCATTATCATGCTGCAACATGAGGTGATGGTCGTGGATGAATGGCACAACAATGGGCCTCAGGATCTCGTCATGGTATCTCTCTACATTCAAAATGCCATCAATAAAATGCACCTGTGTTCGCTGTCCATAACATACGCCTGCCCGTACCATAACCCCACCGCCACCATGGGCCACTCGATCCACAACGTTGACATCAGCAAACAAACTATGATCCACTTGTGGGTGAAGTGAAGGATACATTGGATCGATGGATGACAATGCCCATATCAATGACTGGCCGTATGAATGTGATCAAAATGAGCATATTACCAAAATTTCTATATCTCTTTCAATCACTTTGTCTTCCACTACCAAAATCATTCTTTGATAGACTTAATAGTATTTTTAGTAAATTCATCTGGAACAAAAAATCCAGACTGAGACTTAGGTTGCTTCACCTGCCTTATGAAAGAGGAGGGCTACAACTTCCATATTTGAAATGGTACTGCTGGTCTGCTCTGTTACCCTCTGCAATTATTATTTTTTTAATAGAGAATAGAGGATTTTTATATGAATGGTAGTCTTCTTACTTTTGATCAGCTGTGTCAGAAATACCATATCCTGAAAAAAACACTTTTTTAAATATTTACAATTGAAGCATTTCATACTATCTGAAAATAAGAATTTAACATCTGAACCACCTTTATCACAACTTGAAAATCTCACGATTCTAAACCTGAAAGGGCGAAGTCAAGTTTCTTTATTTTATAAAGCTTTGATAACATATGATACAGAGTCTACTATAGATAGGCTCAAGGCATGGAGACTAGATCTTCAAGAGGACATAGAAGAGACTGATTGGGAGAAGGCATGCCTTAAAGCTCAAAAACAATCAATCAATACCAGAATGAAATTACTGCAGTACAAATAGTTAATGAGAACTTACATTACCCCAGTCAAGCTGAACCGTTGGTCCCCTGACATCCCAGACACTTGTATTAAAGGTTTAGAGGGAAAGGGGAGTCTGTTCCATTGTGTATGGGAATGTCCAAAATTGCAAAAATACTGGAAAACAGTTGTTGGGACTATATCTGAGATTGATGGAATGAAGGTACCTCACCAGGCAAAATTGTGTGTACTTGGCATATATCCAAAGAACGTTGCTACCAGTTCACAACAGACAACTCTAACTGACTTTGGATTCCTGCAGGTCAGGAGAATGATAGCTCTATCTTGGAGAAAAATGGATATACCTCTGAGAGGCATGTGGGTGAGGGAGATGGTATTTTGTGTTGTACTTGAAAGACTGACTTATATAACTAGAGGAAGGGCAGGGAAATTTGAAAAAATATGGAAACCTTTATTGGAATTTCTTGGGCATCAGGGAACACAATCACTATAAAGTAGCTGTGGGTAGAGTGTATTTATTTCCATCTTTCATTTTGTCTTTTTTTTAATCTGATGTTTTGTTTCATTTTGTTTGTTGTTACTCATTTATTTATTTTTCTTTCTTTAAATATGTGAGTTATTGTCAATGTTTGCGTTGTTGTCTGTATGTGTGAAATTTGTGGAAAAAAAACAATAAAAATATTGTTTTAAAAAAAAGTATGTACACAAGGCCCTAATATCAGTAAATTTCCATTTGTGGCACTGCCTAGGGTGGCAGCCTGTTAGAGTTGTTCTTCGTTGTCTTGTTTTAGTAACTCTTGCACTTATCTTCCTTCTATTCTTACTTTATTAGGCACTGGTTTTTGCTTTTTGCTCTTCAAACACTTTATATCTTGTATATTTTGAATATTTTGATGGCCCTGACCCAGGGAACCCACTGGTTGTTCTGGTTGTGGCTGGTCTGTGAATGTTAATTGTTGTTACTGTAATTTGTGTCACTGTAATCGAAGCATTCTCTGGCACAAAAATTTCCTACGGGATAAATAAAGTTCTATTGATTTTAATTGAAATGAACTGAAATAAGCACAGAGCTGAAGTATGCCATGCTAAGGACATGTTCTGTGTCTACCTATTATGAATTGTCACTAGAATGTTGGAGCTGTACAAGGAGTTCCAGGAGGAGGCGTACAGTGTGGCTCTGCACCCCACCGGCCTCTTCATCCTGGTGGGCTTTTCAGACAAACTCAGGCTAATGACCCTACTCATCAATGACATCCGCACCTTCAAGGAGTTCACTGTGCGCAACTGCAGAGAGGTGGGTTATACATGCATGTGTGGGGATTGTGTGCTCATGCAGAACATCGTAATGGCCGATATCACAGCCACATGATGCTCTCTTGAGCTCTTTCCTTATTTTTTCACTTTCTCTCTTCACATCTTAGTGTGCTTTTAGCCACGGGGGCCACATGTTTGCAGCTGTCAATGGAAATGTCATTCACATCTACTCTGTCACCTCTTTTGAGAACATCCTCAATCTGAAGGGCCACAATGGAAAGGTGAGTCAGGCAGGAGGGTGGATCATACAGCATGTGGAGTCAGGGCAGTGCCAGAGAGAGTGGTCATATTTGTGAAACAGTTAGGGGCTTTAACTATGCCTCCCCAAAGTAGTACAGTACAATTTGTCTCTGCAGGTGAGAGGCATTAAATGGAGTCTGGATGACAGTCGGCTGGTGTCATGTGGGATGGATGGCGCAGTGTATGAGTGGAACACTCAGACTGGTAAGCGTGAGTCTGAGAGTGTCCTAAAGTCTTGCGGCTACACAGATGTTGCCTTCTCTTCAGACTGCAAGACCATCCTGACTGTAGGAACAGACCTCACACTGAAGGAGATTCAGGATTGTCAGGTCAGTCACAACAACACACTTCTGGATTTAGAGTTTCCATAAATTATAATGAGTGGAAGTGTGATGTCAATCAATCAATCAGTTTTATTTATAAAGCCCAATATCACAAATTACAATTTGCCTCACAGGGCTTTACAGTATATGACATCCCTCTGTCCTTAGGACCCTCGCAGCGGATAAGGAAAAACTCCCCCCAAAAAAAACCTTTAACAGGGGAATAAATGTCGTACAGAACAGATCAACATAATAAATTAACAGTAATCTGTATGACACAATGAGACAGAAAGAGAGACAGAGAGAGATGCAGGACAGACGGTAATGACAGTAGCTTAAAACAACATTAATGAAAGTAATTATATAATAATATTATAATTATAATTCTGGTTATTGATGTTCATGTAGGAAGGAAGTTATAGGAATGATAGGAGACTTTTTGCGAAAGCAGTTGCCACTACAATTACAAGAGATTTTACTAGATGTATGCTCTCAAGCAGGAAATACTGACAAAGCCCATTAGCATATGAACAGAGATTAGGCCACTGTTCCTTTCAGAACATAGTTTACTTTCAGGTAGTAATGTGGGTTGTGGACCCTAAAGGGTGGAAAAATAGATTTGAGGGTTTTCAAAATGATTAAACCTGCATTTACTGTTTTTCGAGGCCACTTGGGGGCAGCACGACAAGCAGTAAACACAATACTGACATACATATTATCCCTGTAAGGTTGGCATGATATCAAATTTTCACAAAAGTATTATCGTGGCCAAAAGAGTTCATGACAACGTTATAATCACGATATCTAAAGAAAAAAAATGCTATCAATCAAATTCATCTTTAACTTTGTTAATTATGTGTTTTGTCTCTTTTGGCAAATAAGTTAGACTTAAAATATGAGTGCAGGCAGGTGAAAAGAAAGTCTGTAACGTTACAGTTAACAGTGCTAAATTACTAGATATTTAAAAGGCAACCAGATGGTGCTGAAGGAGGGAGACAGAGCGAGAAGGGAAATTAAGTGAAATATTTATATTTATATTTTATATATTGGATTATTCACGCCATACTATCATATATGTATTATTAACATGATATTAATTCATTAGGGTTGTCACCCCAGTTGAATATTTTATTGGTTCCACAGGTGCTGAGGGAGGTTCCTGCTGATGAGGTAGCTCACACCGCTGTGGCAGTGTCTCACTCTGGCAGGGTTATCTTCACTGGGACCTTCAGTGGAGCCATCAGAGCCATTAAATACCCGTTACCTATTCAGAAGGAATGGATCATATACCAGGCTCACAGTGGCCCCATCACTAAGGTTGGGCTTAATGTTGATGCACACTGAACTGACAGAGAGACAGAAATCCATCACCTCTAAATGGAATTTGAATATTAGAATATTTTTAAAGTGAGGAATGATCTCTCATGCCAGTCATTATGTAACTAGGACAAAAGTCTGACCGACTGACTTGTGTGTCCTCAGATGATGATCACCTTTGACGATCAGTTCCTGCTGACAGTGTCCGAGGATGGCTGTCTGTTGATTTGGAAGGTCATTGATAAGGAGGGCCGAGGACTGAAGAGCAACAGGCAGATTATCCATGCTGAAGAGATCCTGGTCACAAAGTCAGACCTGGAGGAGAAGGTTTGTGTGTGTACCTGTGTGTGACTGCATCAGGCCATTTTACCTACATGTGTTTCCGTTATTGATAGTAGAATGAAGCATCCCAGAGGAAAATTTTGCTTCTCACAACAGTCTCAGTTCAATTCAGTTCAATTCAATTCAAATAGCTTTATTGAACCAACTTTTCATATGTGTTGCCAAAGCACAATTACAGTTTAAGACAGTGAATTAAATTAACTGCAATGGAATATAATAGGTAAATAAATAATTAAAGAAACAATTAACAACAATGTATTAATACAACATTGTAGACATAAATTTGAAAGAAAAAAACTCATCAAGTGAACAAGTAAATAAAAAGGCAGAGTGTGATCTGTGATGAGATGAACTATATGTTGTTTCGTTGGTTGTCTCTGAGGCTGTTGCATGCACTGACATATTTTGCTGCATGTGTGGTGCTAACATTGTTTTCTCCAATTAGATGTTGCATTTTGGTCTGGTCAGAGAGTGTGTCAAAATCTTGAAGTTTACACTGAATTTTTGTACAGAACTTCGTTCTGATGTCTACAGATTTAATTTAATTTAATTTTATATACTTTATTAATCCCCGAGGGGAAATTCAATTTTTCACTCTGTTGTCAATTACACACAGGTCCGAACACACACATGCACAAACTGGACATATACATGCACTAAGTGGAGAGATGTCAGAGTGGGCTGCCCATGACAGGCGCTCTGACCGGTTGGGGGGTTCGGTGCCTTGCTCAGGGGCACCTCAGCAGTGCCCAGGAGGTGAACTGGCACCTCTCCAGGTACCAGTCCACGCTCCATATTTTTGGTCCGGACGGGGACTTGAGCAGGCGACCCTCCGGTTCCCAACCCAAGTCCCTATGGACTGAGCTACTGCCGCCCCAATATGTGCTGCATTGTAACAGGAAATGTTGCTCTGTCGCACAGTAGGAACCTGACTGTTTTTTCCCTGACACCTGGGTCGTTTCTTGAAGACCATAATTCTAGTCTTTTCCAGATTAACCGTTAGGGCCCAGGTCTGACTGAAGTTTTGCAGACGATCCAGTTTTGTGTATGCATGTGTATGTGTGAGTATGTATAAATACATAGTTTGTGTGTATACACATAGTTTGTGTATATGTGCATATTTTGGATGTATATACATAGTTTGTGTATATATATATATATATATATATATATATACACTGCCTGGCCAAAAAAAAAGTCGCCACCTGGATTTAACTAAGCAAATAGGTACGAGCCTCCTGTTGGATAATTACTGCATGGGCGATTATCTTTCAGCTGGCAACAAGTTATTTATCCCCAACTGGTGCAATGAGTTGCTTCTCATTTCCTAAACAACCATGTCGAAAGACACATCCCCTGGTCGTGGAAAAGATGTTAGTCTGTTTGAGAAGGGTCAAATCATTGGCATGCATCAAGCAGAGAAAACATCTAAGGAGATTGCAGAAACTACTAAAATTGGGTTAAGAACTGTCCAACGCATTATTAAAAACTGGAAGGATAGTGGGGACCCATCCTCTTCGAGGGAGAAATGTGGCCGGAAAAAAATCCTCAATGATCGTGATCGGCGATCACTTAAACGTTTGGTGAGATCAAATCGAAGAAAAACAACAGTAGAACTCAGGGCTATGTTTAATAGTGAAAGTAAGAGCATTTCCACACGCACAATGCGAAGGGAACTCAAGGGATTGGGACTGAACAGCTGTGTAGCCTTAAGAAAACCACTAATCAGTGAGGCTAACCGGAAAAAAAGGCTTCAATTTGCTAGGGAGCATAAAGATTGGACTCTGGAGCAATGGAAGAAGGTCATGTGGTCTGATGAGTCCAGATTTACCCTGTTCCAGAGTGATGGGCGCATCAGGGTAAGAAGAGAGGCAGATGAAGTGATGCACCCATCATGCGTAGTGCCTACTGTACAAGCCTGTGGGGGCAGTGTTATGATCTGGGGTTGCTGCAGTTGGTCAGGTCTAGGTTCAGCAACAGTATGTGCTCAAAGAATGAGGTCAGCTGACTACCTGAATATACTGAATGACCAGGTTATTCCATCAATGGATTTTTTCTTCCCTGATGGCACGGGCATATTCCAAGATGACAATGCCAGGATTCATCGGGCTCAAATTGTGAAAGACTGGTTCAGGGAGCATGAGACATCATTTTCACACATGGATTGGCCACCACAGAGTCCAGACCTTAACCCCATTGAGAATCTTTGGGATGTGCTGGAGAAGGCTTTGCGCAGCGGTCAGACTCTACCATCATCAATGCAAGATCTTGGTGAAAAATTAATGCAACACTGGATGGAAATAAATCTTGTGACATTGCAGAAGCTTATCGAAACAATGCCACAGCGAATGCGTGCCGTAATCAAAGCTAAAGGCGGTCCAACGAAATATTAGAGTGTATGACCTTTTTTTTTGGTGGTGACTTTTTTTTTGGCCAGGCAGTGTATATATATACACATAGCTTGTGTATATGTGCATATTTTGGATGTATGTACATAGTACAAACTATCTGTCATGATTGGATAAGGATACAAAGATGAGATTATTTTTTTAACAAGTTATAGATATATGAATTTCTATTTTCTAAATATTTTTATAATTAATTTTATTGTGCTGTAATACAAATATTATTGGTAATTAATTGAATATCTTAGAATAGGTCAAGGAGAATTAATTATTGTACAGCTTTATAGTGATGGGGAGCTACATAATTGACTATTATTAATATATGAAGAAGGGGTGGGAATAAG
Organism: Epinephelus lanceolatus; assembly: GCF_041903045.1. Taxonomy (NCBI): domain Eukaryota; kingdom Metazoa; phylum Chordata; class Actinopteri; order Perciformes; family Serranidae; genus Epinephelus; species Epinephelus lanceolatus. The sequence goes on from NC_135734.1 coordinate 3,059,381, forward strand.
TAAGTTTGTACTTGCTACCTCCCACTCCTTTTTGGACATGTAAATCAAATCATTATATGTTGTTTTCAGTTTTCATGCTTTCTTTAGTAACCTGTTTTTTTCTTTATGTTTTTCTGCCACTGTATGACTATTTTGTTTTTTTACTATATAAATGTTTGAAATAAACTGCTACCAACTAACTAACCAAGTAACTAGGAGCAAAGGCTAAACAAAGAAGAGATCTTATTCTGAATTTTCCTCTCCTCTGGGATGGTGAAATGAAGAGTGGACAGGACAGTATATTGCGTATACATCCCTCATCCATTTTCATCTGCGGGCCGGGTCATGAGGGCAGCTGGCAGAGCAAAGACATCCAGACATCTCTCACCCCAGCAACCCTTTCCAGCTCCTCCTGGGAGATCCTGAGGCATTCCCAGGCCAGATGAAATATATAATCCCTCCCACGTGTTCTAGGTCTGTCCCGGGGCCTTCTCCCAGTTGGATGGGCCCAGAATACCTCTAACAGGAGGCGCCCAGGAGGATCCTGATCAGTTGCCTAAACCACCTCAACTGGCCCCTTTTGACATAAAGGAGCAGCAGCTCTACTCTCAGTTTCCTTCAGATGTCTGAGCTCCTCACCCTATCTCTAAGGCTGAGCCCAGCCCCCCTATGGAGGAAACTCATTTACACTCATTCTTTTGGTCAGTACCCAAAGCTCCTGACCATAGGTGAGGGTTGGGACATAGATGGACCAGTAAATCAAAAGCTTTGCCTTCTGGCTTAGTTGTCTCTTCACCAGCACTACACCACCATCATTGCAGATGCCGTGCCAAACAGCCAATCCATCTCATGCTCCATTCTACCCTCAGTCATGAACAAGACCCCAAGATACTTAAACTCCGTCACTTGTGGCAGTAACTCTCTCCCAACCCAGAGGGGGCAATCTACCATTTTCCAGCAGAGAACCAAGGCCTCAGACTTGGAGGAGCTGACTCTGATCCTGACCGCTTCACACTCAGCTGCAGACTACCCCAGTTCATGCTGGAGGTCACAGTGTGATGAAGCCAACAGAACCACATCATCTGCAAAGAGCTAAGATGCAGATTTAAAAACATTTTGGTAGTTCTGCGTCTAATGTTTCTCTGCTATGTTGTGCCACCAGTGTTATTATTTAGTATGGGTTGTACAGTATAGAAATGTTGATTTCCAGTTTTTTCCTTTAATTGGCCTCAGTTGATCACATTTTTATTGATAATTGACAAAGAAATATTTGTATAGCAGTCAATTAGTAACATAAAGTCACATTCAACAGAAGTATCCAGTCCTGTATTCCTGTCTGTATGTGTGTCCTGCAGACCCAGAACATGCTGGAGCTAAAGATGCGTCTGGAGGAGCTACAGATGGAAAACGAGTACCAACTCCGGCTGAGAGACATGAACTACAGTGAGAAGATGAAGGAAGTCTCTGACAAGTTTACCCAGCAAATAGAATCTCTGAAAACAATGCAGCAGGTGTGCAAAACCTGTACTTCAAATAGACTCAGTAGTACTGTTGTTTACCTCTCAGTTTCAGGTCAAAATGTCTACTACAAACAAACAATAACTGTATTTATAGGAAGGGTCCATCTGCAATCCTTTCTGTGCTTTTCAAATGGAAACTCCCACTCAACTGTTAGCAAACAGCAGTGTAGTATTATTTTAAGCGTACACTACATTTAGAATATTTTCACTGCTTTATTTTGCTGTCAGACAGCTACTTTTCCACAGGGAACTGAAGCTGTTGTATTGCCATCTTCAAGGCCACCAGACTCCTTTGACAGAAACAATAATTTTACCTCACAGCACACAGGAATTGCTGGAGTGGGAGCAATACCTTTAGAAAATGTTTGCACTCATCATAATTTTAGGGGCACCACCCTCTGATGGAGGGAAGTGACTAATCAAAGTAATAACTCTAGAAACCAATTATCAATCATGAATCAATCTCAATACCTGGGTTATGAATTCTCTATACAGTGATCTTAGTTCCTGCTCAAAAAGAATATCCACAGACAACAACTTGGCGACAAATGAAGATTTATTTAGGGCTAAATGTTTAACAACTGAGTAAATGAATAGTAAATGAGGATGATATGAAATGACACAAAACCAACAGTATGTATAAATGGATTAGGCAAGAGATAACACTTTTGGCAGTTATTCAGTTTGGCGATAGTGGGAGAGTATGTGACTATAGATATATTGGGGACGCAGGGATGCGCAAAACCATTTACCTAACAAAATCTAAATTAAGATCAAAATGAGTAAGTCTCCTATTCGACATCAACTCTTATCACAACACAGCGGCTGCATCAGGTGAGGGAAGTTTTGCCTACTCTTAGCAGCGTTTCTCAGAAGACCCCAGACTGTCACTTTGCGGCTCCCGGGCTTCCCAGCAGAACAAAGCCGGTTGTAACACAATGGTGGCAGGGCAGTTGAGGCTGACTGCGATGTCCTTCAGGTGGTCCTCAAACGTCGGTTATCTTAGGCTGCAGAAAGTCTCTTGATTTGGCAAAGGAACCACTGCTTTGCGGACACTTTGGCAAGTGGCTGGCAGCCGCTGGATCCGATGAATCTTTGATGGAGTTGCAGGTCGAATAGTAGCTCATCTATTTAGCTGTAGCTGCTCGCTTATAATAAGGTTGAAAACAATCTCGTCGGCCGTTCGACATTATTATTAAAATTACTATTAATGCGTATAAAAAATGTTGCAATCGGCTGGCATTGTTGCTTCAGGTATAATGTTACTGAAAGCACAGACAAAAAGAAAGAAAACTCAGGGCAGACAAGACAATCCTGGACATGTCGAGCAAAACTTAAAAGTTTAAAATAATTTCAATTGTAAGAGAAGAAAGGGTTACGCAGGAAGCGAGTATAAGAGCGTAACGGGTTAAAGCATAAAGAGTATAAGTAGAAGGAGGGACAGCAAAAGAAAGAAGAGGAAAAGTACAGTAAAAGTAAAAGGAAAAAGAAAGTAAAGAGAAAGTGCTGAGATGCACCGAGCTCATTAGTTTTATCCGACCAGGTTGAGTGGGCGTGTTTGAGGCAAGGCGGGTCTCTTGGTTTAGACATTACTTTATTTCGGAGGAAACTTAATTAACTTTATTTTGCGAGATTATAAATATACTTTAACATGTTATGCGCGATAGACACATACTCTTCCCATTATGGTCAAAATCGGCTCTTAACATCAAATTAGATTTAATACGATTATTATAGTGCATATATCAGCGGAACACAAGTATAAAATGTTTCGTGCACACACACACTACAAACTAGTCTGCAGTTGCATCACATACAAAATGAGACAGCACATATTAATAAAGACAAGTTGATTAATTAATCCAACTACATCTTAACTCGAAATATAATATTCAGATTCCTCCAGGAACCCTTCTTAACTATCTTCACAAGGTGGCAGTATGACTCCATGTTAAATGAGGGATTAAACACATGAAATTATAACTCACTCATACTATGACCTACAAGAGTGAAAAAAAAATCATTCAACTAACAAACAAGGATTATGCACAGTTACAATGTTAGAACATGGATAAAATGTATAGTTTACTTTCAAGAGACATTTCAAGTTGGTTAACAAGAGAAACTTAATCTCTACTCAGGAATTCATCCTGAATTTAAGATTTACACATCTGTTTTCTTATTTCATCTTCACCAGGGTGAGCGTAAGATAGAGCTGGGGTGACTCCCATAGATGTGTTGTATAACAGATAGAGGGACAGAAGAAAGAGAGGATGTGGTGAACTTAAAAGCATAGTTAATGACCCCGGGTCTGGCAGTTGAACTGGCTGAGTTGTCAAAACGCTGGATTTTCCCAGGATGGTAATCAGCAAACTGAGATGTGGAGGGTTTCCAATTGACACCGTTACCACCCTCAGCGCCAGGATGACGGTGAAAGTGTTCCTCAACTTTGAGGTGAGAATGGGGGCAAAGCCATAAACATTTGACCCTCAGAGTGGCCCATCTCATTCTGTCCATTTACTTACAATCTAGGTTTTGGGAGAGTTCAAAGGCTGTTCCTCCTACACTGGTCTACACGCTGCCTCGATTGGGTAGTTTGTTTGTGTTATTTTCTGACTTTCAGAACCAAACTAATGTGATGTATACATCAGTGGGTGGGTTTACATGTAGTAATGACATTGTCCAGAAACCTACATCAGGTCACATTGGAAAATGTTTGTGGGAGGACTGGAGGGAGAATAGAAATTTGACACTAAAACATATGTACTTTGACCAAAATTTTATTTTTTTGGATTTGAATATATACAAGAAATACTACAGGAAAGCTGCTGAATGATATAAAACCCTCAAAAATAAATAAATAAATTATAACAAAATAATGTAGCCGGCCTTTAATTTCTATGAGTGTTAACATTACTTCATGACTTTTAAATTGTATGTTTCTAAAGAATTAAGAAAAAAACATTGACAACATGTCTGCAGGATTTGCATGCCTCTGCTGAGTCAACACATAGGTTTATTTTCTATTTATCACATGTGCTATACCTGTAGGCCATGAAGACAGATATGGTGAAGCTGGAATGTGAGCACCAGGAGAGTTCTGCAGAGGTCACTGTGAAACACTCCAAAGAGCTGAAGGACTTAGGTAAGAGGAGGACAGTATCAGTGTTGGTGTAACCTTGTTTCTACCAAGGATTAATCAATCTTTTTCTCTGTCTGTCACTCTCTCTCTCTCTCACACACACACACACACACATACACACACACACACACACACACAGAGTTATCCTATAGCCAGAAGCTGATTGTTGAGCATGAGCGATACCAGGATCTTCAGCATAAATTTCAGAGAATGCAGGAAGACTATGAGATGCAGCTGAAGACTGCAGAGGAGAAAAAAATCCAGTCACTGGAGGAGCTGATGCAGCTCTACGAGACCAAGCTGCAGGAGAAGACTCAGCTCCTGGTTCAGGTCAGTCAGGAGTAGCAGCAGAGCTTTGGTGACCACATAATGTTGTATGAAGTAGAAAAGACACCAAATGAAACCCCTAATGTTCTTATCTGCTTTGATTTTGTCCTGCTGTTATTTTGTGCAGTGTCAGGAGGACGCCCAGCTGCAGATTTGTGAGTTTAAAGAGATCGTAAGACAAGTGGAGGAGGATGAGAAGAGGATGGTCCATGATATCCAAATCAAGTATGAGAGGAAATTGCATGCTGAGAAAGAGACCAACGCAAATCTGAAAGGAGAAACTGGTGTCATTATGCAAAAGGTGACCACAGCTCCCTCTTATAGCATCTACAGTAAACTCCTTGTTTCTATTTCTGCCTGTCTGTGATCTCCTCCTCTTTGTGTTTTGATTGTGTGATCACAGTTCTACAGTCTGCAGAGACAGGTTGATGACAGGTGTACAGATATAAACAAGCTGAAGCAGGAGCGACAGAGGCTGCTGGGGTTGATCCGCTCCCTGGAGAGCGACATCGAGGACCTGAGGCGCCAGATCTCTGGACACGAAAAGACTAACCAGGACAAGGTGGCTTCAACATTTTACCTTCAAACAGATATAATTCAAGTCCTAGCCTTTTTTACATTCATCCAAAAAGTTTTTGTAAGGTCGTGATTTATCTTAAAACTGGTACGTTTGGTTCAATACTTAAACATTTTATATTAGGATGTTCTGAAATATTACTGAGAATACATAGTCTCTATGGTAACTTTTAATTTAAACTAGAACATGTTCAACAGAATTACATGAATGGACCATTGAGAATTATAAACAGATAGATATATGCATTACACTTAAATAATAGTAAGATCCTATGATCCTCAAAGAAGTATGTGATTTAGACCAGGAATCTGTGGTTGATGAAACATGGTAGGTTTATGTTCTAGAGATTCTCTCTGCATATGATATATGATTTAATTCAGACTTACATGACTTTCATTGGTTAGTGGGGAGAAAAACAGTAAAACCTTTATGTTAAGTATTGTGAGAAAGTTCTTCAACATGCATAAAACATAAGCACCTCCTTAACCTTGTAGGAAAATGACTAGATCTCAGTCTGGAGGTTATGTCCTGCTGCAGAGTCGTGACAGTTTAGATATGTTCATCATAAAAAGTAAGTCGGCAAAGAAAAAAACTGCTTTGGTCCACTCTATTCCCTTCACACCTTCAGGACAGGACCATCTCCAGCCTAAAGAAGAAGAACCAGGAACTGGAGAAGTTGAGGTTTGTTCTTGATTACCAGTTAAAGGAGTTGAAGAAACAGACAGAGCCTCAACAGGATGATATCAATGAGAAGAAGGCGCAGCTCCATCAGGTGTGTGTGTGTGTGTGTGTGTGTGTGTGTGTGTGTATTCACTCACACAATGAACATTTCAGCATCTTCAATTAGAGTTATGTGTCCATTTCAAGGGTCTTTGTTATCTTAATCAAGTCAAATATACCAATGGAAACAAAACTGGCTGATGAAACACATTGCAATAAATAGGACCTAATGTGAAATTAACATGTAAAACCAGTTAGACACAACTGATATCCCTGCATTAGCAGATATTTGAGTTCATCAAATGGCCACTTGAGCTCTAAAACAGAGTCAATCCCCATAGACCCCGAGGTTAAATGGCCAAATTTAAAGCAGAAATAAATATGTTTACAGCCTGGTACAAAAAACAGTTTTGGTCTCTAGCTAATTTCCCTCTTCATGACAATTGTTCAGGGGGTGAATTATTATATAACTCACTCGTTAACATTTTATTAAGGCCCAAAGTTACACATATTTAAGGATGGAGCTGCTTGATTGCCAGGCTGTGTGCGAGGTGTTGTTACCATAAACACTATGGGCAATAAAATACAACACATCTTATTTGTAGCAACCATGCTGTTTTCATTATATATCCATATCCATATTTGGATGAGAGGGTGGAGCTGTGGAGAAGCAAGGGGTGGATCTGACTCACAGACTGCACATAGTGTTTATAAAACACATTGCTAACAGTTTAAAGTTTTATATGACAAAGTATTTTTCCCAGGCTTGTTGCTGCACCAGTACATCCCCTAAAACTAATATACTGCTTTACCTGATTAATGCTAATAAGTCACTCTTACATAGAGAACAGCTAATGGTTACAACCTAATACCATATTATGTATTACAAGTACATGTGAACAAAAAATTGACATGCAAAATGTGAGTTAATAAAACGTCTGTTACCATCAACCGAACATGTACTTTTGTCCACCATGTTTTGGTATGTATGACGTCAACGTGGCAACTTGAATTTTCCCAGTCTCTACACTAAACTCCCTCAGGTTACATTTTGTCTGACTTGTCAAGATAAACTGTCTCTGCAGTGTTCACAGTGATGTGCTGTTTTGCCTTTTTGACAGCTGGAGGAGGAGCTGGTGCAAATGGACAAGAGCAACACTCAGCTTAAGCTCACTGTCTCCGAGCTTAGGCTCAGGCTGAGGACCACAGACAAGGAGATGCATCAGGAGATGCAGAAAGTAAGCACATACCTATGCTGCCCCAAACTATGATGATACACATGCTGCATATGCTACATTCAGGCTTTATACAATTTGATTAGCTAGAAACAGATATTTGATGTGATACTGTCACATGTTGACTGGAGTGTTGTTTTTCTTTTTCCTCTCATAGAGCTGAGAGGCAGATGTGTGGCATATTAAACTAAACTCTCATATTATTTAAGTTAGAATTTTTACACTCTCAATCAAAATAAAAGGGTTGTCTAGCTTAAGGATGGGACTAGAGCCTTTCCACAGTAGACATCTGCACATGTCAAACCAGGAAAAGCACAAAATAATTAATAACAGTGAAGCCGCATGTGCCATTTATCGGGGTCCAAGCAGGTTGCAGGCATTTTAATGCTCGTTTCTTTTTAACTGACACGTGATTTGGATTTTATGTTTCTGACAGAGACGTGGATTCAAGCCGGTGAGTCTATTCAGTTCTCCGAGCTGCTCCCCCCTGATGAGTTTTTGACATTTTTAATAGTATTTGTACTGACATATTAGAGTTGGTGGCTCCTTTTAGGTGTAAACGCTCCAAGCCAGTAACAGAGCCATGGCTTAACCCTTTAAGGTCCTCACCAAGAAAAAAGCTATGAAAAAATTATTTCTTTGTATTTTTTATGTTATTGGGGCACTAATAACAAGAATCAATTATTATTATTTTTACAGACCCCACAGTTTTTTAATTATAGACCTCTACCAAATGGTTGAGAGGTCACTTAATGGTAAAAGTACCTAATACATTATTATAAATGTATAATAACAATAATATGATAATTTAATACCTACAAATACAAAAAGAAAGTAGAAAAAGTCAAATAACTGTAAAACAAGTCAATTTTATTAACGATATAGCGCAGTGCATACACTTCTCAACTGTGCTGTGTAAAATAACAAAACAATTCTAGTACTTTCAATAAACAGTACTTTATTTATTTCCCCCTCTCAAATGAACAAACAAAGAATGACCCATGGGACCATGTTCAACTTCTCAGCTGTGCTGTGTAAAATATCAACTTATTTTATTGCACAGAACAATTTCGAAACATTTCAGGGCCTTGATTTCTTTTTTCCTCTCAAATGAAATTCACAACGAAAAATGAGCCCGTGGGAAACTTTTCCAATTTATTTTTGATGGTACGTTATGAAGCATTCCTGCGTTGCCATCAAGCACAGGAAAACATTGCACTTCACACATTTCCATCTTGACACACCCTTTGGGCAGAGGCTGCACCGCCCCCGGTTGTCAGTGTGACGTGGCCAATGTCCGTAGTTGTCATAGCGCACATCTGGTTGTGGTCGTTGGGGTCTTGGGGGGAGGCGCTTCTTCTGAGTGGACATCTGTGGTGGTGGAGAGGTGGAGGATGGTCGGCCTGGTGGTGGAGAGGCGGAGGATGGTCGGCCTGGTGGTGGAGAAGCAGAGGATGGTCGGCCTGGTGGTTTAGAGGCAGAGGAGGGTCGGCCAACTCTGGATGCTGGCTTTTTGGCTTGCTTCAAACAGTGGGCCACTGCCAGGCGGAACCTTTTCAGAGGCATTGGTTTCTCATTCAGTAGTCCACAGTCTCTCTTGTAGACTAGCCAGGAATTGGCGATGGACAGGTCAAGGGCGTAGCCGAACAGGGGGAAGTACCATCGGCGGGACTTGGCAGGGTTCTTGTAAAGGTGGACCAGCATGTCAGAAAGATCAATACCTCCCATATGCTCATTGTAGGCAGGGATGAGTGATGGGCATGGAATGTCAATCTTCGCTTTTTCGTCTTTGCTCCACCGTTTGACTGTTGAAAGAGGCATGATCCCACAGGCATTGCTCAGAAGGGTGACACATTTGTTGTCATACCATTTCACTGCGATAACCCCTTCAGCAGACCGATAATCAAAAGCTCCACGTCCTTTCTTCTTCAGCTCTTTGTCTTCCATCAAGGTAGCTCCACCGATGCGGTTTGATTGGACAGTGCCAATGCACTTGACACCCAGATTTTCCTCCAGGCTGTGCGCCAAGTCGAAACTTGTAAAGTAGTTGTCACAGAAGACAACTGAAAGCCGTGGCTGTGTTATGGTTTTGCATAAGGTTGTCACCACTTCGCTTCCTAGAAGTAGCTCCTGCTCCTCCTCATTTAGGTCACGGTTGAAGAATGTGGATGCCCCTGTGGAGAGGTGTTGCAAATTAGCATCAGGCTACAAAAAATTAACAATGTATCTGGCTCTTGTGGATATGTACGATATAATTCCAATGTTACAGTGATGTCCATGTCAAATAAACTACATTACATTACCTTGATAGAGCAGTAGGTCATGGATGATGCCAGATGAACTGGCACGGCAGAAGATTTGGAATCCCCACTTGTCAGGTTTGTTGGCAATGTATTGGCGGAGAGTGCCAGCCCTTGTGCCTTTATATGACACCATGACTTCATCCACACTGTGCTTGTAAGTGGATGGGAAGAGGAGACACTGCTCACGAAGCATCTCAAAAAGGGGCCGGATCTTGTAAAATCGGTCAGCGCTGAGATCACACTGCTGATTATCATTGAAATGAATGAAACGGCGTAAGAGCTTGAATCTCTTCTTCGACATGGTATCAGCTATCACATCAAAACGTGATTCGAGGTCCCAGTAGTCATCGATGGCTGGGAAGTTGAAAACCCCCATGAAGAGTAGTATTGCCAAGAAATCTTCAATCTCTTCAGGGCTAGTTTTGATTGGGTCGCCCAGTTCTTGCGCAGGGTACAGATTCGTCTGTACAGCAATATGTTGAATCATCTCGTCGGTGAACACTGTTTTGAAATACTGGAAGGGTGTTTTGATTGCGTCAGGGGGTACAAAACTTGAATCAGGAACCTGGAATTGTTCAATATCAGTATGCTTCCAGATTCTCCTTGTGCCTGTCTTGGATCCTGAGGATGACCTTGGGTCAGGGGAGTCATCCAGCTCTGGCATGTTGACTGTTTTTAGTTTGTTTTTCCCTTTTTTCTTCTTCTTACGGGGCAGTGGTGTAGAAGATGTGCTTGTTGAGGGCATCTCCTCCTCATCCAAGGATTCAAAGGAATGATCCCCGACCACTTCTGCATCTGATTGTGGGGGCAGATAGTCTGGATCCTCTACTTTGTCATCTTCGTCGCTCAGATCAGCATCAGAGTCATGAGGATTTTCTGGCACAAGGGCCAGGAAAGTGCGTGGCCTTGAACCATAAAATTTTTTAGGGTCCATCTGTTATTGTAAAACACAGAAACAGAAAGAAACAAAAATTAGTAATCATGCAAATAATGTTGGTATACCAACAAGTCAATTGTTTTTAATTTTCTATATAGCCTATTTATCATATTATTAAATGTGTGATATTAACAACAGTTTATGATCAGAAGTGTTTTTTTCACAGCAAATATCACATTTTAATTAGATTAGCTAACTTCGCTACCTTTACCATAAAGTGACAACTCAACCGTTTGGTAAAGCATGTTTTTAAAAAATTATTTGACCCTTATAAAACTTATTTTTGTGGTATCAAGTTACATAAAAATGTTTAGTAACATCTTTGATGCTAAACTATGTCAAAAAAACAAACTTACCTTTGGAAATTTCAGAAGAAATTGTCTTCATGGCAGGAGGGAATTTTTCGTTTTTCACTTCCTGTTTGGAAGCTGACTCCGAAGGCATGCTGCTTAAAGGTACAGTGACATCTAGTGGATTTTTTTAGCTAAACATACCTAAACCGAGTGGTAGAGATGGCTCAATCAGGTTGAGTTAAGTTCAACACATTTATCAATAAGAAATAGTGACTGAAAATGTGCTCTACCAAATGGTGGAGCAGGCCCTTAAAGGGTTAATGACACCACTCGCACTTTAAGACGTGTATGTAGACGTGCTGAAAGAAAGTGGAAGAAAGATCATCTCCAAGTTTCTTTAGACATTTTAAAACAGAGTCTATTGGAGTATCAGAAAGCTGTTAAAGCTGCTAAAAGTCAGTTTCTCTCCAATCTTATGTCAGTTAATAGCCATAAACTTCAGTTTCTTTTTAATACATTGAATACTCTTTTAAACCCCTGGTGTTATTCCTTCACTTACACTGTGTGAACATTTTTTAAAGTTTTTTATTGACAAGATCTTTGATATCAGGTATTCTCTTTTGCCGTCTGTATCAGATCCTGCTGTCTCTCCTGTCCTGCTGTTTTTGAGAGTTTTGAGCAAGTGTCTCTCTCAGTCTTAACTGATATTGTTCAGGACCTCAGACCTTCCTACTGTCCTCTTGACAGCATCCCACCTCGTCTTTTTAAGAATGTTTTCCATACCATTGGACCCTGTGTTATGGATCTGATAAATTCATCTTTGTTGACTGGCTGTGTTCCAACTGCATTTAAACATGCTGTGGTCCAGCCCCTCATCAAAAAAAAAACACAATCTTGACCCCACAGTCTTATCCAACTTTAGGCCCATCTCCAAGCTTTTCTTTCTAAGGTATTGGAGAAGGTGGTATATGAACAGCTAGTCTTTTATTGATCTAAATGGCATTTCTGAGAAGTTCCAGTCTGGTTTTAAGGTACGCCATAGCACAGAAATGGCGCTTTTAAGAATTTTAAATGACCTTCTTTTAACAGTTGACTCTGGTAACTCTGCTGTCCTGGTCCTTCTGGATCTGACAGCTGCTTTTGATACAGTCAATCACAATATTCTCCTGTCACGCTTAAATACTTGTGTGGGCATTAGGGGTACTGTTCTGAAGTGGTTTCGATCCTACCACTCAGACAGAAGCTTTTCTGTCCAGCTGGGCCAGTATTCTTCGGCCACTTCCACCCTGAGCTGTGGGGTGCCTCAGGGTTCCATTTTGGGCCCTCTCCTTTTTTTAAATATACATCCTACCTTTGGGATCTATTTTTAGAAAGCACAATAGCTACGGTTACATGATGGCTTCTCATTCAGAATGAAATAAATCTGAATGAAATAATTCGGAATTAGTCTTTCCAGGTAGTTTACATGGGAAATATTCATTCCGAATGAGAGTTTACATGGGAGATCAGTTCAGTCGCCTTTATTCAGGTCTGCGCAAGGTTTGGGGCAGGGAAGGTTTCTGATTGGATAGGGGGCAGGGCGGATGTTACATATTTACGTTTACCGGAAGAAAACACTGTAGTCCTCGCTCCGGATAACAAGATGCTTGACGACGCCGTTCTTAGTGCCTTTTTCGGGCGTGTTTTCCTTATATTCTTGAAGCAACAGTACAACAACAACCTTGTTCTGCTAATGCTTCATCTGTTGAGGAGGAGAAGGGAGGTAGAAGACCGTGCTGTGGTGAATGGAAACCGGTGAGTGCAACGAGTCCAACTGCTCTATCTAAGCCCGTTGCTATGCAGCCCGTTGCTATGCGTGCTATATACGTCATGGCGCCAGAAGGGCAAGGAAACGAGCATGTGCAGAAAGACTGGAATGAACTTAAAGAGGAATGAGTGTATACATGCACACAGAATTCTTTAATTCGGAATGACAAACGGAATAAACCACCCCCTTTAATCGGATATAATTTTCAATTGGAATGACCATTTTTCAATCGGAATGACCGTTTACATGACCAATTTTAATCGGAATGGCCTTTCATTCTGATTAAAAGTGGAATTAAACTGTCCATGTAAACGTACTGAGTGTCTCGTTTCATTGCTTTGCAGTGCCATTGGGACCCTTACGTCTCACTGTCATCCTTTTGCAAGGGAACTTGGTTTTATTTTACAGTGTAGACATTGATTTTAGATTTGACAAACAAATAAGCTCTATAGTCAAAATGAGCTTTTTTCAGTTGAGACTATTAGCAAAAGTAAAGGCATATCTCCCCAGATTTTGAGAGAGTTATACATACCTTTGTTACATCACGCTTAGACTATTGTAATTCTTTGTTTGTTGGTCTCAACCAGTCAGCACTGTGCTGTTTACAGGTAGTCCAAAATGCAGCCGCCCGCCTGCTGACTGGAAAGAAAAAGCGGGATCACATTAGTTCTGTCCTTGCATCTTTGCACTGGCTGCCTGTTAATTTTAGGATCCAGTTCAAAGTTTTATTAATTGTTTTTAAATGTTTAAATGGTTTGGTACCATCTTATTTATCAGAGCTTGTTCAGCTTCACACCACTACCAGGGCACTTAGGTCGTCAAACCAGTTGCTCTTGGAAGTACCTCGGTCCAGGCTCTCTACCTGTGGGGACCAAGCCTTCTCAGTGGCAGCCCCAAAGCTGTGGAACAGCCTACCTTTCCAGGTTAGAGCTGCACAATCTTTTGAGCACTTTAAAACTCTGCTGAAAACCCATCTTTTCTCCTTGGCGTTCAATCCATGCTAGGCGAGTATTCTCGGCTCTTTCTTTCTTACTTTCTCTTTTATTATAACTTTGTTCTAAATTGATTTCTTTTTGCTGTTTTATTTATTACTATATTTGTTCTTGATTATTTATATTGTATCTTAGCAACTGTACAGAACTTTGGTCAACTGAGGTTCTTTTTTATATGTACTTTATAAATAAACTTTGACTTGACTTGACTTGACATGAAGCAATACAAAAATAGCGGTACTAAGTGAAAAGTGTCGAAAGTTATCCTGGAAAACGCAAAGATTCAAACCACCTGCAGGATGGCAAGAGCAGATTTATACTCTTAACATTTAGCATTACAGGTCAACCACCTAACCACTCAGCTACTGAGGAAACAGCAGATTGTTGTGGGTCATAGTGGGTTTTGACAAGATGAAATATGAATTGAATCAAATTCTTTTTACTTGGATTGAATATATTGGATATTTGTCAAAGGAGACTTGGAATTTTGGTTTGGAAAATAATACAATAGCAGAGGTAACTTTTAAATGACAAGATTTCACAGCAGCTGGGCGGAAACAGGGGATCTACCCAGGTGCAGGTAATTTCCTAAAGAAAGACCAGGGGTTTATCCCAATACCTGATCTCGCATCCATGTTTCCCTCACTTGTCTCTCTTCCTCGCGTCTTAGCCCCGCCCCCATAAGACACGGGGGAGAGATGCAAGGACGAGATACGAGGAGAGAAGAAACAAGGAAATATGCCTTTAGAGAAATGAGACGTCTTTTCCTCTGAAACATCACATGAAGCGATGTCTGTTTGTGACGGCAGCTGATTACCACTGATTTCAGTTGGCTTTACAGGCTTTATTTACAGCTATAGAAACATTCAGTAAAGTTTGTTTCTGCTCTGCACACAGAATATATATATATATATATATATATATATATATATATATATGTACAGTACAGGCCAAAAGTTTGGACACACCTTCTCATTCAATGCGTTTTCTTTATTTTCATGACTATTTACATTGTAGATTCTCACTGAAGGCATCAAAACTATGAATGAACACATGTGGAGTTATGTACTTAACAAAAAAAGGTGAAATAACTGAAAACATGTTTTATATTCTAGTTTCTTCAAAATAGCCACCCTTTGCTCTGATTACTGCTTTGCACACTCTTGGCATTCTCTTGATGAGCTTCAAGAGGTAGCCACCTGAAATGGTTTTCCAACAGTCTTGAAGGAGTTCCCAGAGGTGTTTAGCACTTGTTGGCCCCTTTGCCTTCACTCTGCGGTCCAGCTCACCCCAAACCATCTCGATTGGGTTCAGGTCCGGTGACTGTGGAGGCCAGGTCATCTGCCGCAGCACTCCATCACTCTCCTTCTTGGTCAAATAGCCCTTACACAGCCTGGAGGTGTGTTTGGGGTCATTGTCCTGTTGAAAAATAAATGATGGTCCAACTAAACGCAAACCGGATGGGATGGCATGTCGCTGCAGGATGCTGTGGTAGCCAAGCTGGTTCAGTGTGCCTTCAATTTTGAATAAATCCCCAACAGTGTCACCAGCAAAACACCCCCACACCATCACACCTCCTCCTCCATGCTTCACAGTGGGAACCAGGCATGTGGAATCCATCCGTTCACCTTTTCTGCGTCTCACAAAGACATGGCGGTTGGAACCAAAGATCTCAAATTTGGACTCATCAGACCAAAGCACAGATTTCCACTGGTCTGATGTCCATTCCTTGTGTTTCTTGGCCCAAACAAATCTCTTCTGCTTGTTGCCTCTCCTTAGCAGTGGTTTCCTAGCAGCTATTTGACCATGAAGGCCTGATTGGCGCAGTCTCCTCTTAACAGTTGTTCTAGAGATGGGTCTGCTGCTAGAACTCTGTGTGGCATTCATCTGGTCTCTGATCTGAGCTGCTGTTAACTTGCGATTTCTGAGGCTGGTGACTCGGATGAACTTATCCTCAGAAGCAGAGGTGACTCTTGGTCTTCCTTTCCTGGGTCGGTCCTCATGTGTGCCAGTTTCGTTGTAGTGCTTGATGGTTTTTGCGACTCCACTTGGGGACACATTTAAAGTTTTTGCAATTTTCCGGACTGACTGACCTTCATTTCTTAAAGTAATGATGGCCACTCGTTTTTCTTTAGTTAGCTGATTGGTTCTTGCCATAATATGAATTTTAACAGTTGTCCAATAGGGCTGTCGGCAGTGTATTAACCTGACTTCTGCACAACACAACTGATGGTCCCAACCCCATTGATAAAGCAAGAAATTCCACTAATTAACCCTGATAAGGCACACCTGTGAAGTGGAAACCATTTCAGGTGACTACCTCTTGAAGCTCATCGAGAGAATGCCAAGAGTGTGCAAAGCAGTAATCAGAGCAAAGGGTGGCTATTTTGAAGAAACTAGAATATAAAACATGTTTTCAGTTATTTCACCTTTTTTTGTTAAGTACATAACTCCACATGTGTTCATTCATAGTTTTGATGCCTTCAGTGAGAATCTACAATGTAAATAGTCATGAAAATAAAGAAAACGCATTGAATGAGAAGGTGTGTCCAAACTTTTGGCCTGTACTGTATATATATATATATATATATATATATATATGTATATTTATATATGGTAAAGATACAGTTATCAGTAGCAGAGCAGCAGTGTTTTCTCTCTGTTAACAAACACCTCCACAACCTGCGTTATGGTGTATTTTGAACACTGTCAATGATTTATTAGGCCAAATGTTTTAGGGAAAATTGAAATTCTGTAACTCATCAACCTCGCTCAGGAATAATCAGCCTCACTTGTGACTTAATGGAAATGACGATCACTGATGTGAAAGTGTTTCTTACTGACAGAGAGACTCTCACTGCATTTAATTGTATCAGTAATAAAATCTGATGAGGGATTAACAGATAACAGATTGAAGAGACAAACCTTTCTAACAAATGAAACTTGTTTTCTTGTTTGGATTTTTAAAAAGATGGTGAATCAGAAAACAAATGAATCATTAAACTTGGGAGTTATACATTTAAGTTTTATCTCGTATCTCTCTTCCCTCTGGTATTAAACTTCAGTGATGTGGTGTTGTATCAGATCAGTTTGATCAGCTGCTGTGCTGCACTGTCCAATTAATAACTGATATCCAATCAGTGGGGGTGTGTCGGTCGGTAAAATACTTCCACAAAGGCTGTACTCATGTATCCTCGCTTCCTTTTCCTCTGAAAGCCTCCTCTTTCCTCGAGTTCTCCGAACACAAATTCTTTGCATTTGTGGCACCCTCTAGTGGGAGAATCGGACTCGGACAAAGCAGCCGCACATGTGCACCAAGTTTGGTTACAATTGCTAAAGCCATTTTTGATTTATGAGCATTTATGTAAAATTGAACTTAAAGATAAATGTTTGAAAATGTATTACTTCAAAATGGATTGATGTGTCGAAATTTATTTGATAGCTTTAGATCAGCAATGTCTGCAGATGATTCTACCAAAGTTCTGGGATGATTTGACCAACAGACTGGGATGAGTATGCAAAAGTATGATTTAGAGAAAATTGAGAACATTTGCAAAATATGACATTTTTATAGTAGAACAAAGATGCAGATTAATTTATAGATTAATACAGTGAAAGAATTTTGACCCTAAGCCAAGCCACTCTCGAGATAATGGCAAAAATGTAAACTTGATTGTTACAGCGCCACCTTGAGTTCAGTGAATGTCATTTCTGTGTGCCTGAGTAATGGGTGGAATTTACAACCCACCTGCCAATTTTGGTGAGTATTTGTCCTACAATTTTTGCTTCATAAACACTTTCAGTAGAGAAAAAGAAGAAGAATCAGAGCAAAAAAAAAACAATAGGGCTCCAGCAGCAGTCACTGTTTGGACCCCATTTGTTTCCTTGCTGAGGTGTGGCAAAAGGACAGTAACACAAAGTGCTGCTGCCTCATATTAGCTTCAGCTGTACTTTACTATTTATTTTTTCACAAACCTGAAATTGCTTTAAGAAGCGATCTCTGTATTTCCAGTATGGAGAGCAGGTACAGTAAAAGCAACCAATAATCCTTTTCCTGTACATTTGGGCGTAATATGACATGTTTTTTGTGTCCAGGTGAAAGATCTGGAGACACATCTTCAGCGGCTCAAGTCAGATCTCCATAACAGTGTTAGCTTCATCCAGGAGCCGAAGAAACTGAAGGAAAGTGTGCAGACCATCTATGCCATCTATGTGCAGCAGACTGATAGGGTGGGTGGTCCATATAGTGTAGTAGATCCCTTAGAGCTGACTGGATACTGAGAGTTCATCACACAAACAATCTAACACTGTAACAGTGCAGGGTTAATTCCAGCCTTATTAAGAGTCGTAATTTACACAGCGTAAGAAATGTGGAGAAGTTACAAACCGTGTGTGTGTCTTTTCCAAGGTGGAGAAAAGCAGTGTAAACGAACACACTGAGAGGGCTTTCTCTCGCCAGCCTGATGACCTGCAGAGGACTGTTAATACTCTAAGGACAAGGTTGGCTAGATCTGCTGAGGAACATGACAAAGCCTATGTCAAGATCATGAAGGTAAATTCTACAACAGACAACACTGCATGGACATTTCCTCTGACTAGTCATTAGGAATCCAGGTCTTATTTTTCTTATTAGAATTTTTGGAACAATCATTCAGTGTTTCTTCTTCCTGTGATGTAATCCTGAATCCTGAGCACAGTTTTACTGAAGACATGATATTCTAAAAGCCCTGACACACCAAACCAATGGTCAGCCATCAGTCAAAGTTAGGCTGTTAGTGAGCATCTGCTGCCTCAGTGTCCAGCACCACTGGCCCTCATCGGGGCTAGTTGGCCTTTTTTCTGCCGATTCAGCATGTTGAATTGGCATTGGCACAGCGGAGCCCGTTGGTCAATGAAATCACTGTGATTTGCAGTTCAGCTCCGCACACACACGAGAGAAAATGGAAGTGAGGAATAGCCCCTTTTCCACTGCAGGAACTTTTCTCATTTACCCGGGATTTTGAAAAACCTCAGCGCGTTTCCACCAAAATTACCTGGGTAAAAAACTTTCCCACACCCCCAAACTTTCCAAGAGTACCCAACTGCAGGCAAGATGGTGGACAAGGGTGCCGCCATATATCCAATCCATACCGGAAGTTGATCTTCTTCGTGTCTACATACTGGAAGTCCATACCGGAAGTTAATCTTCTTCGTGTCTACATACTGGAAGTCCATACCAGAAGTTGTATACATACCGGAAGTCAGTTTTTTTGTTATTGTTTTTTCCCCAGAAGTCGGTTTTTTAAGTCTTTTTATATTACTTATTTTAGCAATACATTTACAAACTTTGAAGCAGTCAACAATTATAAATATATATATTATAAAAAACTAAATAAATAAATAAATAAAAATAATAATACAATTATTTCAGCAATTATTTTAAATACAATCATGTTTTGTTTGGAATAACATTGACCCCAACAAGTTAAACCTACAAGAATTGCAGAAAATCAGCAAACACATGAAGTTTAGTTGGATTAATTTTTAACAAAAATTAAATAAGGTGAGCACTTTCATTTATTGGGCTACAGTTGCAACATGCAGATTACTATCAGGTCATTCAAAACAACTGAAAACCATGGACACAACAAATGTCATACTTACTCTTATTTAACTATTAAATGAACATAATAATTAGATTGTCATATATTGTCAAATGTATTCTATTATATTTCAGGAATACATGTAAACACAATATTACACTATTGTACTGGCAACATAAAGAAGGAGATTTGGAGTTCTCTTTTTTGTGAACAAGTTTTTATTCCAGATATCCATATCAATCTTACAAGTAGAAAAAAACAAAGACAAAAAAATGGAAAAACGGTAAAATAATCTATTTGTTTGATCTATAAAATGTAAGAAAATGGTATAAAATCACAAGATCCCAAGATGCAACCTAAAATGTCTTGTTTTGCCCCAAACAAATATCATTAAACATTACTGTTACATGTAGAAGTATATGATCTCAAACAGATACTTCTCATCAACATACCATGGAAATGAACTGCATTTTCCGTATGTTGATGAGAAGTATCTGTTTGAGATCACTGCCAAAAATTGGGGAAAAAAATGGCTTGTGTGCAGTGAGTGTGTGCAAAGATGTTTTACACCACAACACCACACACCACAGCTGCAAACTACACATCTAAATTTACGAACACATCAAGTGAGGGCAGTAATTGTCTCTGACCAACATTAACACTGTTTACACACAGACATTGATGAAAGGGAGCACAACATACCTTGAGCAGCTAACGTTAAGTTAATACCAATCATGCCCTCGTTTTTACACAACAAATGTAGCGAAACCCATCATCCGGTGGCAGTAATTTGTGCATGCCGAGATTCCCCACATAGACGTCCCCCTAAATATTCAATACATTACGTAGAACTGCATCTTAGAGAACATACCACACGTGTTAAAAGATAATGAAGATGACAGCGCGTGTAAACACAGCGGCACAATGTACAATGATAATAAAGTTGTCTAATTCTAATAATTAAAAGACTCTTCCCCCTTCCGCTCTTTCTCTTACTCGTGCGTGTATTGTTCGTATTCTTCTCTTCGTCGTCATCGTCGTCTTCTTCTTCGGCGCAGACACAGACCAACTTCCGCTGTGACTTCCGGTAGGGACTATGGATATCCATCCCATCCCTTGTCCGCCATCTTGCCTGCAGCTGGGTTCCTCTCAAACTTTCCCTGGTACCTAGTAGGGGAGTAGGACTTTCAGATTACCCGGACTTCTTGAGGGGCAGGACTGTTTGCTGAAGAATGCTGATTGGTGGAACACACACACAGTGTTCCGCACTTCTGTCTCACTGTGTCTGCGGCTGCAAACTTTATTTCATTTCTACAAGCTCCACTTCGTTTGTGTTTTGATGAAGGATGGGTACCGAAACCCAGTACAAAATTACATTGTCAAAGACCGTAGTAATGATAAGCGCTAACGGTATGGGTTCTCCTCTGCGCTCTGTGCCGGCACCGAACTCCTCCACACACACACACACACATCCACCGACGCGACATGGTAACCGGTGAACAGCCGAGCAGCTGTGGTGGAAACAAAGTGAAGATAACTCGAAAATGACTCCAGTTGAAGGGAGCTACACTCGTTACTGTAAGTGACATTAAACCTTAGCGAGTAAGAGGCCAATACTTTATCAGTACATGTGTTCAGCAAGCATGAAGATGTAAACATGTAGACAGTGATATTCAATATGCTCCGTCCACAGTCTCTCATTCACCGACACTAGTGTCATGTCTTACACAAGGACAGTACGCTAGTTCTGCTGATAGCGGATTGTTACTCATAAGCTCAAATGACAGCTGTCTGTATGTAGAGTAACTTAGTTTGACACTTATCTTAAAATACTTTTAAACTTAGCTACTAGCTGAGACAAACAGCCCCTTCTCTCTACACCAGCATTTTATTGATGTTGATGTTTTGGGGCCTCTGTGACTTTATCTGTTTTCTGTGCCGTTGTGTGTTTTCTGTGTTGTCTCTGTCTGTATTTTATTGCTTTTTATTCTTGCTGTAAAGCACTTTGTGATTTTATCTGTGAAAAGTGCACACGCTGAATCATCTACGTCATCACGCTAATTTGAATACATTTTCCGGAACTTTGAGGTGCGGTGGAAACGCAAACCACACAGATTACCAGGTAAACAAATTCCTGGTAATAAAAGTTCCTGGAAATGTTGGTGGAAAAGGGGCTAATGCAAATAAAGAGCTAAAGTCAAGAGGGAGTGAGACCAAAACAAACTTGTTACATAAGGTCAGATTATTTTTCTTTAGCCATTGAGCTCTTAATCAGAAACATTTCCAGATGGTTTGTGTTATTGTTCACTGGTGCACAGTAAATATGCTCTGTTCTTACAACATTGGATTGTGTTGTTAATATGCTAACTGGCTAACTAGCATCATGACGGTCTTCCACTTTCCCTTTTTGAATGACCATTACAGGGGGCTGACTGCTGGTGTGGGGAGTTATTTTCTCTCACGCAGGTGCAGAGCATACACTCCTGTTGGCTGTCGGTTCAGTGTGTTCATGTGCAACTTTTTGGCTGAAACATGGTGACAAGAGGAGATGCAGCAAGGCGCTCTCATTGCCGCTAGTTTTCTGACAACAGTTTGGTGTGCCTGGGCTTTAACAATGATTGTTGTCCACTCTGCAGGAGAACGTGACTCTGATTACGGAAATCAATGAACTGCGGAAGGAGCTGCATTTGGTGAAGACTCAGGTCAAAGATTATAAAGCTCAGCTGGCCACATTCAAGAAGTCCAACAAGTCACATCCTATCACATAGAAACAGGAGCCCAAACATGAAGACGTCAACTGAGAAACTAAAAAACAGAAGTCTCTGAGAGTAACCCACCTCCTCCACCAGGAGCCATGGTAGCCCTGCAGCAAGAAACTTAATCACAAATTCACCATTAAGGCATTATTAAATATATTTCTTTTAAAACCATTGTTCCTGTTTATTCACCATGAATACCTGACATGGCCTCCAGCAGCAGTTTTGTGTGTTCAGTTTAGTTTTCTAGAGTCCAGTCATTGGACTCCTTCAGACCTAAAACAGTTGTGCATTTTAACTTTTTCTTTATTATAGTTGATATAAACCCATCTAACAAAGACTGATTCAGTTTGAATGGCCAAAGTTGATATGAACATGTCAAAGTAATACAGTATTTATGAATATACATCAAATGCATGAGTGTAACCATCATTTAGGGATTAACCCTTAAGCAAGCAAGCTACAGTTGATAACTTTTTAAAATAACTTTGTCATATTGCTGAAATTGTCACTAAATAGTACATGAAACGTAATCTGTGAAAAAAAAACGAACCTGGTTCCTCCTCACACCCCCAGTGCTTCTAATGGCATTTGCTAGAATCTGTCGCAGCTCACA
The DNA here is from genome assembly GCF_041903045.1 of Epinephelus lanceolatus. Classification (NCBI taxonomy): domain Eukaryota; kingdom Metazoa; phylum Chordata; class Actinopteri; order Perciformes; family Serranidae; genus Epinephelus; species Epinephelus lanceolatus. Next base: position 3,082,167 of record NC_135734.1, read on the forward strand.
GAAAAATCTAAGGAGCTGAGGAGTCTCTATCACAGCCGTCAATCATGTTAATCACTGCTCCTGAGCTGCGGTCAAACTGTCAAACTAGGCAGCGCAGTATGAATCAAGGTTCTGTTACTGCATTGCCTATTTCCCATCTCAGATCTTTTCAGAAACATATTTTAGCGTACTGTTTAGCTGCAAAGTGAGAAAGTTTATGACCCGACTGCCATGTTGAAAACAGACGAGCCAAGTGTCCTGAAGCCCCGACATAAAAAGTTGTTTGGAAAAACGTCATTTGAACTGTTTTTAGCCACATTGTAGCCTGTAGCTCTAACTGCTTCTGTGTACACTGCGCTGACGTGTGCACTTGCGCGCGGGACCAGCGAAAGCACGTGAACATACATGAAGGCGGTGCCGATGTCTCACGGTCTCATGCAAGCGCACACACGTCAGCGCAGTGTACACAGAGGCAGTTAGAGCTTCAGGCTACAATGAGGCTAAAAACAGAGTTCAAATGACGTTTTTCCAAACAACTTTTTATGTCGGGGCTTAAGGACACTTGGATCACTACGGACAAGCAGTATGGAGATATTTTATGGTTTCAATTCTGTGTTCTTGGACGTTCTAATCTGGGTCGCCGTCAGCCATTAGGTGTGCAGTTGTGCTGCTAGCCACTTCTCCCTCGGCTTTCCGTAAGTGTTGTGAGGACTCTAAAACTTCACCAGAGCCTCCCTCGGCATATAGATGAGTAGATAATGGCTGAAGTGCAGGTGGAGGGATGTTGGATGTCCTACTCTCCAGGTCATCTCGCAGTGAGCTTTCAACAAACAATAAGCCATCTGAAATCTGCCCGTTGCAACCAACATCTACAGCTATGGAAAATGTATGCTTATGATTGCAGAATGTTGATCCAGTTAAATGTGAGGAGCTAATATTGACATGCTTCTTATCCAGAAATCTAGGCAGTTTGGGAACTCTACTGAGCCTGGAATCTATCGGCGACTTGCTGCCACTCTTCCACTGTGTCTGCACACTGAAAAACAAAAAACAGGGGGTACAGATGACCCCGGCCCAAGGGCAAGTGGGAGCCCATGAAAAGGTCTGTGGTTGACCTTTAAATTGGATCAAATATAAAAGTGTACTTACTGACTTATAACTCTAACAATACCAGTTATATGTATTTACATGATGAATTAATTTATTTTTATAATGAAAACACATTTCAATGTGCCAGTTGATACTTCCACCCCTGCAGGTATCATGAAATGGTTCAGTCCATCTCATAGGGGGTCCGATGCACACTGTGCAAAGTGCTGCTAATGTAAGAGAGGCTGATTTCAGCCTGACCAGCTAAGTCAGAATGCCTCACCAAAAATCAGGTGCTCTTAAAAGAAAAGCCAGGGTACAAAGAGAACAAGAAAATGAGCAAATATCTGGAAAAAACAAAAAAATTAGATGCGAAGAAGCAGCAGCGCCGAGATGGTGAGTAGTAAGGCAGACTAATTTCTAGCAAATAAAACCTGCTGTATTGGGCTCAGGTTTAAAGCTACAGTGAATACACTGGTATCCTATTAAACTAGTAGACATAAGGCATCCATTGGTACCAACCATGTTAAGTTGTCTTGTCAGAAAGGGGGCCAAATAACACTCCAATTTTACACCACATTTTGGTGAGGGGAAAAAGGAACGTTGTTGTTGTTGGGTTTTTGTTCACAATTATTTCTGCATACTGGGATTCCTAAACCTGGAAAACTGAGAGTTGATAGCCATATACTCTACACTATTTCAGTTCTGCACAGAATTTGACCAATATATGATTAAAGTAGTACAATATTTGTTTACTCCCGATTTGATCTTAAGATTTAATATCACACAGTAATGTCTTCAGTCAATGTTTGATTTTACCTTTCTCATCATTCATTAGAGGGCATTTTCTTCAGCCAAAAAATACAAAATACATGTGGAAATATAATTAAATGGAAATTCCTAACAAAAACATCTGTACAAGTTTTAAAAGGAAAAACACACATTTAATCAGAGGGTCCCATTGTTTATCCCTGCACTGTTATTGTACAATAAATGTGTTTATATGTCCATAAACTCACACAACCTGCAAACTTTTCTTCATAATAATCTATTTTATTGGACTGGATTTTTACCATTAGTTAACACGCACTTATTAGACATGATCAATATGTCTTTATTAACAGGCTATGTACCACAGTCCTTTAAGGTAGCTGTAATTAAACCTCTTGTAAAAAGCCCACCCTTGATCCAGAGGTGTTAGCCAACTATAGACCAATATCTAATCTTCCCTTTCTTTCAAAGATCCTTGAGAAAGTAGTCACAGACCAGCTGTGTGATTTTCTCTATGATAATTTACTTGAGGAATTTCAGTCAGGATTTAGAGTGCATCATAGCACAGCATAGTTAAAATTACAACTGATCTTTTGATTGCTTCAGACTAAGCACTCGTCTCTCTACTTGTTTTATTAGATCTTAGCGCAGCGTTTGACACAACTGACAATCAAACTCTGTTACAGAGACTGGAACATTTAATTGGCCTAAAAGGTTCTGCACTATGCTGGTTTAAATCTTATTTATCTGATTGTTTTCAGTTTATTCATGTTAATGATGAATCATCTCTACATACTAAAGTTTGTTTTGGAGTTCCACAAGGTTCTGTGCTCGGACCAATCCTATTTACTCTATATTTGCTTCCTTTAGGTAACATCATTAGAAATCACTCTGTAAATTTCCATTGTTATGCGGATGATACACAATTGTATTTACTGATGAAGCCAGAAGAAACTGATGAATTAACTAAACTTCAAAAATGCCTTAAAGACATAAAAACCTGGATGAGCACCAATTTCAATATAGTTTCTCTGGGTGGCATTACTCTGGCCTCTTGCACTACCGTAAGAAACCTCTGAGTAATATTTGAACAAGATTTGTCTTTTAATTCTCATTTAAAACAAACCTCACGGACTGCATTTTTTCATCTGGATAATATTACTAAAATTAGGCCCATCCTGAACCAAAAAGATGCAGAAAAATTGGTCCACGCTTTTGTTACCTCAAGGCTGGATTACTGTAACTCCCTATTATCAGGTAGCTCTAGTAAGTCTTTAAAAACTCTCCAGCTAATTCAGAATGCAGCAGCACGTGTACTGACAGGAACTAAGAAACGAGATCATATTTCTCCTGTTTTAGCTTCTCTGCACTGGCTCCCTGTAAAATCCAGAATTGAATTTAAAATCCTTCTCCTAACATACAAAGCTTTAAATGGTCAGGCTCCGTCATATTTTAGAGAGCTCATGGTGCCATATTATCCCACCAGAACACTGTGTTCTGAGAATGAGCCAGAGCCTTCAGCTATCAAATCAAACTTTATTTGTATAGCACTTTCCATACATTAAGAATGCAGCACAAAGTGCTTCACAAAATAAAAACATACAACAAAAATACTACATACATATTCAAAACCCGCCCCTCCCACCCCACATATAAACACACACACACACACACACACACACACATCGACACACACACACACAGTCAATATAGTAGCATGGCTGGGCACTAATGAACCAGGTGAGGAAAGAACCACCTATGGGGAGCTCATCCACACTGAGAGGTGTCACAGCCTATGGCCACAGGGAGCGCTGCCACAGAGACCACCCCAACCCAGACAGACCGGGGTAGACTCCACACATGGTGCAGAACTTCCCAGTCCTCCGGACCTGAAGGATCTCCAGATGCCCCCGTGGGCAGACCGGACACACCTCTCAGTGTGGAGGCCCCCCATGAGGAAACACTGGAGCTAAAATAGTTTGAGGATCGCACACAGATATGTCCATCAGCAGATAAAAAGTTTTTAATGAAGCCTTTCAAGCATTTTTAAGGACAAAGCGCTTTCGGCCGTCCGGCCTTCATCAGTGTGAGTTGCAAGACTAGCAGTGCATGCACTGATTTAACAGCTGCAGTGGAGTCTGCAGATCAGCTGTGTTCAATCATCAATCACCGATACAGATCCTACAGTGGCATGTGAGATGGTACATGCCACACACAACATATTGAAAACAAAAGACAATAAACAGACAGTCCAATATCACATTCATATGTGCTGAGTTAAAAAACATGTCTTTCAGGTATGACTACCGTTCATACATCAGGACAGGTACAAGTTGATTAAATATATAATAGTTGATCACAATTTGGACATACTACGGTTCCCAACATAGACTCCATGTCAATCAATCCGTCAATTTTATTTATAAAGCCCAATATCACAAATCACAATTTGCCTCACAGGGCTTTACAGCATACAACATCCCTCTGTCCTTTGGACCCTCACAGCGGATAAGGAAAAACTCCCCCAAAAAAACCCTTTAACGGGTGAAAAAAACGGTAGAAACCTCAGGAAGAGCAACTGAGGAGGGATCCCTCTTCCAGGACGGACAGACATGTAATAGTTGTCGTATAGAACAGATCAGCATAATAAATTAACAGTAATCCGTATGACACAATGAGACAGAAAGAGAGACAGAGAGAGAGAGAGAGAGAGAGAGAGAGAGAGAGAGAGATGCAGGACAGACGGTAATGACAGTAGCTTACAACAACATTAATGAAAGTAATAATATTATAGTTATAGTTCTGGCTACTGTGGTACAATATGTTGAAAGTATATATTAATATCTGGCAGTATACATGTGTGATAATAATCATATGTGTATAATAACAGTAGAAGTATGACTAATGACTAATGATAGCAGCAGCAGCAGCAGGAGGCATCTGGCAGGACCACGGCAGCAGCACAACCACACACGTCACACTATCCAGGCACCGCTGCGATATGAGTTAATCTGAGAGACAGTGGTGCACAAAGGCTCTGGAAAAGAAGCCGAGTTAGTGACATCCAGAATGGCCGAGTTAGCAAGATGCAGTAATAGGACACGAGAGAGAGAGAGAGAGAGAGAGAAGGAGAGAAGGTGCCCGGTGTATTATAGGGCGTCCTCCGGCAGACTAGGCCTAAGTCAGCCTAACTAGGGGCTGGTACAGGGCAAGCCTGAGCCAGCCTTAACTATAAGCTTTATCAAAGAAGAAAGTCTTAAGTCTAGTCTTAAATGTGGAGACGGTGTCTGCCTCCCAGACCGTAACAGGAAGATGATTCCACAGGAGAGGAGCCTGATAGCTGAAGGCTCTGGCTCCTGATCTACATTTGGAAACTTTAGGGACCACGAGTAACCCTGCGTTCTCAGAGCGCAGAGATCTGGTGGGATAATAAGGCACTATGAGCTCTCTAGGATATGACGGAGCTTGACCATTTAGAGCTTTATAAGTTAACAGTAGAATTTTAAATTCAATTGTGGATTTTACAGGGAGCCAGTGCAGAGAAGCTAAAACAGGAGAAATATGATCACGTTTCTTAGTTCCTGTTAGTACACGTGCTGCTGCATTCTGAATTAGCTGGAGAGTTTTTAAGGACTTACTAGAGCTACCTGATAATAGAGAGTTACAGTAATCCAGCCTTGAGGTAACAAAAGCATGGACCAATTTTTCTGCATCTTTTCGGGTCAGGATAGGCCTAATTTTCGCAATATTACGCAGATGAAAAAATGCAGTCCGTGAGGTTTGTTTTAAATGAGAATTAAAAGACAAATCTTGATCAAATGTTACTCCGAGGTTTCTTACGGTAGTGCTAGAGGCCAGAGCAATGCCATCTAGAGAAACTATGTCATCAGATAAAGAGTCTCTGAGTTGTTTGGGGCCAAGAACAATAACAGTTTTGTATGAATTTAACATCAGGAAATTGGTGCTCATCCAGGTTTTTATGTCTTTAAGGCAGTTATGGAGTTTAGTTAATTGATTACTTTCTTCTGGCTTCATCGATAAATACAACTGTGTAACCGGAAACAGAGTTTTTAGTTTGTGGATCCAGGCACATTTGCGTTGTAACAGTCTTTTTTCCTGATCGCCACCTCTGCGGTTCAACACCACCTTCTCAATGCCGATACATTTGAGATCTTTAACCCTGTGTCCATGTTCACAGAAGTGGCGTGCTACAGGGGATGTCATGTCAGCCCGTTTAATGCTGCTTCTATGTTCATTCAGCCTGATTTTTAATTTGCGGGCTGTCTGACCAATATAGTATTTCCTGCATGGGCAAAACAGTAAGTAAATGACATGAGATGTGTTACAGGTAATGAGAGATCTAATGTTATATTCCTTTCCACTATGCGGATCGTGGAATTTGTCAGTTTTTACCATATTGTCACACGAGATCTACAAGGAAAACTACCGCAAATACACTGGAGCTAAAAACACTGGAGCTAAAAACTAAAAAACTAAAAGGCAATATGATAAGATAAAACAAGTATGAGATAAAATAATGATAAAATGCATAAAAATGTAAGGATTTAGAAAAAAAATAAAGATTTAAAGATTAAAATAATATTAATAATAAATAATTAAATGAAGATTTAGAAATTTAATAATAATAAAATACATAAAGATTTAAAAATAAATCATTTAAAAGCATTAGAAATTAAAATAACATATAATAGAAGAATTAAAAGTGTAAAAGAAATCAGTTAAAAGCCAAACTAAAAAGATGAGTCTTGAGTCTCCTTTTAAAACCATCAACAGTCCCTGCAGTGCTGATGTTCTCCGGCAGGCTATTCCACAAGTGAGGGCCATAATGGCTGAATGCAGCCTCTCCGTGGGTTTTTGTTCTGACTTTTGGAACAATTAAAAGGCCGGTGCCGGAGGACCTCAGGATCCGCGAGGGTTGATATGATAAAAGCAGGTCAGATAAATAAGATGGCCCAAGACTGTTAAGACATTTAAAAACTAATAAAAGAACCTTAAAATCGATCCTGAAACACACGGGGAGCCAATGCAGTGATCTTAAAACTGGTGTTTTAAGGCTCCTCTCCTGTGGAATCATCTTCCTGTTGCGGTCCGGGAGGCAGACACAGTCTCCACATTTAAAGTTATAGTTGGTAATCCTGTTCAGAAACACTTCTTGTTATATTGGGTGAAATGGTCCTTCCATCCTGAGAGTAGTCAATACATAATGTGTTCAGAAAAAGGAATGAAAAAAATCCGACCTCTGTGGCAGCTGCAGGCCTGTAAAAACTCTGACCAATCCCTGCCATTTGGTGCGAATGGAAAGAACCAATCAGGTGCCTTCATGTCTCGTCCTGCCCGAGCCCCCCTCTGTCCCTCCCTCCCTCCTCCCTGCATGCACTCACCACGTGTCACCGTTGCCGGAAATATTCAGCACACTCCTCAGCAGAAATACAGAGTTAGCAGGAGTTTGCTGAACAATGGCAGAGAAAATGCAGCCAAAAGTACCACTTCCAGCGTTATTTGTAACGGCTCGCCCCGCTAAACAGGCTGAGAAAGGAAAGTCAGAGGCAGAAAAGGCTGCGACGAAAAAGGTTTTGGATAAAGCGAGAGGACAAACCAGACATCAACATCCATGCAGCTTTTGAACGGTGGAGACAACTGAGGTAGCTGAAGGGCCTGAAAAGTGATGCAGAGGTTGCTGTCTTTCTGTTGGACAGGTAATTATTTGTTTGCTTCGGGGGGATTTGTAACTTTACTCGGCTCTCCTCTGCCCTGCTAACTCCTACCTACTGCAGGATGCGTGTTCAAGCTTGTGTGGGGCCGTGGCTTTGGACGGAGCACTGACGGGAGGGGGAGGAGGGGGCGGAGCTTAGAGGAGGTGCCGCTTTCAAATCTTGCTAGCTCTCCAACATTACTAACTATAGCTTTAAGACTAGACTTAAGACTTTCCTTTTTGATAAAGCTTATAGTTAGGGCTGGCTCAGGCTTGCCTTGTACCAGTCCCTAGTTAGGCTGACTCAGGCCTAGTCTGCTGGGGGACCTCCTATAATACACCGAGCACCTTCTCTCTCCTTTGCTAACACTCATGTCCTGTTACTGCATGTCACTACGCGGCTTCTTCTCCGGAGCCTTTGTGCTCCACTGTCTCGCAGGTTAACTTATATCGCAGCTTGGATAGTGTGACGTGTGTGGTTGTGCTGCTGCCGTGGTCCTGCCAGATGCCTCCTGCTGCTGCTGTTATCATTAGTCATACTCCAACTGTTATCATACACATATGATTATTTTCACATACAGTCAGGTCCATAATTATTTGGACAATGATACAGTTGTCGTCATTTTGGCTCTGTACACCACCACAATGGGTTTTAAATGAAACAATGAATACCTGCTTAAAGTGCAGACTCTCAGCTTTCATTTAAGGCTTTTTTCAAAAATGTAGTATGAACCGTGTAGGAATTACAACCATTTCTTCACACAGTCCCCCAACTTTAAGGGCTCATAAGTATTTGGACAAACTAACATAATCATCAATTAAACAGTCAGTTTTAATACTTGGTTGCAAATCCTTTACAGTCAATGACTGTCATCCTGCTGCTCTTGTAAGCAAGACAAGACTTCACTAGAATTCAAATAAACACAAGAAGTTTGTGCTCTAATAAAAAAAAAAAAAGGGATCAGCACTCAGTGAATAATCCTCCTAAGCCCTACGATAAGCTATTATGGCAAGGCTTAACTATACAGACCCGTGAGCAGTGATAACTAACATGTCTTTGGGGTCATCGGGTGGGAACCTCCTTTCAGAAGACAAGACTTCACTAGAATAAATACAGAGGGTTTATCACAAGATGCAAACCATTGGTAAGCCTTAAAAATGGAAGGGCAGATTAGAGTTTGTCAAAAACCATCTTAAAAAGCCTGTACAGTTGTGGAACAGCATACTATGGACAGATAAAACAAAGATCAACTAACAGAATGATGGGAAGACAAGAGAAGGAAGAAAGGAAGGAACTGCTCTGATCCAAAGCACACCACCTCATCAGTGAAGCATGGTGGAGGTACTGTTATGTCATGGCCATGTATGGCTGCCAGTGGAACTGGTTCTCTTGTATTTATTGATGATGTGACTGCTGAGAAGAGCAGCAGGATGAAAGCTGAAGTGTTTGGGGCACCATTATCTCCTCAGATTCAACCAAATGCTTCAAAACTCATTGGACGATGTTTCACAGTGCAGATGGACATTGACCTGAAGCATACTGCAAAAGCAACCAAAGACATTTTTAAGGCAAAGAAGTGGAATGTTGTGCAATGGCCAAGTCATATCATCTGACCTGAATCCAATTGAGCATGCGTTTCTCTTGCTGAAGCCAAAACTGAGGGCAAAACACCCAAAACACAAGCAGGAAGTGCAGACGGCTGCAGTAAAGGGCTGGCAGAGCATCACCAGGGAAGAAACCCAGCATCTGATGATGCCTATGTGTCCAACACTTCAGGCAGTCATTGACTGTAAAGGATTTGCAACCAAGTATTAAAACTGACTGTTTAATTGATGATTATGTTAGTTTGTCCAAATACTTATGAGCCCTTAAAGTTGGGGGACTGTGTGAAGAAATGGTTGTAATTCCTACACGGTTCATACTACATTTTTGAAAAAAGCCTTAAATGAAAGCTGAGAGTCTGCACTTTAAGCAGGTATTCATTGTTTCATTTAAAACCCATTGTGGTGGTGTACAGAGCCAAAATGACGACAACTGTATCATTGTCCAAATAATTATGGACCTGACTGTATGTATACTATCAGATATTAATATATACTTTCAACATATTGCACCACAATAGCTGTAATTAGAATTATAATATTATTACTTTAATTAATGTTGTAAGCTACTGTCATTGCCGTCTGTCCTGCATCTCTCTCTGTCTCTGTCTCCCTTTCTGTCTCATTGTGTCATATGGATTACTGTTAATTTATTATGTTGATCTGTTCTGTACAACATCTATTGCGCGTCTGTCCGTCCTGGAAGAGAGATCCCTCCTCAGTTCCTCTTCCTGAGGTTTCTACCAGTGGCAGCTGCTGGTCTTTCAAGGAGGGGAAGCTCATTTTCGGCCTACATCATAAAATGTGTCCATTTATTTATACGTAAATTCTACCCTCTGGGGCTGCTGCGCGAGGCTAGTGTGACCGCCTGTGAGTGCTTTGGGATGGTTGAGGGGCTCACAGCAGCACCCGCTGCTTGTTGGGGACAGTAACTGCAGAGCGACAGAAGTCAGAGTCACCAAACACGAGTACAGTCTCCAATAACACCAGAAAAAGATGCTAGATTTGTTGCTAGTCGTTTTTAACAAAGAAAGAGTCACTAAGAGGATTGGAAAAGTCTCCAGATCAACTTGGAACAACGGAATGAAACTTGAAAAATGCTCCGGTGGTGGTTTATATTTCAAGATTGCTGATTCGCTCATTTCGCTGTCAATCAAAAAGGGATTCAGCCTCAGACAGATCATCCAATCATCATGCAGAAGCCCAGCGTCCAGGCCAGCCGAGGCCAGCCCACTGCCCCATAGACCCCCAGAGACGCTGAGCATCCGATGGGTGGGACAAAACCGAGCATTTATCCAATGACTGTCTAGTTTCACTGCAGTGGAACAACCCACTCTATGCTTCCCCACTGAAGTCTTTTGACACTGAGCTTCGACACTGTTTAATGCACTGTGATGCTACGGGAATGAATGAGAAGAAAGCCGCGTCAGTGACCTGTGATAAGTAGCTGATTCTGATCAAAAGTTGAACGCGTTCTAGTGCATATTTAGTCAATGAAATGTAAACACAACAGTACATATTTGACCACTTATTTTTTGACATTTTAGGGGAAGCTGAGCTTCCCTTGCAGTCTTAGAGCAGTTGCCACTGGTTTCTACCATTTTTTTTCCCCCATTTAAGTGTTTTTTGGGGGGGAGTTTTTCCTTATCTGCTGTGAGGGTCGTATGCCAGGGTTCCTACGCAAGTATGGAAAGTATGGAAAAGTATGGAAATAAATTTCATCAATTTCCAGGTATTAAAAAGTATGGAAAATGAAAAATAAAGTATGGAAAAATATTTATGTTTCCAGACTATTACCACTGTTCTAAAATACCGTTTTCTAAAATAGAAAATTAGGTATTTCCAAAAATAATTTAATCAATCCGGATCGTGTTTTATGCCGGGCCAAGCACAGTTTGTGTGAGAGCAAACGTCTCAGAAAACATACCACCCCTTTTACCTGATTGACAAGTGGTATGTCCAGTCTGCTGCCCCATGACCCTCCTCCAGTCCCCAGGTATCAAGTTTCACTCCAACACTGCACCTTAGACAAGAAGACGAGTTTCACATGGTTCACAATGGGTAGATGCAAGTTTTTGGATGGATGGCTTGACAATACCGTATATAAATACTGGTTGGCCAAGCCCAATTCACACACAGAGCTAGATGCAAGCTTTGTGTGAAATCGTTTGACATCGCCAACATGGGGGAGAAGGCGATTCTGAGCCACATGAAAGGAAAAAACACAGACGTCTCGTTACTGCATTGCTTGCACCCAGAGTCCCAACCTTTTTGCCTCAGCCAAGACATTGAACTTACCTGAGTTTTTATTTGCATGCCATTATGGTACTTGGCCACAATCGCCTATTAAGAATAATTAAATATGATGTGAAATATGTACACTGATATATTTACTCAGATGTCCCATATTCTCTAAAAAAAAAAAATGCCGAGAAGTCTGGAAATTAGGGTATGGAAAAGTATGGAATTTTGAAATTCCAAATGTGTAGGAACCCTGGTATGCTGTAAAGCCCTCTGAGGCAAATTGTGATTTGTGATACTGGGCTTTACAAATAAACTGATTGATTGATTGATTGACTGAACCGCAACAATCTCCTGGTTCTTCCAGTTTCCATTTTTGTAAGACAAATAGAGGAACTCCTGCCGCCTGCTAGTATAGAGAGTTATTCCCTCTCACGTAGACGCAGAATGTGCATGTTGGTTGGTATGGGTGGTTGATACCACAAAATTTGGTTTTGGTCAGATACCAAGTAATACAGGGCCAGAATCAGTGATATTAATACAGTTACGAGATTATTTTTTTTTGGTAGGGGAAAGCAGTACACCATTATTTCAGTAACATAAACCAATGCTCAAGATCTGATTTATGCTGAAGATCTAATTTCACTAAATTAGTAATTTCACTAGCCTAATATACCTGGGCCCGTATTCACAAAGAATCCTAAGACTAAAAGTAGCTGTTAGTAACGTCATTCTAAGAAAAATCTTAGAATTCCTCAAATTCTAAGATTTTTCTTAGAATTTCCCTTGGTAAGATAAAAGTTATTCACAAAGCATCTTAGGCCTTAAGAGAGCTCCCAAGGTGAAAAACTGTTAAGAGGAGGGAGGAGGACTTTTGAGAGGGAACGACGCATTGATTTGTTGGGCAATGCGCTCCCAAGTCTACCTCTTCCCTTGTGCCGTGATCCCGGGACCGAATTTCCCTCTTAAAGCTCCGTTGTTCTCCTCCACGAGCTGTGCCAACAGCAGGCACTGCTCATCTGTCCAGTTCGGCTTTCTCGTTCTTTTTTTCCTCCATTTCATTTGTTGTTTTGGTCATTCTGCCAAATCAAACCGCTTTTTACAAGGAGGCCAGCAATCACAGTAACTGCTGACAGCTGAGTCTGCGTCCACCATTAATATCAAATAGATTAAGTAGTAAAATTACCAGCATGGCGAGTAAACATAACAATAAGCAAATCAATATAATAATCGGCATGTGAATGAGGTACGTTCAAACATTTTGAAGCTGTGTAACAATTAATTTAATTTTGCTGAGTTTCATCATCATGACATAAAATTATTTTCACGATTACACATTTCTAAATACAGTCTAAGTTCTATGATCGGTTGATTTCACTGTCCATTCATTACTAGGAGCGCATTTTTTTTTCTTTTTTTTCCTCCCTTTTTGTAACAACCAATCACAGCTTTTAGAAGACTGCGTCATACCTAGCAACAGGGTCAACCACACCTCCTCACTAAGATAAAAGTTTCTGTCCCCTCCTTGCTGAGAGTTGCTCTCAGAAACTTCCTGAATCACTCTTAAGCTAAGATTCCTTGCTAGGAATTTTTAGGCTAAGTTAGGAGCTCTCTGAGAGGACTCTGAGAATCTTTGTCAATACGGGCCCTGGATATTACTTGTCTGAGCCTCTCTGAACAGGGGTCAAGTGACATAAAAGGGATGTTGTGATATGTAGGAATTAGAAAAAATGAGAGTAGATCTACACATTCAGAAAGTGAGCGAGAAAGAGAGAGAGACAAAGTATAAAGGTTAGTGCCAGAGCCGTTTGAGTTCAGCTCTTAGACCAGACCACCAGCTCACATGGGTTTATTTGGATGTCATCTTTGAACAAAGAATAAACCCACTTCCATTGGACTTCTGATCAGCCTCCTGGTTTTTCTTCAGAGTGCTCTGAACTTTCTATGATTTCATTGGAAGCAAGTTTTACTGAGTTTTGACCAACACCACAGACTCTTTTTTGGTTCAAGGGCAACAAATTATCCACAACAATGGAATAAGTTGTTTGAGTGCGGACAATACAAAAGCAGTGAGGAAGCAAAGAACGCATGCACTAGATGTGTTCACAACAACAAAACATTATTTGCACGGACGGTTTTACTCTTGAAATACAAATAGGTACGACATAGAAGAGAGAAACTGATCCTTTTTTGGTATCAATCCTATTGATGATAGGATTGATGTTCAAAATGATAATCTGGTATCTATAGTATTGATATTTAGGTATTGATCTGCCCACTCCTACTGGTTGCCTGTCAGCTGTAGGCTTTGCGGTGTGTTCAAGTGTAACTTTTTGATTGAGAAATATGCAACGTGAGATTATGAAACAGCCTTCCTCACTGTTAGTTGTTTGACATCGATTTGGTATGTCTGGGCCTTTAAACTACAGACTCTTTATATTTTTGCTGAGCACGTTTGAATGCATCCTTCATAGCTTCGGATATTTGAATGTATTTTCCCCACTATTCTCGGCATTTCCATTCCATTTCCATCTTCCATTTGCTTCTACTCCGTCCTGTTTGGTATAAAATTCAATTTGCAACTCTTGAAACCTGCATAATCCATGACAGTATTCTTCGGGGCTGTAGCAATATTTGTAGTGTACATGTTACATTATTATTGTGTGATTATGAAGCTCAATATATGTTCAATCAGGAAGACTTTCTTTGTGCTCATCCATTCACAACTCTCTCCATCCCATTCCCACTGCTTCCTTTAATCAGCTGACTATGGGTGTTCACTCGTCTAGTTATCCAATCAAACTTTACCACTATCTCTATCAGGATGCCACTGCAAAATTTTAAATCTGCTCTCTCTTCTGCTGCTGTCAGCCATCATTTTAGGCAGAATCTTCGCACCCTCCTCCGCCCCGTTCACACCCAGCCAGCATATCCAGAGTCCAGGACAAGCTCAACAAAGGCTCATTCCTCTACTCATCCAGATCATCAGCACTTCTTGCATCTTCCTCGCATCTCATGAAGGGGGTGTCCCTATTCGACTTTGGATACATCACCCTCCTTAAATCATACCATCTCTACGGGGTCTAGTCGCCAAAGACTTTCAACATTTTCATTCTTATGTGCACATGTTAATAAATATTCTTTTACTATAAAAACAAGTCTCTCCTGATTGAAATGCAGTTTAAGTGCAGCTTCAATAACATTCATTACCTTAAAGGTCTAGTGTGCAAGATTTAGTAGCATCCTGTGGTGGCAGATTGCAAAATTTCTTCCGTGTGCCAAGCGTGTAGAACAATGGCAGCCAATGGAAAAACATGAATAGCCCTATCTAAAGCCAGCGTTTGGTTTTTCCATTCTGGGTTACCGTAGAAACAAGCAAGGTGGACTCCATGAAAGAGGACCCACTCTGTATGTAGATATAAACGGCTCATTCTAAAGGCCAGACACATGAAACTGACTACAAAGAACTAGCATCAACAAGAGCTGATTGTGCATTACCTCACGTCGCCTGTGTTTCAGCCAAAAAAGTTGAACATGAGCACACCACAAGTACTACAGATGATGGCCAACCACCACGTATGTTAGCACATTAACAACACAATCTAATATTGAAAGAACAGAGCACATTTACTGTGCACGGGTGAACGATTATTTCATTTACCAATGGGCTCCACTGGCACTGACTTAACGTGCTGAATTGGCCCAAAAAAAAAAAGAAAAAAGAAAAAAAGCCAACGGCTGAGGAGGGGCAACAGCGCGTGACACACCGTGCCAACAGATGCTCACCGATGGCCCAACATTAACCGACAGCTTTGTGTGTCAGGCCTTTAAGCAGACATGGGGGAAAGTCACACATGTGCAAGTCACAAGCAAGTCTCAAGTCTTTACCTTCAAGTCTCAAGCAAGTCCCAAGTTAGTTGTGGTGAGAATCAAGCAAGTCAAGTCAAGTCCCTACTATAAGTCAATCAAGTCAAGTCGAGTCTTTGCTCAGGTCAAGCAAGTCACAAGTCAAGTCATATGTCACATATGGCAAACATCTCCTCACAATCTGCTAGCTACATGTCCTCTGAATATGCTGTGAAAAAGTCCGGTCTCTGTAGGCAGTCCAGGCTCCGCAAATGGCAACAAAAACATTTGGGTCCAGGCTGCATCAACCAGCCAGCACGAGACCATTGAAGGCAAGCACACACACATGAACACGGTGCCCATGTCTCACAGTCTCGCGCAAGCGCGCACATGTGAACGCGATGCCCAGAGAGGCAGTTAGAGCTACAGGCTACAATGAGGCTAAAAACAGAGTTCAAACAGGGCTCTACGCTAACCTTTGATATAACTTAAAGTAGTCAGTGTGCAGCTTGTATAGTAGTATAGATTTACCTTCCTCTGAAAATCACTCAAAACACAGCCATCAACATCTAAACAGCTGGCAACATAAGTGAAACATGAATTCCAAGCAGAGCATGATTGCCCCTCTTCAGAAACTGAGCTACAAGTTTTCATTATCAAGTTTTCCAACATGATAATGACCCAAAACACACCTAGTAGATGACAACTGCCTTGCTGAGGAAGCTGAAGGTAAAGGTGATGGACCGGCCAAGTATGTATCCAGCCCTAAACTCACCTGTGCACCTGTGGGGCATCCTCAAGCTGAATTTGGGGTAGTGCAAGGTGTCTTCACATCCATCTGCTCCATGATGTCATGATGGAGGAGTGGGAGAGGATTTCTGAAGCAACCTGTGAGCTCTGGTGAATTCCATGCCCAAAAGGGTTAAGGCAGTGCTAGATAATAATGGTTGGCACACAAAATATTGACACTGTGGGGTGTACTCACTTATGTTGCCAGCTGTTTAGATGTTGATGGCTGTGTTTTGAGTAATTTTCAGAGGAAGGTAAATCTATACTACTATACAAGATGTACACTGACTACTTTAAGTTATATCAAAGTGTCATTTCTATAGTGTTGTCCCATGAAAAGATATAATGAAATATTTGCAAAAATGGGAGGGGTGTACTCACTTATGTGAGATACTGTAAGTTAAGAACAGTCCCTTCAGTGCGGTGAGGTTTGTTGACTGTTGCCTGCCACAAAGAGAGAAATGTGAACAGCTTGTTTCTCCTCTGACACGTCACATACCTGTGTGCCGCCACGGCTCAGCTGTTCAGGTACTTCTGGGCAGTCATGAAACCAATGAAGAGGAAATTATTGGACCTGGAGCCAGGCTTCTCGGTTGCCGATAAACTGTTATCTTGCGGTGGCCATAGTGCTCCGCCGTATTCCTGTCTGTGACACCCGTTCAACCCACAACCGGCAGGATTGGCCTTTCGTTTCTGCTGCTGGTTGAAATCTGTACTTGCACAGCGTGCTCCTGAATGATTTCTTTTGCTCGCACAAAATTTTTAGTCGCAAATGCGAGTAAAATGCTCGCACCGTAGAGCTCTGAATGAGGGTAAAAACAGAGTTCAAATGACTTTTTATGTCAGGGCTTCAGGACACTTGGATCACTACGGACAAGCAGTATGGAGATATTTTGTGGTTTCAATTATGTGTTTTTGGACGTTTGAATCTGGGGCGCCGTAAGCCTCCATTAGGAGGAGTTTTGTTGCTACCTCCTCTCCCCTTGGATCTCTGCAAGTGTTGTGAGGACTCTAAAACTTCACCTGATCTAGAGCTAGCTTTGTTGTGTTTGATAACATTGTTGAACGTAAACAGAAGTGACGCCCAACGGTACTTAGCGTGCATTTAATATTGAATTATAGCCAAGTCCTTTCGAGTCATCTGTCTCAGTCAAAGTCAAGTCTCAAGTCATGAATACAAAATCAAAGTCAAGTCTTTTATCAACGTTAGTCAAGCAAGTCTCAAGTCATCATTTTGTGACTCGAGTCTGACTCGAGTCAAGTCATGTGACTCTAGTCCCCCATCTCTGCCTTTAAGGTAACAAAAACACAATTCTTATTTTCAGGTAATTACCCTTAATCCTACACACTGGACCCTTTAAAGAGGAACTCTGGTATTTTTCAACATGGTCCCATTTAGTGTCTCGTGGGAACAACCATTTTGAAACTGGTTTGGTATGAGAGAGAACACTGCAGCCGGCAGAGGCGAAACAAGAGGCAGTGTCATCACTTGGGGCATTCATTAACAGTGCTTGTTTTTGCCGCAAACAGGCTCAGGTTGTTTTATAAGTGCTCTTATAATAACATTAAAAATCTCTTAGATAAGAGTAAGCTACACTTCCTGCACTTCAACACAACAAACTTTTACCAGCACTTTCTATCTCCAACTCTCATTTGGGTTTTCACCTTTTTTTTTCTGTGCAGCAGGTCAACTTGCATGAGATTTCAGAACAAGACTTCTTTTTTGCATGACTTGGACACAGAACAGAACAGAAAAAGCAAAAGGTAAAGAAAAACGTTTTGTTTTTCTGTAGGTTTCTTTCTTTCTGACACTTAGAGTAACAATCTGAGCCTGACAGTGGCAAAAACAAGCATTTTTAATGAATATAAATTAACAGTGCAAATATGCCCTGAGTGGTTACATCACAGTCTGTTTTGTGGCTGCCAAATGGTTTACTGCGGCTATGGAGGTTTTGGAGAGCAGGTTCAGTCATGACTGATCACAGAACAAAACAAAAACTGATTTCTATTCTCTATGCCACACCAGTGCAACAATATTAACATACAGCTTCTGTCTGGCCATTTCTGGATACAAGACAACATATTTTCTCATTCTGAAGCAAGGAACAGGAAGCATGGAAGCCTTTGAGCTACACGGTCTGAACTGATCAGATTTATTAACTGATATATAACTTTGTCTTTAACATTTTAAATAACAAAGGTTACAAAGGCAACAACAGGTAAGAGGAGTAAAAACACAACCATAATACCACACAGTAATATAATGATGAACATGCAAAATGATCCAATTAAAAGTTTGCAGACATCTTGGTGACGTCTTGTTTCAGGTCCATGACGTGCATCTCAATTCTCCTGTGCAGCTCATCCATTGAAGTTGACAGAGTGTCATACAGAGCCTGGACAGTGAAGTGGAACACGTTGGTCTCAAACCATGAATGAAACAATAAATACACTGGGAAAACATGTAGGAGAATGTTCGAACCTGAGCTTTCTCTGTCTCTTTGCTGCAGACGTCTCTCAGGCTCTGGATCTTAACCTTCAACTGCTGTGTCTCTCTAGAGATCTCCTGGATCTTTTCAGCCATCTCCTCACGCTTCTGATGGATTTGGTTACACTGCCTGGAGAACAGTTCAATGTTTGTTTTTAAACTCTCAGTTTACAGAGCAGGATTGTCACATTTTTTCTATTTATCACATTTATATCTATATATACTGTATGTTGTAGCATGAAATACCCCAGCACGTCTTGAACATGCTGCTCCTTCATCTCTCTCTGCTTCTGCCTGCGGATGTTCTGTTTAGACTCTTTGTCCAGCTTCATGGCCAGAGCTCGCTTCAACTGGCCTTCCTCAGTGCACAGGTTTTTCAGCTCCTTCTGCTTCTTCTCATACTGAGCCATGAGCTCCTGGTGCTACACACACACACACACACACAATGGAATCAAGAATTTCCACAGATTCCACCAGCAATCTTTCATCTGTTCACTGAAGCCCAAGTCTACACACAGTAAAACTCCCTAAACCTCAACTGACACAGTGTTGAGTCTACATACAAGTAGAATGTGGACTAATTTACTTGTGTTTGGTGAAGAGTTTTAAACATAATAAAAAAATTTAAAAAACAAACAAACAAACGAACAAAACAAAAAAACACACACACACAAAAATTCTTTCGCCCCTAAAATAAAACAAAACAAAAACACCAGCCCTGTTGTTTCCCAGAGGGCTGTACCACAAAGCCAGTTCGACAGAGCCAGGTGGTAATCAGCTGTCTGTTAACCCAGGCTTTCTGCTTCAGGCTCCATAAAATGAGCTGAACACTTCATTTGACTCTTAAAAATGACAGATAGTGTGCCACCTACTTCAGCCTTTGAAGAACATTTTTAAAAGTATGAGGAGACTGGAATTACCGCCCATGGTTGTATGCTTCCATGCACCAGTTTCTCTTATGCCAGGTTCACACAACACAACATTTTTGTCTGTTCCAACAGTCACTATGTCCGATTACACGATTGTGGACGATACGCTGGTCCACACCAATCATCCCCGGTCGTCTTTCAAGATATGTGTGATGTCATCGGGTTATTCTTGTCCTGTTTATATTATCATTACTATTATTTCAGTCACTGTGTCTGTTCATGTGCCAGCTGAAATGATGTTGTAGTAACATAAAAATTTCCACCAGATGGCAGGAGCTACATTTTAAGTACCGCATGTAAACATGCAAGTCATTGATTCCTCCACAACAAGTTCCTGCAAATGTTTCACGATAAAAGCCTTTTTAGAAAATTAAAGGATTCTCTCAACTGACGTTATAAGGGGCTTTTCATTTTAAACAGCTACAGGAAGTGTTGAGTTTGAAATGATGGCACGAAACATTGCCTTTATCAAGGCAAACAGGAGCAGATTAAAAGTAAAAATATAAAAATACTTAAGGAATAATAAATAACGGCCCGTTTATAATGTAGTCCGTTTCAAATGAAGTTGGTACGCCACTATTTTTTTTTTAATTTTATTACTTTATATCCTCCATTATGAAGAAACAATATTCTTTGCTAGCTTGATACTAATGGCAGTACTCAGTGGGTTGATTAAGTGCCTCAGCTGTTTCACCCCATCATTTTCCCCTTTTACTCTGTTGTGGTAACATCCCTAGAGGAAATATCAACAAAACTCAGGTGTTGTTCCCCTACAGTTGTCTATGGCAGCAGATCGCACTGTCTTTCAATTGGTCAAAGTGACGGCTGTGATGGGAGAAGTCGTAAACGACAAAAAGAAAATCAAACATGCTCAACTTTCTGTTGGAATGTTGTGAGGTGTCCCAGACGTGGCGTTGGTTGTTGTCTACTATGACACACTACAAGAGATGAGACGATGGATTATCATGTATAACACTCATTGTCGTTCACGATCCGAACCGACACCATACGACGCTGCGTTGGGCTGTGATCGGGCTGATATTGTGTAGTGTGTACCCAGCATTACTGTTTTCATCTACGCATATCTGTGACAACATGGATGCTCCACACACAAAGGGATTTTGATCAGTGCTTATTGTAAAATGGGTGTGGTTACAGAGCACTTATTCATACCTCCTCCTGTCGCTGATTGGTGTTGTTCATGCTGCTCTCCAGGTCCTGCAGCAGGTTGTACATCTGCTGGATCTCAGCCTCAGTGTGGGTCATACTCTGCACCATGTTCTGCAGCTCCACCACTCGCTCATCTGCTTCTTCCTGAAATCAATCCCATCCAAAACTTATCATTCACGTGACTGACAAAAACGGTTGCATTTATCAGTCTATTTTCCAAAATGCCAGATTTCCTGTTTTCTTTTCTACTCACGATGGAGTTCTTTATGTTCTTGACGTTCTCCCTCATCCTCTCCATCTGACTCTTCAGCTCCTCTGGAGACTCCACAATCTGAGACTTGAGTTTTGCAATGTCTTCCTTCAGGTTGCTAACATCCACCTTAACCTGGGCCTGACACACACATCCAAACACAGGCCTTGACTCTTACTGTCTATCATTTTGACGTATCTTTCTGAGGTGGTTTGGGATGTCAGTCCGAAGTACCACATATTGTTCACAAAGACGTTTAAGGTTGGTATCAAATGTTAACACCACAGCCACGTACCAGTTTCTGAGTCTTCTCTGCAATTTTGGTTTTCCATTCTGCGATACTTTCATTTATGGCATTCTGAAAGGAGATTTGATTTCACTTGAGAGCACACATAACAACATGTTTTATCATTTGGACTGTGTTTTATCACCACTTACCACTTCCTGATATTCATGCATGGTGGTAGCGTGCAGCTCAGAAAGAGCAGCTGCCAGCTCATCGGCCTCAGCCTGCTGCTCTGGTGGTATGGTCCTGAACAAGGACAAACACAATGAAAAAAGTGTGCATGTGCAAATTTTGTCTTTTATGTGACCCGTGACCATGATAACAGAATTATTAATAAAATAATTACATAATGATCTTGACAAAACATTTTTTCAGATAATCATAACATAGATTATCATTCAGGACCATTAAATTGACTTTTTAATTGTCAATCAATTATTAATCTGTGCATTTAGTTAAGCACTTTATCTTTAGTCTTTAAAAAGTCAATTTAAGTTCCCCTGAACCAGGATGGTGTCTTCAAATGGGCTTCTTTTGCCAACTAACAGTCCAAATACCAGAAATATTACATTTAAAGAGATATAAAATTGCAAAACACCACAATAAAGAAGCCAGAAGCAGCAATACACTAAACAACATCAACAAAAATCACACATATCTAATCCAAGACTTACGTCAGCAGCTCGATCTTCTTCTCTGCCTCTATATTGCCTCTGGTGTAAGCCTGCAGCCTGTCCATGTCTGCCCTCTGACAACAGACAGTAACTGTTTCAATAACTGCAACTCCAAACGCACATGCACGCACGCACGCACACACACACACACACACACACAGAAACCAGGGTCATGGTTGCTACCTTGTCAGCAGTAATCAAGACACAAGGTGGGCATTATGTACATTAAAAGGTATACCAAGCAAAAGTTTCCTTAAAAGCTACGTACTAGGGAAGTAACGATTACCGATATTACGGTAAATTTCGGTTAATTTTTACACGGTAAGAATTACCGTTTATGTTTTAATTAATTGCATTATCGCGGTGGATTATCAGGATATGTAATAACAGCCTCATTCAAGTCTCGCGACGCAGGCGCTGCGTGAATGTGTAGCATGTGTAAACACAAAGAATGAAAACATGTCGGAAGCGGCACTCAGGACATTTTCCCCCCAACTAAACGCACAAAGTCTGAGGTCTGGGCGTACTTTGAGTTTCTGAAGAATGCCGAGGGACAGCTGGTGGAGGACAACTATCCTGTGTGCAGAACATGCAGAAAGAAAGTTGCTGCGAAGGGCAGCAACACTACAAATCTGCTGGCTCCTCTCCGTGACCATCATCCACAGCTTTACAGCCAATGCAAGTTATGCTATGCAAACATCAGTTATTGTGTGAGGGACTTCTAAGACTGTCATAATGTGTAACTCTCGACGTATGCGGGACATTTGAGCCGTATCTGTCCTCCTAAACGGCGACTAGGTTTTCCGTTTTCGTCTAAGACACTTAGGAGCTAATACTAGCTGAGTAGCTAATAGCCGTATTAGCAGCTATGTTGCTAACGCTAACTGTTTCAAAACGAAACGGAGCTGAAAACACTGAGCGGAGCCGACAGAATATAAACCGACGTAACGTAACGCTAATTGAGATCAACTATGACTGAATCACTGTGATTATGGTTATTGTATGGCGAGGTAGAATCGATATAGACGGCCAGTTATGCTTTCTCGACATAAGCTCAAACATAAAACGCTGCCGTGTTAACCTTTGACCGAGAGCATGCACTCCTTTTCTCATAGCTTATAGGTAATCCTCTGACTCACATGCACACTTCTAATGTGTTAATTATTCTGTGTAGTGATGACCATTGCCCTTAGGGTGTTTTTGGTTTCTCCTGCACATTTGTGATATCTATTCTATATATTGTATGTCTTTTGTTCTACTTTTGCATTGTTTTGTTTTATATATATTTTTCCTCTTGTGCTAATAAATAAATAATTAATATATAAATTGTTAACATATTTTGCTGACTGTTTAAATGCACCAGACAAATAAGCTTTGCTCCTGTAATGTTAAACATATTACATATTTTGTTAATTTAAAATAAAATTTTCTGTTGCTGTGCCAGTCCCTTGCCCCTTTAATGTGAAAGTTTCATTTTAATATAATTATATATTATATAAATATATAAATAAATATAATTTTGGCTGTTAACATTTCAGTATGATAAGGAAGTTACAAAGTTTAGTGAAGTTATTTCAATGTATCTATTTTTTTTTTGACATTTTACAGCGCTTAAAAAAATATTGCAATATTATCGTTTACCGTGATAATTTGGTCACTCTAATCGAGATATCAAATTTTCCATATCGTTACATCCCTACTACGTACAGAGTCATCCAACAGTAATCCCTCTAAATTAAGTGTGTGGTGGTGTATTTATCTGCAAAGACCCTGCTCACTGCCTCAATTTTCGTTTTTTGCTCAGGTCAACATATTCCTGGACACAGCGCACAGGTGAAGTCGCAACTTTATCGAAGGTAGCGATCGGGTGCCAAACCATAAGCAGCAGTCTGAGGAAACTATGAAAATATCAAACACAGCACAGGATAAAGCAAATATAGTGAGGCAAGACATCGGAGGGACGAAGCTGCCGTTGGCTTTCACTTTCACTGGTGATACTCATTAAAAAGAAACAGTAGCCAACAATTCCCGCATAGTATACCTTTAAAAAAAATAAAAAAATAAAAAAAATAACACTACATCGACTGCAAAATGTGCAGTCAATAGATCTGTCTGCATTGGAGTTCTGACTCTATCAAGGACCCACATTAAAACTGTTTATTGGGATGTTTTTAATTAAAACTGGCATATTTTATATTTTAGACCTTTCTTGAATCAGGGTTTAACTGTCCACTACAGCCCGCAGTATTCTATTTTGCAGCTGGCCACTGAGTAACACAAGTGGATTATGTAGGGATGGGGTCATCAACTAGAACTGTCTAAGGGACCGCACTTTCAAATTGTCTATATATCCATCCATCCATTTTCATCTGCTTATCCAGGGCCGGGGCCCAGGATAAGCAGGCCGAGCAAAGCACCCCAGACATCCCTCTGCCCAGCAATGCTTTCTAGCTCCTCCTGGGGGACGCCAAGGCGCTCCCAGGCCAGATGAGATATGTAATCCCTCCCGCGAGTTATAGCGCTACCCCAGGGCCTCCTACCAGTGGGACGTGCCCGGAACACCTCCAGTGGGAGGCGCCCAGGAGGCATCCTGATCAGATGCCCGAACCACCTCAACTGACCCCTTTTGATGCGAAGGAGCAGCAGCTCTACTCCAAGCTCCTTACCCCATCTCTATGGCTATATACAGTGCCCTCCAAAAGTATTGGAACAGTGAGGCCAATTCCTTTATTTTTGTTGTAGACTGAAAATATTTGGGTTTGACATCAAAAGATGAATATGGGACAAGAGATCAACATTTCAGCTTTCATTTCCAGGTATTTACATCTGGATCTGATACACAACTTAGAAGATAGCACCTTTTGTTTGAACCCACCCATTTTTCATGAGAGCAAAAGTATTGGAACATGTGACTGACAGGTGTGTTTTGTTGCCCAGGTGTCTCCCAATTACATTGATTATTCAAACAATAAATAGCACTGGATGTCTGAGCTCAGTTTCAGATTGGGTACGATAGGTTTTGCCTGTGCAGACTGCATTTAGAGGTGGAACCAACATGAAAACCAGAGAGCTGTCTATGGGTGAAAAAGAAGCAATTGTGAATCTGAGAGAAGATGGACAATCAATCAGAGCCATTGCACAAACATTGCCCATAGCCAGTACAACCATTTGGAATGTCCTGAAGAAGAAAGAAACCACTGGTGTACTAAGCAACAGACGTTGAACAGGTAGACCAAGGAAAACATCAGCAGTTGATGACAGAAACATTGTGAGAGCTGTAAAGAAAGACCCTAAAACAACTGTTAGTGACATCAGCAACAACCTCCAGAGGGCAGGAGTGAAGGTATCACAATCTACTGTTCGCAGAAGACTTCATGAACAAAAGTACAGAGGCTACACCAGAAGATGCAAACCACTCATTAGCAAGAAGAATAGGAAGGCCAGGCTGGAATTTGCCAAAAGGTACAGAGATGAGCCTCAAAAATTCTGGGAAAAAGTTTTATGGACTGATGAGACAAAGATTAACTTTTTCCAAAGTGATGGAAAGGCGAAAGTTTGGAGAAAGAAAGGATCTGCTCATGATCCCAAACATTCAAGCTCATCTGTGAAACACGGTGGAGGTAATGTCATGGCTTGGGCTTGCATGGCTTCTTCTGGGACGGGCTTTTTCATCTTCATTGATGATGTAACACATGATGGCAGCAGCAAAATGAACTCAGAAGTCTACAGAAACATTTTGTCTGCTAATTTAAAGAAAGATGCAACCAAACTGATTGGGAGATCCTTCATCATGCAGCAAGATAACGACCCAAAACACACTGCCAAAACAACAAAGGAGTTCATCAGGGGCAAGAAGTGGAAGGTTTTAGACTGGCCAAGTCAGTCTCCAGACTTAAACCCAATAGAGCATGCATTTTACCTGCTGAAGAGGAGACTGAAGGGAGTAACCCCCCAAAACAAACAACAACTGAAAGAGACTGCGGTGAAAGCCTGGAAAAGCATCACAAAAGAAGAATGCAAAAGTTTGGTGATGTCAATGGGTCACAGGCTTGATGCAGTTATTGAAAGCAAAGGATTTGCAACTAAATATTAAGTCTCATTCACTTTAATCTATTTTAAGTTTATATGTTCCAATACTTTTGCTCACCTAAAAATTTTGTGTTCCATTACAAATAATACTATCTTCTAAGTTGTGTATCAGATCCAGATGTAAATACCTGGAAATAAAAGCTGAAATGTTGATCTCTTGTCTCATATTCATCTTTTGATGTCAAACCCAAATGTTTTCAGTCTACAACAAAAGTAAACGAATTGGACTCACTGTTCCAATACTTTTGGAGGGCACTGTATTACTAGAGTTGTACCGATACCTGTATCGCCTCCGATACTGCCTAAAATGTGGCATCTGCGAGTACAGCCTATGCCCAATCCCATACCAAGCACACTATCGTCTCTCTCTCTCTCTCTCTCTCTCTCTCTCTCTCTCTCTCTCTCTCTCTCTCTCATTGCAGCGGTGCCTGGATAGTGTGACGTGTGTGGATAATAAGTAAAAATATAAAGATACAGGGGGAATGATAAATAACGGCCCTTTTATAATGTAGTCTGTTTCAAATGAAGCTGGTAGCCTCTGCAGTTGTGGTGAGTAAAAGCCCTGCCACTATTTTTTAATTTTCTTACTTTAAGTCATCTAGTCAAAATTTTTGTATTTGTTAATACAAGCCCTACATTCTACTGTAGCCTTTAAAATGTATTTTTTACCAAATTGTGTGGCTGCACTTTAACCTGTGTCTTGATCTGTGTCAACACTAGATAATAATAAGAAAGGATAAAAAAGTTTTATGGCATTAATTCTACTATCATGTATTTATTTCTTAATATTTTTCATAGAGTTTTAGGAGTTGAGACATACAACAATTCATATCCCATCCATTTTTATTTTACGCACTGGTATTGGATCAGTACTCGGTATTGGCAGATACCTAAGGTTCAGGGATCGGAATCGGTATCGGGAAGGAAAAAGTGGTATTGGTACATCTCTACATATTACTAACTTTAATAATGAAGTAATGAAATATGTTATGGAATATAATGAAACAAAATTTCGAAGAAGGGCTATTAGTTTTTACCCATTCTTGCATGAATCAATCAATCAATTTTATGTATAAAGCCCAATATCACAAATCACAATTTGCCTCACAGGGCTTTACAGCATATGACATCCCTCTGTCCTTATGACTCTCGCAGCGGATAAGGAAAAACTCCCCAAAAAAACCCCTTTAACGGGGAAAAAAAACGGTAGAAACCTCAGGAAGAGCAACTGAGGAGGGATCCCTCTTCCAGGACGGACGTGCAATAGATGTCATACAGAACAGATCAGCATGATAAATTAACAGTAATCCGCATGACACAATGAGACAGAGACAGAGAGAGAGAGAGAGAGAGAGAGAGAGAGAGAGAGAGATGCAGGTAATGACAGTAGCTTACAACAACATTATTGAAAGTAATAATATTATAGTTATAGTTCTGGCTACTGTGGTACAATATGTTGAAAGTATGTATGAAGTTATGGCCCATGCAGCATAAAAGACAAGAATTCATTCCAGTAACAATGATCCAACACTCACAGCAACCAGCAAAATACGTGTTAAACCCAAACAGCAAACTTTACCCATTATAGTAGCACAACTGTCAGGGCTGAGACACACACTGAGTAAGTGTGTGTTTGTGAGAGAGAAAGAGGGACATAGAGATCATATCTTACTCAGGATGCTACTTTATCACTCACTGACATTTGACATTTTTGTAGTAAGCTTACCCGAAGTCGCTGCATCACTACCACAAATAATAAGCCAACAGAGGGATTTATAATATCTTTAGTTCCTGCAGGTCAATCGCACATGTGTGTGGTTGGTAAATACCAATAAATAAATTACTATATATTACTATAATTATTTTTCAATCTCAATTGTTTTGGGGTTTGCTTCAGTATAGGACCAAAAAAATACTAGATATCCTAAATACTGTAATGCATTTTTCCTCCTCATATTTTCTGAATTAGTTAATATTTTGCAAGCTGGATGGGAGTCTTTGGTCCATCAGTCGACGATCCCTGATGTTGGGGTTACAACACAATTGTTTAGGGCCTATGTAGGCTGCAGAGATCCTTTTCCTTACCAGTCCTACTATATTAACAGTTGACTCACAGGGTAAAAGAGCATTGCAGGTTTTAACCTACTGCCAACCCCCAGTATGACATACAAATTTGGCCTGTTTGTCCAAGATGATGTCCATCCTCTGCTTCCTGAAGTGAAGAAAGTTCATTATGGCACTTAAAACAGTCAGAGTCTTCTGTTTTTCTAGAAAAGGAAGAACAAGGCCATTATTCAGGGTTATTTGACATCTAGCTATTAGATGTGGAAATATATAATGATGTAATAGTTTCAGAAAAACTCTGGACAGATAAAATTTAAAATCATTAACTTACTTGGCGCTAGAAGGTCATTCAGTGAAAAATCGTACACCAAACACATTGGCAGAAACTGCCGCCTATAAAACATCCCACACAGTAATGTTAGAAATATATGCACTGCATGCAACAATAAACATCTTGCATAAAAATCTCACTGATTCCAGAGCTGAACCCTTTCAAGTTCTGAACTAAGGATAACAAAAACAGTTGGGTGCTCTATTCATTTGAGTCTATTTGGTCTGCTTACATAATTCTAAATACATTCTGTCCTTAAAGAGTAACTAAACCCCCAAACGACTTTTTTTCAATTGAAAAACATTGTATTTAGTAGTGATGTTGATAGATTCAGGTCCATATGTTGACATCTGAGTGCAGAGTATTTGAAGTCTACATATTGTGTCATAAATATGCATAGTGACCGCCCTCTACAGGTTGAAACCTGGCTATTGCAATTGAATTTTGCTATTTGTTGATCAGGGGCTTCATTTATAAAACACTGCAGAGAATATACACTAAATGTTTGCATACATACAAATGAGGAAATGTACATATGCCAAAAAATATTCTGATTTATAAAACCATGCGTATGCCTGCTAGTGCACAGTTTACAAATCCTTTTATAAATCCCAAATCAACTTGGAATTGCATGCACGGGGCCCAGCCTAATATCTCGCCCTCTACACACCCACATTCCACCATAAATGGTAAAGTCAAAGCACCTCATTAATTCTGATACATAAACATGAGCTGGCTGATCAATGGTTCTATACAGTATATCATGGCAATGACTGAGAGGAAAACTGAGAGAATTAATATTCCTGACACAGAAATTGAGGTGCTTGTGGGTGAGCTGGAGGTTAGAAAACACAGCCTGTTGTTTAGTGGGCAGTGAGGTCACAAATGAAAGGCAGTGAGTGGGAACATGTTGCTGCTGCTTTTAATGCAGTCAGTTCATCAAACAGGACACTAGCTGCCATTAAAAAGGGTCAGATGATCTAAAGATGGTTACCAAAGAGAAAAGCATTGCGCCCTGCTGTCTTTGCTAATTACCACAGTCCATATGCGCAGGTGGTGAAGAGGAAGCAGAGTACTGCAGTGTCTCCAGTGTGCTTTGTGCGCCTAAAAGCACACTTGTGATCCCTGTGGCCATTTTACACACAAAAACTATCAGAAAACTAAAATGGTACTTGGTGATATTTGCACAGTATTAGAGGAGATTATTGAAAACTGTTGACACAGTGCACTGCAATTATTTAATGCTGTTTGATGTTATCTTGGATTTCTACAATCGACAACATTAATTTCATCAGTTAGCCTGGTTAACATGGCTGAGGTGAAAATGACTCAGTATATTCACCTCTATTATCGAGTAAAGGAAAGCCAAACTTTCCTGAATCCTGTCACCTGCCACAGCCTGACATCATCCAGCTGTGCACAAGGGTCAACAGCATGCAGATGGCCCCTCCCCTACCCTCCGCACTCCAGTGGTAGGGAATGTGACGGTAACACAGCGCTAATGAAATACTGAGTGGGATTTGATTTGAGATTTAAGGTGACATATCTCCTGTAATCAAAATGTGTGTATGTAAAAGTTCTGGCTCACTGGCACAAACACAAAAAGCACTGCTGCATCTGATGTATATGAAGTGGATCTCTAAGAAACATATGATATGAGGTGAATTTAAATGTGTGAGAGATCATTATACGTACAATGTTCCCTCTCACATTTCCATAATCTGGCTTCAATTCACCATCTCGCCATCTGTGTCAGCAATTTTCCGTCTCAAAATGGGCGTACATATGGGTCAGAGTTTTCTTAAATTTAAGCACATTTCCTCGTCAAGTTTTTCTTTATAAATCCCAGTTTATGCTTAGAAAATGGCGTATGCACATGTCACGCCCTTTTTTTTTAGCATAAGCATTGGTTATAAATGAGGCCCCAGGAGCCTAGTGACGTATATGGACAGAGCTTTCATCACCAACCAAGCCCTGCCCATTTTCAAGTTCCTGGAAGGAGGCACTTAGGCCAAAAGCCAGGGGGTTATTTCCTAAACTTGTTATCAGCAATAATCCTTTTTTTTTTTTTTTCAGTCCGTGGCAGTTGGTACATATAATACTGTGTAATATCCTGGAAAGGAAGCAAGTAAACTCACATGCGCATATAGACGCTCATGATAGCTGTTGTCCCCTCATGATATACTGGATTCTGAATGTTCTCCAAAAGAGGAAGCTTTGGGAAAACAAAAAAGATCCAGCTCTTAAATATAGGAAAGATGGTGATGACTCTGTCTATGACATATACCACCACACCATTCCCTACAAAAACAGGTGTGGAAAGTGACACTATAACACCAAACAATAAGAAATATATGTGACTGCTCAGTGTAACATAGAATCTAGAGTGAAATTAGACAGTACTTACCATGGAGTGACACTCAGGTCTGAAACGATACAGGAGATGCAACACTCTCATGTACAACGTTTGAACCGCCTCTGGCTGGAAGAGAGAGTAAGTGAGTGCTATGTTAATGATCTGTAATTTATCTGACCATAGACTGATGGCTGGAAATCAAACAGCATCTCAACTACGGGCAGGTATTTTGTCTGGTCCAGTTCTTTGCTTCATTGA
Source organism: Epinephelus lanceolatus (assembly GCF_041903045.1). NCBI lineage: Eukaryota > Metazoa > Chordata > Actinopteri > Perciformes > Serranidae > Epinephelus > Epinephelus lanceolatus. Next base: position 3,113,092 of record NC_135734.1, read on the forward strand.
AATCAAAGCTGGGTGAATGTTTACAGCTGGTACCCGATTTTGGTAAATCGAACATACACATGCCTATGTGTATATTAAAAGAGTTACTGGTTGTTGTAATTTTTGTTCCTGTTCATTCTGGCTGTGTAATGATCTCTTGGTAAGAAGATTCCTGTATATCCTACATACAGGGGACTAAATCCACATTGCTTGTTCTGTGCAAAGAGCAAGGTCTGCATCTAATTATAATTATTTTCATTATTGATTACAGAGTAACTACAGCTTAGGCATGTTAGATTTAAGACATTTTTAATGCCCCTCAGAATTAAATTTAATACCAATTTTATGATAACCAATACTGAAGGAAAACAAAACATGAACCAAAATAAATGACTAAGGGTTAGGGAACATTTTATATTAATGTTTTTTGTAACATAAAACAGGACATTTTTTGTCAAGTTAAAAAGTTAGATGACCTACTTAAATGTTGAAAAAAAAAAACTTTCTAGAGAGGAATACATGGAAAACAATGAACATTATAATATCCATTTAGTTTTTCTTAGGGATGCACAATATTGGGTTTTTGTCAATATCCGATATGCCAATGTATAACAACTCATTTGACCAATAACTGATAGCAATATCGATATATCCACTTTTGCCCAACCTAATTTTAGTGATCATCAAGTCTCTTCTGTAGTGGAATAAACATCATATTATGCACACATACTCTTATTGTGATGGCCCACCAGCAGATGGAGACATGAAATACAGTGTTTTTAAATGTATGCAATATTCATTCATAGTGCAAAATAGGAAAAAGTATGTGGCTGATTCAGTTAATTTTAAAGCCAGTATCGGCTGATACCGATGACGTGCTAATATTATCGTGCATCACTAGTTTTCCTTGAGAAAAGCTTGTTTGGGTGGCAGTAGCTCAGTCCATAGGGACTTGGGTTGGGAACCGGAGGGTCACCTGTTTGAGTCCCCGTCCGGACCAAATATGGAGTGTGGACTGGTGGCTGGAGAGGTGCTATTTCACCTCCTGGGCACTGCCGAGGTGCCCTTGAGCAAGGCACCGAACTCCCCAACCGCTCGGGGCGCCTGACCAAGGCAGCCCCCTCACTCTGACATCTCTCCACTTTGTGCATGTATAGGTCCTGTTTGTGCATGTGTGTGTCTTTCGGACCTGTGTGTAATTGACAGCAAGAGTGAAAACACTGAATTTCCCCTCAGGGGGATTAATAAAGTATATAAAATTAAAAAAAAAAAAATAAATAAATTATTTGTCATTTGGTCGAATGTGGTTTTAGTGATTAATGTTATTATCTTTCAAATAAAAATTCTAAATATGTGCTGATTAAAGCTTCTCAACTGTGGCACTTTGCTGCTTGTTGTCATATTTGATTGTAAATTGAATATTTTCATATCTTTAAGTTAGGGACTGTGGGTCACTTAAAACAAGTGGACACCATAATCTTGAGCTTTGGGAAATTTTAGCTGGCACCTTTCACTACTTTCAGACAATTTAGAAACAAAACTATTTATTGAGTAATCGTCATCATTAAAAAAGAAAAAACAAAAACAGCAGATTAATCCACAATGAAAACAATCGTTAGTTACAGTCCTATCTGGAATCATACTATGTTTCATGTCACTTTTTATATGTGACAACAAAAGCAGTTAACCCTGACTGGAGAAGCTGAAACAAGACAATGCTCACTGGTTTTGCTTAAAATGATCGATTATTAGTTATAATAGTTCGCTGACCAATTAACAGTCAAGTTTACGTTAATTAAATCAAGTGGGTATCTATATTTAACTGATCCTGTTTTTTTTCTGGGCTTTGTCTGTTTATCCAAATGAATGTGAATGGTTAAACTGGTTTGCACAACACAAAAAGCTGTTATACACAAAGTGTAAAATATAAAAGCACAGCTTCGATGTCCAGAATACAGATAACGTTACATAAATTCAATGCACGCATTGAACCTGACCACAACTTCAACTCTTCAGTTCGGTCCCTGGCAACATTAATTATATTTCTAACTCCATTATGTGCGTTGCACACTTCTGACGAACCTTTCAAATGTAGTCATTATGTTGCCGTTATCAAGTATGAATTATATAGTTTGTGGACAGTGAACGGACGTTACCTTAGGAGTAGGAGTCAGGTCGCTCTTGTTGAAATGTTTCGCCTCTTGACCCGTGAGAACTTCTGTCCGGTAAAAGTTCACTATCGCATCCACAGCATAGACGGGGAAGGTGTTTTCTGTCATTGTCGCAATTTTAATACCAGCTACAAAAAAACAACACGAAAAAACTATTTCTGTTTCAGCGACGACACAAAATTGGCGCCTTAAAACGTCTTCCGTGTTGATTTCTGGACGACGCATCTGATTGGTTAATTCATACTTCTTCTGTTGTGAGAAACATGATTCATTACTCATCTGCGCCCTCTACCGCACTGACTGTTTCAAACTCTTTAACTCTCCCCTCTCACTTTAGCCTGCCCTCACACAGTTATTTGGACTTCATTTAAATATTTGGGGAAAACTGTGTTTGCCAACTAATCTGATATTCGATTAATCAGTTTAAGTAATTAAAAAAAAGTCAAACTTTTCTAATTCCAACTTCCTACGTGTTGATATTTTCTGGTTTCTTTACTCTTCCATGACAGTAAACTGAATATCTTTTGGTCGAGGACAAAACAAAACATTGATGATCAGTTATCACTATATCAAATGGATATGGCAAACGTATTAGCAAATGGTGGCCTATTTACACGTCAAGTATACATGTAGTAGCATCAGCACTGATCAATCTAATAAGTCAAATAATTACTCTCCTTTTTAACGCTCTGTAAGGTTTGGTGTCCACCAATTACTGAGGGAAATATCTGCCCTTTTAGCTCTTTAATACTCCACTATGTTCACTAGATAATAGCTGACTTTGTTGATCAAGTGTTTGATGCTTAGCAGGTAGCGCACAGGTTGTCCGAGCATTTTCGCTTAAAACAGCTTCCTGCTGCTGCTGAAAACCACACGGATGAGATGAATGAAAACAGTTACGTTTTGCAACTTTATTGTGGTGCTTTCAAAACGACACCTGTGTCTGCCTTTCAGGTTGAGATGGGTGAAATGCTGCTGTATATTAGAAGAAAACAGTTCATGATGAACTACTGGGCAAATCTTCGAGGGCATTCTAAAGGTAGGTATCCTACAACAAAAGTAGCTACTTCTCCCGTGTTGGGTGAGAGAAAGGGCCAAACAGGACTGCTTTGTGTAACGGGCGTGCATTGTCTTTAACAATCTAATATCTTGTTGGATGCACATCCGCTAACCCTTCTATGTTCTGCGTTGTGTTCTATGTTGTGCTGAATGAAGGAAGAACCCGGACCACGACCAGCTACTGGTTGCTCTTTTAATGAAGGCAAGACGGTGGATTTGTCTGTACAAATCAACAAAAAACACAATAAGGCTCTGTAACATGTAGTCTCCTCCACACAGCACACAGGTCTCAAGCTCCTGCTCTCATCGAGTCTGGCGTATAGGTCTGGCGCGGAGCCGCGGACTGAGGGAAGCACAGGAATGACGATTACGTATGAGGATAAAGACACTAACATTCTTTTGAACACTTTATTTATTCTAGGGAAATTCTTTATTCACAAATGTAAATGCATTAAAACACAACCCCTTTTTTTGGTATTTAAAAAAGAACTGACTATGTACTGTAAAGCTTTGAAGCACATGAAAAAGAAAACAGCAAAAAGTCTTCTGTACACTATTAATAACATTAGACTATTAGAAGAGGCCCCTTAGCGATTTTAATTTATATTTTTTTTCATGTCTTTTTTGTTTAATTCTGTTTCCTGTGCTCCATCTGTGTAAGAGCATATTATGAAGAATGTAACAACTGCCATATATTGTTGTAAATTGTTCTATTTTCAATTTAAAAAAAAAAAAATAAAATAAAAAAACACAGGAATGACGGCACAAGGCCTGCGACCTCTTAAAGTGACAGTACAGGTATTAACACTTTGGTCTGAATACAACATCCAGGCATAAATACAGGCAATAAAACACATCTTAAACATATATAAAACATTATTCATCAGGATTTGGTGAAATTTCAAACGTAAAAATAAAGATATAATTTCAACCCAGTTACATTTGCATGGCGACAAAGTAGCTACAGACAAGAAATTAAGCAAGAAACGTCCCTGCAGTGTTCCACCCTGTTTCCTTCAGTGACAATCAAAGTCTATATGTTGGAAAAAAGCAGATGCACAAAGATTTTGGAAACATTGCAACTTTGGGAGAAGACAGGCTACAAACATTGTATCAAACACATGTTCAAGTTTATACTGATGGATCCAAGGATCCCAACACAGGGAGAATAGGTTTTGCTGTTAGTATACCAGCCCCTGCAAGTTTCTGTTAAAAGACAGACATCAGACCATTTGTCAGTGTTTCCTGTGGAGATGGTGGCTATTGCAAAAGCACTACAGATGATAGAGAAATTACAAATTAAAATGCTTATTCTTTAGACTCATGTTCAGCATTGATAACATTACAATCATCTGCATCTAATAGTAGGCAGGGTAGTGTTAATGAAATATATTAATCTTTGTACAGATATAAAAATTATGAATATTGTTATAACATTTATGTGTATTCCAGCTCACAGAGGAGTCAAGGGTATGGAGCTATATTAGGGCCAAATGTTTTGTACTTGAAAAAAATAAAATTTGAAACTGAAAATTCAAGTTTTGATCTTGAATTTTGTATCCAAAATTTTTTTTTCAAGTTCAGTATAATTATGATTCACTCTGGTATTTCTTTTGAATAAATTATTTATTTTCATTTTTCATTTTCATATTTTTAGATATTTGAGATCATATTTTATCAGTTGCACATTTTATCTTTTCAGATTCAGATCTTATTATTCACAGTTTCAAATCTTTTTTTCACTGTCAGATCTTTCTTTTTCACTTTCAGAGCTTTTCTTTTCAGTTTCAGACTTTTGGCCCTTATCCAGCATGGGGGCTGTGGCATCAGCTGAGAGGGGTGTGGAATCATGACAGACAGCTTAACAAAAAGGCTAGGGACCTTCCCCTATTACGTTGCCTTCAAAAAAATTTCAATTCAACACTTTATGTTGGCTACACCATGTGATTCGCAGTGAAAAAACTGATGTCAGTGACAAACTTCCATTTGCACGGCATGCATGAATATCCTGCACAGCTAAATCTGTTTTAATTTCCACTGTAAGGCTAAGGCTGTTAATATGTCACTTTATTAAATTTTAATATTCTTCAATACGTGGAAAGTTTATCTAAATATCGCCTTTTTATAAATTTACTCCGACGTTTTCAGAGATGTGAGATGTGAAAGCTGTTTAAGACAGTACTACCAATTGCAGAAGCGGAGCGATAAATTATGCCAGATTGTGCATTTCAACAGCCACATGCTGAAATTTCCGATTTCCACGTAGCACTGTGAACGCAGCGCAGTGTTTGCTGTTCAGCAGGCCCACCTGCTGGCAACTACCAAAACTACTGGATTGTAACTACTAAGGGCTGCGGCTTGTGGGAAGGCGGGGCTGCCCATGTCACATACGTCAGACGTCAATCAAACACGGCAGCAGCACCAGCACTCAAGAATATGTTTAATTTCAACAATTTATTTTGACAAATAACAAAGGTCAAAAATGTAGAGAATGCAAACCCAACTTCTCTGTGATTCCGAGAAGAAAAACATAACATTCACTCAACTTAGACACAAAAGTAGAATGTTTGTCAATGATAAAGTTATTTTTTTAGTAATGAGGGCATGTACTCAATCTGGATGAACAGAATGGAAGAATGATTAATATTTGTTGAGAATATAATTGATGGCTTGTTGGCAACTCCCAATTAATAAATGGCTAGAGAAAAGCGTTCAAATGGTGTCAAATTTATGCAGCTTCAAGTCATTCTGTCTTCAAAGTCAAAAAAGTACTAAAATAAAAACAAAGAATGAGAGAGCTTTAAACATTGTATCGAGATAAAAATACTCACAGACCAATCCATGGCTCATTCACTCACAAAGCCCTGCACACCTGGCAGAACTTTAAGCAGAAGCCTGTGTGAGAGTTTTCCGAATAGATTCCCCGCAGCTTCCCTCGTTTTCCTTTTCCTGCATAGCCTGTGGGTAAATTAAAAAACGAAAAAAAAAACAAAAACAAAAACAAAAAAATTAAGCAAAGCCTTGTCAAAGGTTTGCCTCCTTACCTGTGGGACAGACATGGAAAACTCACCTATTTTTGCATTCTCTGGGTGAGGTTCATCAGTTTGGGCAGGGGGGGATTGCGTTTTCTGCCATTTTGTATGCAGTTACTATTCTAGATGTTTATCAGATAGTGCTGTCGCAAAATTTAAGGAAATGATTCCTCCGTCGTTAAATTTAATACCATGTCCTTCAGTAACAGAGGTTTCCCGAACCGACTTTAACCTCTCCCGAATTGATCATCTTGTCGATAGCGCCATAGGCTCGCTGTGAACAACACTCGACTCTGTAGCTCCTCTTAAAAAGAAGTTAACAAAGCAAAGAAAGTTTGCTCCTTGGTATAACTCTCAAACCTGTAAGTTAAAACAAATATCGCGAAAATTTGAAAGGAATTGGCGATTAACCAAACTGGAAGAATCTCATTTAATCTGGACAGACAGTCTCAAAACGTATAAGAGGGGCCTCCGCAATGCCAGAGCAAACTATTACTCAGCTTTAATAGAAGAAAATAAGAACAACCCCAGGTTTCTTTTCAGCACTGTAGCCAGGCTGACTGAGAGTCAGAGCTCTATTGAGCCTTGTATTCCTTTAGCCCTTAGCAGTAATGATTTTATGAGCTTTTTAATGACAAAATTCTAACTATTAGAGGCAAAATTCATGACCTCCTGTCCTGATAGTACGTATCTGCCCTCAAACACAGCTGTAAGACCTAATATATATTTAGATTGCTTCTCCCCAATTTCTCTTCAAGAATTGACCGCAGTGATTTCTTCATCTAAATCATCAACGTGTCTCTTAGACCCCATCCCAACTAGGCTACTTAAGGAAGTCTTACCTTTAGTTAACACTCACTTATTAGACATGATCAATATATCTTTATTATCAGGCTATGTACCACAGTCTTAGCTGTAATTAAACCTCTCCTAAAAAAGCCCACCCTGGATCCGGAGGTGTTAGCCAACTATAGACCAATATCTAATCTTCCCTTTCTTTCAAAGATCCTTGAGAAAGTAGTCGCAGACCAGCTGTGTGATTTTCTCCATGATAATAATTTATTTTAGGAATTTCAGTCAGGATTTAGAGTGCATCATAGCACTGAGACAGCACTAGTTAAAATTACAAATGATCTTCTGATTGCTTCAGACAAAGGACTCATCTCTGTACTTGTTTTATTAGATCTTATTGCGGCGTTTGACACAATTGACCATCAAATTCTGCTACAGAGACTGGAACACTTAATTGGCCTAAAAGGTTCTGCACTAAGCTGGTTTAAATCTTATTTATCTGATCGTTTTCAGTTTGTTCATGTTCACAATGAATCATCCTTACATACTAAAGTTTGTTTTGGAGTTCCACAAGGTTCTGTGCTCGGACCAATCCTATTTACTCTATATATGCTTCCTTTAGGTTACATCATTAGAAATCACTCCATTGTTATGTGGATGATACACAGTTGTATTTATCGATGAAGCCAGAAGAAAGTAATCAATTAACGAAACTTCATAACTGCCTTAAAGACATAAAAAACTGGATGAGCACCAATTTCCTTATGTTCAATTCAGACAAAACTGAAGTTATTGTTCTTGGCCCCAAACAACTCAGAGACTCTTTATCTGATGATATAGTTTCTCTAGATGGCATTGCTCTGGCCTCTAGCACTACCGTAAGAAACCTCAGAGTAATATTTGATCAAGATTTGTCTTTTAATTCTCATTTAAAACAAACCTCACGTACTGCCTTTTTTCATCTACATAATATTGTCAAAATTAGGCCTATCCTGACCCAAAAAGATGCAGAAAAATTGTCCCAAGCTTTTGTTACCTCTAGACTGGATTACTGTAACTCCCTATTATCAGGTAGCTCTAATAAGTCTTTAAAAACTCTCCAGCTATTTCAGAATGCAGTGGCATGTGTACTAACAGGATCTAAGAAACGAGATCATATTTCTCCTGTTTTAGCTTCTCTGCACTGGCTCCCTGTAAAATCCAGAATTAAATTTAGGGTTACTTATGGTCCCTAAAATCTCCAAAAGTAGATCAGGAGCCAGAGCCTTCAGCTATCAGGCTCCTCTCCTGTGGAATCATCTTCCTGTTGTGATCTGGGAGGCAGACACCGTCTCCACATTTAAGACTAGACTTAAGACTTTCCTTTTTGATAAAGCTTATACCAGCCCCTAGTTAGGCTGACTTATGCTTAGTCTGCTGGGGGACCTCCTATAATACACTGAGCACCTTCTCTCCTCTCTCTCTCTCTCTTTCCCTTGCTAACACTCATGTCCTGTTACTGCATCTCGCTAACTTGGCTCTACTGCATGTCACTGTCTCTCAGGTAAACCCTTAAGTGCGAAATTCACAACTGTTATTCTCTATGGATTTTTGCAACTGTGCTTCATAGAGAGAAGCCACTCATATCACGTGAAACAGTGGGGCCGCAGCAGTCCAATGTTTTCACAAAGAAAAACAATGATAAAGTTACACTAAAATTATGTATAACAAAGCTTTCATACAGCTTTGCACACACACCTAGTTAGGCTGACTTAAGCCTAGTCTGCCGGAGGACCCCCTATAATACATCGGGTACCTTCTCTCTCTCTCTCTCTCTCTTTTTTTCTCTCTCTCTCTCTCTCTCTCTCGTGTCCTATTACTGCATCTTGCTAACCATTCTGGATGTCACTAACTCGGCTTCTTCTCCGGAGCCTTTGTGCTCCACTGTCTCTCAGGTTAACTCGTATTGCAGCGGTGCCTGGATAGTGTGACGTGTGTGCTTGTGCTGCTGCTGTGGTCCTGCCAGATGCCTCCTGCTGCTGCTGTTATCATTAGTCATACTTCTACTGTTATTATACACCTATGATTATTGTCACACATGTATACTATCAGATATTAATATATTATTATTAATTATAATATTATTACTTTCATTAATGTTGTTGTAAGCTACTGTCATTACTGTTTGTCCTGCATCTCTCTCTGTCTCTGTCTCTCTCTCTTTCTGTCTCATTGTGTCATACGGATTACTGTTAATTTATTATGTTGATCTGTTCTGTATGACATCTATTGCATGTCTGTTCATCCTGGAAGAGGGATCCCTCAGTTGCTCTTCCTGAGGTTTCTACTGGTTTTTTTCCCACGTTAAAGGGTTTTTTTTTGAGGAGTTTTTCCTTATCTGCTGTGAGGGTCCAAAGGACAGAGGGATGTCGTATGCTGTAAAGCCCTGTGAGGCAAATTGTGATTTGTGATTTTGGGCTTTATAAATAAAATTGATTGAATTGATTGATTGATTACTCTTGGATGGATTACTTGCGAATTCAAGTAGGGTTACAGTAAACAACCAAAAAGGCACAGATGTTCGTATTGCTACACTGAGACTGACAGGACGTGGTTCCAGTTTAACAAAAATTTATTCATTTATTTATTATGGAAATCAATACTTTTTAAAAGCCATAAAAATCTCACTCACACCCACACACAATAAACAAAACCAAACTCGACTCAATACTAAACAATATAAATTGTAAAAATCATACAATTACATAATGCAACTAATGAAAAATAAACCATAAACTACTTCCAAATAAATAGAAAACCAGAAAAAGACAAATAACACAAAAGATTAATCAAACTAAATTAAACTAACTCAACCCCATAATTAGGGCCCAGGCTTCAGACACACACACCCGCTCCCAAGCACAGACCTACTAGCCGTAAAGGCCACAAGCAGTGGTGGGCAAGAGCAGCAGGCGGAGCAGCACAGCACAGCAGCGCATCACACCAGGCAGAGCAGACACCAGGCAGAGCAGACGCCAGGCAGAGCAGACAGGGCCTGAGGCTACCTTAGCCTTTGGGGCTAACAGTCCCGTTTGACAGCTTCTGTCAACCCCTGCAGAGGAAAGTGCGGTGAGTTCACTCTGACAAGACCGGGGGATATCAGCGTGGCACCAGGAGTCTGCAACCACTGGGATGCAACAGAACAGAAGTGAGGCAGCTGGAAGTGGGCATGCCCCAAAGCCCAAAAGCAAGAGCCGTTTCTCAATATGCGTTCCTGTGCGGACTTGTGTTCTATTGGACTTGCGACATGTCATCAGTCACAGCCCAAGTACTGTTCCAAATGCCCGGATGTGTTCTCGCCACGCCCCTTTTACAGGGGATGCACCGGAGCAGACTTGTGTGGACTTCAGACAGCCAGGTATCCCAGCATGCACTTCGCAACAATCATCAGAAATGGCAAGTGACGGACGGGTGCACAATTGTAAGCTGTAATTACTGATATGTTGATAAGATAAGATAAGATAAGATAAGATAAGATAAGATAAGATAAGATAAGATAAGATGAGATAAGATACACCTTTATTGATCCCACAATTGAGAAATTCCAGTGTTACAGCAGTCAAGGGTAAAGAGTCAAATTAGATTATTAGATTTCAACACTGAAAAACTTAAAAAACTAGGCATGCAGAAAAAAGTACAAAAGATACAAGAAACAGCAATAAATAATAACAATAATAATTAAAGCTGCAAGCAGCTGTGACCGGGCCCTCTCTCTCCCGCGCCACCGTGGGGGGCCAGCAGCACGCATCACTGAAGCAGTTATGTGAAAACTCAGAGGAAGTTAACCCTGACGTGGTGTGACGTTTCATCTTCGTACTTCAAGAAAACCCCTATGGGGAGGGGTTTTTGAAAATTTCCAGGGGGGGCGCTATAGAGGCATTTTGTTCCCCCCCATGGGTGGCGCCCCTATCAGATGCAAAAGCTTGCCATTCTTGACCTGTGTATCAATTTTCATGAGAATATGAGATCGCTGAAGCCATCAAAAAGTCAAACGTATTTGCTGGCGAGGGATTGATAGTCGCCACGCCGCCACATGGACACCATTAGATGTAGCTTCACAGCGTTCATAAGGTAGCTTCACCAACTTGTTCTGCATGCATTAGAAGTGGAATGAAGTTGATGCAGTCAAGTTTGTGTCATCAGTACATGTTAAAGTAAAAACCACCGGGGGGCGCTTTAAGTAAGGTGGGATATTAATATATCTGGCCATTCAGGGCGGAGCCATTATCATGTCCAGCAAGTTTGAAGCTGCTGAGATCAAGTATGTGGGCGTGAGGGTCGTTCCAAATTCGATGGCGAGAAAACAAAAAATCGCCAAAGTTTGTCACACCCTAGCGGTCACACCCCTTCACATAGAGTAAAGCTTTTAATAACTTTTGATCAGCATGTTCTCAGGATGATCTGTAGCCAATTTGAAGTCGATCGGACAAAATCCCTAGGAGGATTTCGTTCAAACATGTCAAAAATTAAAATAAAAATGGCCGACTTCCTGTTGGGTTTGCGGCATGGGTCCAAGAGGATTTTTTTGTGTGTCTTGGCATGTTCTATGAGCCCACCAATTTTCATGCGTGTAGGTGAAACTCACAGGCGGGGCTCAAGGCACAAAATTTTCTAGGGGGCGCTATGTCGCAATTTGGCCCCATCCACATACAACACTGCCGAAATATCAAATTTTTCGCCAGACCAAACGTGTGTGCCAAATTTGATGCATTTTTTAATTTGGGATTATATTCTCGTAAGAAGAATAATAAAAAATAATAATAATTAAAGCTGCAAGCAGCGATGAACGGGCCCTCGCACCTTCACGCAACTCGGGGGGGCTGGCAGGACGCCTTCTGACGCGTCAGTTCATTTCTGTCAAAGTTAGATATCGCATGCAGGAGTGACTCTGCATATCCTTGATACAGTGCTGGAATAACATATTTCACATTTTGTATCACTTCCTCTTTCCACTAGAGGGAGTTGGAGTGTGCACTAATTATACATCATGTTTTTGTACATCAAATATAGATCACAGCATGTAACTTTCACATAAATCGAAAAATAAGTGTTTGATGAGACCTACTTCCTGTCGCCACTAGGTGGGTCTATGAGTATCAGGCAATATGGTAATGAAAATGTGTTCAGGGCGGGACTAATATGAATCATGTGAAGTTTGGTGGAGATTGGACCATTTATGCCAAAGCTACAGCAATTTCGTTTTTCATGGCGAGAGCTCAAGATTCAACGCTCGGCAGCGGGCGCACCATTCAACATTGGGCAAATCCTGTGATAACTTTTGGTCACAACGTAGTCACGCTTACATACACCAAGTTTGGAGCCAATCTGATTAAATCTGTAGGACAAGTTCGTTAATTTACAAGCCCTGGAAATGGGCAAAAATGCACAAAAGTGGCACAAGTAAATTCAAAACGGCAGACTTCCTGTTGGGTTTGGAGCATGGCTCCAAGAGGCTTTTTTGTATGTGATAGAGTGTTACAGATGCCTACCAAGTTTCATACATGCAGGTCAAACCAGCTTTGGGGGCTGCTTAATTGAAAGATTCTAGGGGGCGCTGTTGAGCCATCTTGGTGCATCAAAGCACAAAAACCACATCAGACAACAGGACTTGCGACCTGTGATGTGTATACCACGTTTGGTGAGTTTTAAAGCATCCCTGATCCCTTCAAAACAACATCGTGTTTGATGGCGAACAAGGCGGCGCCACAGTGACAGCATTTGATGAAAACCCAAAAGCTTCATTTTTAAGTATCATCAAGGTCTAAGGACTTAGATCAGCAAGTTTGACGTGGATCTGATTAACCTGCTAGAAGAGGAACATCAAAGAATGTATAAAGTAGCGTTCTGTTGCCAGTAGGTGGTGCTATGGCAGTGATTCAAAATTCCTCTGTAGATGTGTTCAGGGCTGGACTGTTATCATATGTGTGAAGTTTTGGCAAGATATTCCCACGTGGAGTCAAGTTACAGCAACGTTTATCATCATGGCGAAACATCAAAGTTCACCGCCAGGCCATGGCCACGCCCTTCGACGAAAACTCACAGTTTCCACAATAAAGCGTCATCAACATCTTATGACTTTTTTGACCAAGTTTGAGGTGGATCTGGTCAATTCTGTAGGAGATCTACATTAAAGTCTAAAACATGACATTTCCCATTGCCAGTAGGGGGCGCTATGTTTATCTCTAATTATTGACATGTAGACGTGTTCAGGGCGAGGCTGTCATCAATCCTGTGAAGTTTGGGCAAGATTGGACCATGTATGCTGGAGTTATAAACTACTTCCTGTTTAGTGGCGAGAACCCTAACTTTGACACCATCCCACGGTCACACGCATTGACAAAAACTCAAGCTTTTGATAACTTTTCATCTTCAAGGTCTTGGGATGGGACAGACCAAGGTTTGAAGTTGATCGGATGAAATCTCTAGGACTAGTTCGTTCATTTATGACCCCTGGAAATGGCCAAAAATGCACCAAAATTGCACAGTAAATTCAAAATGGCCTCCTGTTGGGTTTAGAGCATGCCTCCAAGAGGCTTTTTTGTACGTCTCTGAGCGTTACATAAGCCTGCCGAGTTTCATACATGTAGGTTAAACTAGCTTCAGGGGCTGTTTCCTCAAACTTTTGTAGGGGGCGCTACTGAGCCATTTTTTGGAACCTGCGCACAATACCCTTAAAATATCAAAGTTTTCACCAGTTCTGAGATGTGTGCAAAGTTTAATGAGTTTTCGGGTATGTTAAGCCTCCCAAAAAGGCAAATCATTTGGAGAAAGAAGAATAATAATTTATTAAAGCTGCAAGCAGCTGTGATCAGGCCCTCGCTCCCCCATGAAACTGCGGGGGCCTGAGGCACATGGGGGCTGTGGCGTGAAGCGAGTAGGGAGAAAAAACCTGGCAGGAGCAAAAAAAATGCAATGTTTCGTTCATCCACCAGGTGGCGCTACAAGCGTAACCAGATGTGGCCAGGTGCGTTCAGGGGTGGACCGTTATCACACATGTGAAGTTTCAAGCAAATCTGACAATGTCAATGTATAATAGGGCATTTCCTGTTTCCACAAGGGGGCGGCATGAGCGAAACCAGATGTGGGCAGGTGCGTTCAGGGGTGGACCCTCATCACACATGTGAAATTTCGAGCAAATCGGACAATACATGAAGGATTTATATCAAGTTGATGTTCCGTGGCGAAGGACGAAAAGTCGCCACTGCCGCGGCCTGCAACATGACAGGACACGTGTGTCACTGTGGAGATTCATCAACTTGATCGTCATATGGCCACAAAATGGAGTTGATCAGGTCAGGAGCTTGAGGTTGGCGTTTGTCAGTGTAAAAGACGGCATTTCCTGTTTCTACAAGGGGGCGCCATGAGCAAGATTGCCTTCAAGCATATGGAGGCGTTGAGGGTGGGGCTCTTATCATGTACAGAAATTTTGAAGCAGTTTGGATGAATTATGTGGGAGAGAGAGCTGCTTGAATATGCATGGCGATGGATCAAAAATGGCAGCACCATAGCAGCCACGCCCTTTGACCTACAGACATGCAGAGCACAGCTTTTGATCAGCATGGTGTCTGGATGATCTGTAAAAAATTTGAAGTCGATTGGATGAAATTCCTAGGACTAGTTTGTTAAAATACAACGTGGAAATCACGCCAAAATGACAAGTCAAAATCAAAATGGCCGACTTCCTGTTTGGAGTAGACCATTGGTGCCAGAGACTTTTATGTGCGTCTGGACAATATACACATGTGTACCAATTTTCATGTTCCAACTCCAAAAAAACCCCTATGGGGAGGGGTTTTCGAAAATTTCAAGGGGGCACTATAGAGGCATTTTGTCCCCCACATGGGCGGCGCCCCTATCAGATGCAAGAGCTCGCCATTCTTGACCTGTATCAATTTTCATGAGGAGATGAGGTTGTTCAAACCATCAAATTGCCAAACGTATTTAGTGGTGAGGGATCGATAGTCGCCACGCTGCCACATGGACACCATTAGACGTAGCTTGACAGCGTTCATAAGGTAGCTTCACCAACTTCTTCTGCATGCATTAGAAGTGGAATGAAGTTGATGCGGTCAAGTTTGTGGCATTAGTACATGTTAAAGTAGAAACTGGTCACTTCCTGTTACCACCGGGGGGCACTATGAGTAAGGTGGGATATTAACATATCGGGGCATTTGGGGCGGAGCCATCATCATGTCCAGCAAGTTTGAAGCTGCTGAGATCAAGTATGTGGGCGGGAGAACCCTTCGAAATTCGATGGCAAGAAAACGAAAAGTCACCAAAATTTGTCACGCCCTAGCGGCCACGCCCCTTTACATCGGGAAAAGCTTTTAATAACTTTTGATCAGCATGTTCTCAGGATGATCTGTAGCCAATTTGAAGTCGATCGGACAAAATCCCTAGGAGGAGTTCGTTGAAATTTAAGTTGTGGAAATCACCATAACGAAAAAATTCAAAACAAAATGGCTGACTTACTGTTGGGATTTTACCATGACGTTAAGAGACTTTTTTGTGCGTCTTGGTATGATACATGTGTGTACCAAATTTAGTTTGCCTACGACAAATAAACTCCAATGGGGAGGATATTTTGAAAATTTTTAGGGGGCGCTATTTTGGCATTTCACGTCGACCATGTGCAACCGCCCAAAAATATCGAATTTCGGATCCGGCCAGAAGAATGTGGAAAGTTAGAAGCATTTTGAAATTTGGGAAAGGGGCGAAATTGGGACACGAAATGTCGTAATAATAATAATAATAATAAACAGTGCGATTACAATAGGGTCCTACGGACGACTACGTCGTCGCTCGGGCCCTAATAATAATAATAATAATAATAATCATTCGAAAAACAATAGGGACCTCGCAGGTCTCCTGCTCGGGCCCTAAAAATAATAATAATCATTCGAAAAACAATAGGGACTTCGCAGGTCTCCTGCTCCTGCAGAGGATGGGAGTCGTTAGTCCTCAGAGATTACAGCTTGGCTGTCATCCTCCTTTCTCCCACCACCTGCACAGAGTCCAGAGAGCATCCCAGGACAGAGCTGGCCTTCTTGATCAGCTTGTCCAGTCTCTTCCTATCTGCAGCCGAGACACTGCTGCCCCAGCAGACCACTACGTAAAAGATGGCTGATGCCACCACAGTGTCAAAGAAGGACTTCAGGAGCGCCCCCTGCACTCCAAAAGACCTGAGCCGCCTCAGCAGGTAGAGTCTGCTTTGGCCTTTCTTGTACAGTGCTGTTATGTGGTTAGTCCAGTCCAGTTTATTGTTAAGATGAACACCCAGATGTCACCATCTCAATGTCCTTTCCCTGGATGTTTACCAGTGTTGGGGGGAGGAGTCTGTGCCTGCGGAAATCCACCACCAGCTCTTTGGTTTTACCCGCGCTGAGCTGAAGGTGGTTCCTCAAGCACCAGTCCACAAAGTCCTGGTTCAGTTCTCTGTACTCCCTGTTGTCCCCATCTGTGATGAGGCCGACGATGGCAGAGTCATCAGAGAACATCTGCAGATGACAGGTGGGGGTGTTGTGTGAAAAGTCTGCAGTGTAGAGGGTGAAGAGGAATGGTGCCAGCACCGTCCCCTGCGGGGCCCCCGTACTGCAGACAACCAAGTCCGATACACAATCCTGGGTCCTGACATACTGCGGCCGGTCTGTGAGGTAGTCCAGGATCCAGGATGTGAGGTGATTAGCCACCCCTATGTGTTCCAGTTTGTCCCTCAGAAGCGCTGGTGTATGGTGTTGAAAGCGCTGGAGAAATCAAAGAACATGATTCTCACAGAGCTTCCAGGCTTCTCCAGGTGAGAAAGAGCTCTATGCAGGAGGAAGATGACGGCGTCGTCCACCCCAATGCCAGGCTGGTAGGCAAACTGCAGCAGGTCCATTGAAGGGCCTACTGCTGGGCAGAGACGAGACAGGACCAGGCGCTCCAGAGTCTTCATGAGGTGTGATGTTAATGCCACCAGTCTGAAGCTGCTGAAGTCCTTGGGGTGCGGAGTCTTGGGCACAGGTACCACGCAGGATGTCTTCCACAGCTGTGGTACTCTCCCCAGCCTCAGGCTCAGGTTGAAGATCCCGCACAGTTGGTCTGCGCAGGACTTCAGGAGCCTGGAGCTGATGCCGTCTGGACCCGCAGCCTTCCTCGTCTTTATCCTCCTCAGCTGATCTCTCACCTGACAGGTAGTGAAGGACAAGCTGGAGCAGGGGGGCTGTGTGCTGGGGGGTGGAGGTAATGAGGTGGGGGGAGGGGTGGGGGTGGTGAGATGTCTGGGGGAGCGGGGGTGGGGGTGGTGTCGAAGCAGCTTGCCAGGAGTGTAGGTGGGGGGCAAGGTGAAGGTGAGGATGAGGGGGGTTGCAGCCGTGATGTCTGGGCCAGGGGAGGGGCAGACTGATCAAATCTATTGAAGAACAGATTCAGATCACTCACCCACTTCTGGTTGCCTCTGGCCTGGGAGTCTGGCTGTTTGTGTCCTGAGATGGTTTTCAGACTTCTCCAGACTCCGCTGACGTCACTCTGCTGCAGCTGTTCCTCCATCTTCTTTCTATATCCTTCCTTTCCCCGCCTGATGTTTCTCCGTAGCTCCTTCTGCACGGCCTTCAGTTCCTCCTTATTTCCAGAGTTAAAAGCTCTCCGCTTCTCCTTCAGGAGAGCTTTTATATCTGGAGAAATCCAGGGTTTGGTGTTGGAGAAGCAGCATACAGTCCTGGTGGGTACGGTGCTTTCCACACAGAAGTTAATATAATCCGTAATGCATGATGTCATACTGTCAATGTCCTCCCCATGGGAATCACTGAGTACCTCCCACACAGTAGCCTCAAAGCAGTCTTTCAGGGCCTCCTTGGCCTCGGTTGCTGTTGTTTTGTCACGGAATGTAGTGTTTTCATGCGTAGTTTAAACTTCAAACCTGTGATCGATGTCTTAATATAGAGCCCACTTGAATGTAAGGTCCCTCTAGATGACAGAGGTGTTGGTGCTCATAGATAATAAACACGTGTGTATGAGCGCTCAGGCTACCCCACCGAGAGCAGCCTCTCCTCGGGTAGTCCTTTTGAAATTCGTTGCGGATATCTCTGTAGTGGTTAAATATGAAATTTAATTAGTTTGGGGTATGTCCAATGCATGGGCGTGTCAGACGCGGGGTACGCGTGGGACATGTCCCCCGCACTCCCCGTATCTGTGCCCTCCACCCCCCACACTTTTTACAGCTGTTACCACCGTTCAATTTGTTTTTAACCCTTTATGACCTACCATAGAACAAGTCTGCCAGAGCATATCTTTACAATTTTACCTGCTGTAGGGCCATTTTTTGGAGTATTTTAATATGCTATACATCAATACAACCCTTAAATCCCAAATTTTAATAATATGTGTGGACATATGTCCATACTAATGAAAGAAATTGCTAAAAAGTGCAACAAACCACTAAAAAAATGAAAATCGTTTTTGTTTTTACACATATTTTTCTAAATACAGAAATATCATGGCTGTATCCCTCAAAATTGTAAATTTAAAAAAGTTGCACAAAATCCTTTCAAACCACAGAAAATTTATTTTGAGTGTTTTCATAACTTAATTTTTGAGATACACTCATTTTTATAAAATGTGACAAAAACGAAAGTTAAATGCACATTGTGCACAATTAGCAAAAATATAACATGTACATCAAAATAAACTATTTACAATAGAACAACCAAAGTTCAAAGTCAAACATTAGTTTTCAATAGCACCAGGGGAGCTGTGATAGGTCTTGTGACAGTTCCTGTCCATGATGAGCAATATTTTTGCTGCATTTTTATTGGTGTTGGCACACAGTGTTTTGATGGCAGCCCGGTGAAAGTACATCCTGAACAGCTCAGATGGAGAGGGATTGTCCACATACTGTGATAGAGGTGGCTGCACACCTGGCCTCCTTTTGGGCAGAAAATGTGGTAGGGGATGTGGCAAGATGTCAGGCTCCTTTTCGGTTCTCCAGCCAGCTGTATCACCAGGGAGTGTCTCTGACCTGGAGCCTCTGTTTGCTGGAGACCGACTCCGTCCTCCCCCTCTGCCTCCCTCTGGGGTGCGGGGCGAGGAGACCCCCCCATTTCCTCCTCCTCATCATTGTCGTCAACTCTGCATACAGATGTTACACAGTGTGTTAGATGTGTTCAACATGAGAGTAATACAATAATGGTGCGTATTTAGTGCAAAATGCTTTCAGTTGTGTTACATGTATATTTTCTTTACTTTACTCTAACTCATAAACAAACAATATTTCATGAATATATACATACATGTCATAGGAAGGATCTCTCCCTTGGATGAGGTCGGCGTCATCTCCACTGTCGGTAGAATCCGGACCAGATGAGTGGACTGAATCTTCATCCGACGCTGTAATTAGCTTGAAAGCTTCGTGCCGGGAGAAAAGCCGTTTCGCGCGTCCGGGTTGTTGCGGTTCCATAAATATATGTGTGCGAGTGTATGGTGAGTGTCTGGTGTGTGTGTGTGTGTGTGTGTGTGTGTGTCTAAGTGTTGCTGTGAAAGAGTAAAATACTAAACGAGAGCGAGAGCGAGTGTGTGACTGCAAGCTGAGAGAAATATTTACCGCGGAAGAAAGGGAGGAATTTCCTGGGAAATGACGTCACTCCTTGTTGCCGCGGGTAGTGTCGCGAGAAAGAAGAATAACGTGACAGTTCATGCTCACAACGTGATGACGTTTAGTCCAACATAGGAAGTGCTGTGAATACCCGCGATCAGGATTATAATGTTTTTGTTCTTAGCGCTTTTTACTGTTTTTCTACAAACCTGTCAGTGCAAGGAATCAGCACTCTGGGACATGATGAATGCATGGTAAGTTAGAGTAACTCCTCCGGTTTTAAATGCAAAAAGAATTATTGCTCTATCTTATTTGGTTGCAATTCTACCGGCATTTAAAAATCAATATGCAAATGGGATCGCGGGCGCTCCCGCCGGTTTTAAAGGGTTAACATGCGGTAACGTGTTTTCCAAACCATCTTTAAATGCACCATGAGTAGGCAGCGCCAGGCAACATGTCGAATCAATCACACAGACAAGACGTGTGCTACTGAGCAGTGCTGCTTTGTGTCAACTATGTTCAGCAAACCAGCCAGCAAGAAGCAAAAAAAAACTTGCACAGTTTCTTCCAAACAAACCGTGTAAGTTGAGTAATGCTGTTGCATATAGATAATGTTAGCTAAATGATGACTAATTAATAAATGCCAATATATCAAGGTAAGATAGTTAACAAGAATACTAATGTTAGTGTTAGCTATGTTAAATGGCTTGCTAGCTAGTTTCATGCTAGGAATAAACCCATTCCTCCTTAATTTCTGTGCAGAACTTATGCTCACTATTGCTTTGCTCATATTTTTTTAATCTTTCTTGCCACAATAGAAAGAGCAGGGTCAGGGAGGAGACAGTGGACCAGAGACCAGCAAGGATGATCATGCAGGGTCTTCACAGGTGAGGAGAGATTATAACTGGCTGAGAGAAAATATCTATAACATAAAATTAACTTTGAGGTTAATTTCCACTGCAATTTCACTACTACTATTCCTAATTCTGTTTCAAAATTTTGCTTTGCACATATTTTTTGTAATCTTTATTGCTACAATAGAAAGAGCAGGGTCAGGGAGGAGACAGTGGACCAGAGGCCGGCAAGGATGATCATGCAGGGTCTTCACAGGTGAGAAGAGAATATAACTGGCTGAGAAAAATATCTAGAGCATAAAAGTGACTTTGCGATCAATTTCCACAGCTTTGTCACCACTACTATTCTTAATCCTATTATAAAATTTTGCTTTGCGCATTTATTATCTATATTATTGCAATGGATAGAAGAGGGACAGGGATAAACCATGCAGGTATCAGGACAGGGACCTGACAGCAGCACCAATTATCAGCCCAAGGCTTCACAGATAAGGAGAAATTATAACTGGCTAAGGAAATGTCTATAGGATAAGAGTGACTCTGAGATTAATTTTCACAGCTATTTCAGAACTACTCTTATTTATACTCTAAAATGTTTTTTGCCTGTATTGCAATAGGTAGCACAAGGAGAAGGCTTAAAAATATTTGATTAATTTTGCACATCTGTGCTGTCATATTTGACTAAAATGTAAAATACATCTTGATTTTTTTTTTTTTAATTTTTTTTATATACTTTATTAATCCCCCTGAGGGGAAATTCAGTTTTTTTCACTCTTTTTGTCATTAACACACAGGTCCGAAAGATACACACATGCACAAACAGGACCTATACATGCACAAAGTGGAGAGATGTCAGAGTGAGGGGGCTGCCTTGGTCAGGCGCCCCGAGCGGTTGGGGAGTTCGGTGCCTTGCTCAAGGGCACCTCGGCAGTGCCCAGGAGGTGAACTAGCACCTCTCCAGCCACCAGTCCACACTCCATATTTGGTCCGGACGGGGACTCGAACAGACGACCCTCCGGTTCCCAACCCAAGTCCCTATGGACCGAGCTACTGCTACTGATGTTGATATGTTTAGTGTTGTGTCAGTTTCTGTCTTCATGCCAATAAATTAAATTATGTGGCTTATTACCCTGTTACCTTGTCACTTCCATTCCATTTTGTGAACTAATAACCTGCTAACAGGAATGGTGTTTTACTGAACTTTTCATGTTCACTGTTGTCATTTGGCACTTAGTTATCTGGCTACTTACTCTGTAGAAGCTTGCATGTCTCTATTGTTTGATATGTTTGTCCAGTTGTGGACAAAGTACCCAGAAAAAGTAGTAATATCACAACAAAGAACAAAAACTCAGTCACAAGTAAAAGTGCTGCAAATCTGACTTGAGAAAAGTATATGGGTATTGTCAGCAAAATGTAGGCCTACTTAAAATGAAAAGTTAAAAGTACTCATTATGCAGAGTGACCCAATTTCAAGTGTTGTAATCATCATATACACGAATATGTATTTAGTATTAATCGATCAAATTACATGTAGGCTACATGTAAGCAGCATTTAAATATTGTCATGGTAGATGTTACGGTCACGGTCTGGGTCTTTCTTTCTTTTTTTTCCTTTATGGTCTATGCTGAGCTGAGGTCGCAGCTATGTTATTATTGTTATGTATGCTGTGCAATGCCTTGGGACAATGAACCACAAATCCCAGTGTGGCAGGTCCCAGGTGCTATGGTGCTGTTCGCGCAGGCGTGTGGTGGGGACCTTTGATTACAAATGGGACACAGCTGGTGAGGACGTGAGAAGAGTGGTAGCAATATCTGCACGACCCGACGGGCAAACAGCGATACCTTTTAATATCTCTCTCTCCATCAAAAAAAAAAGAGAAGAAAACCAAAAACTGAACTATCCAGACGATGACAGGGCTGGCGGCTCAGGAGAGCGGCGCTTGGGCTCTCGGAACAAACACTGCATAACAGTAAGCATAGCTGCCTCTGTTTACATTTGCTTGGTTCACCAGCTGGCTCTGTTTTATGGTGTTTTGTTTTGTTTATGTTGTGTTACAGTAGTGGCAAGCCCTAGTGGGCATTGTCACAACTGGGACATAATAGTAGAACTAATTTTAACACCTTTCACTGGTATACTAGTCTAATCTATAACAACGCACATCAACATGTAAATATGAAACTTACAACATATAAAACTCATGCTTCAAAAGTAGCTTTTGTAATGAGTTTGTGATCATCCCGTCAAAGGGAGAGAAGCTACGAGTAAATTATTAGATTTACGACAGGGCAGCCAGTCTGTCTCCCAATATGCGGTTTCCTTCTTCCTAGAAAGTGGTTGGAACGACTCAGCTTTACAAGCTATTTTTTGTAAGGGGTTATTGGGGAATGTAAAAGACAAGTTGGCGGTACGAGACGAAACTGCGTCATTAAACAAGCTCATTGATTTAGCTATTCGTTTGGATAACAGAATGAGGGAAAGAGACAAGGAGAGAGCAGATAGGCAGAGGCCCCATGCTTCCACCCCCACTCCATTCAGCCACGCATCCACTAGTTCCTCTTCCTCACCACCCCTGCTGACCTCCAGCGCTTCTCGCCCCGGCATTTCAGCCCCAGGGACCGAAGAAGAGCCGATGCAGTTGGGACGAGCGCGGCTGACTCCGGCGGAGAGACAACGGTGCCTGCGCAACCAGCTCTGTATCTACTGTGGTCGGGAGGGCCATTTCTTGGCTCAGTGTTCAGAGTTACCAAAACACCGGGCTCATCAGTAGGCGAGGGGGCGCTGATGAGCCGAACCACCACTTCAATCAATCAATCAATCAATTTTATTTATAAATCCCAATCAATGGCGGAGGTGTGGGGTGGCAGGGGGTGGCCATGGCCACCTCACGCTGAATCCTGGCCACCCTATTGGCCACCCTGGCCTGACCCCAACCACCGCATCACAGCCGTCGCTCGTTTCCTAGCGTGTGGAACCTTTCCTGCACTGCGACGGCACTACCGGACACTTTAGATGCGCGCACATCCTGTGATTTGGATATTTGGCGCGAAAGCGCGACCAGACAAAGCTGGTACCGCCATAAAACAAAAAGAAGAAAAGACAAAGACGGTGGATAACATGGGATTAATTGCCATATTCATGCGTGTTTGTTTTCCTCGTCTCTCCACCAAAGAGACTGGACGACAAGAGCGTTCACTGTCGTGCATCGTCTGGCAGCCAGGTGAGCTGGTTCATTAGCGTAATGAACGGAGGGAAAGCTCTTATCATCAAGCGTCTTTGTCTCTGTGGGGGAGGTGGGACTATGGGCTACACACACAGACACAGTGCAGTCTTCCTGAGGGGGAGATGAGGCGGCGGAGCGCAGAGTTGAGTGTAAGAGAAAGACAGGGTACTTATTCTTAAACCAAACGCCACGGCCCCTGTGTGAGAGTATTTTGGATTTAAACTAAATGACAGAGGGGAGCCCAGTAATTTGGACGAGCCGGTGTGCTGGGTTTGTTCTAAAACCATCTCAACATAAAGAGCGAATACGACCAACTTAACTGCACACCTGAGAGTCAGAGACTGACAGTCTATTTCTTTGTATTTATTTATTTATTCCGATATTTGTATGTGTTATTTTGAATATTTAAATTTTGGTAAATATTCTTGTTAAATAAATGTTTATTTCTCTTTAAAATGGTGTACTTACATCATTATGCCTTTATTATCATTATATAAGTTTAAAAAATGGTCTAAAAACAGCATAATTACAACAATAATAAAAATGGTCTTAAAAGCACAATATTACGCAATATTATCGCTTATCGCAATAATTTCTGATGCAATTAATCACCCAGCAAAATTTGTTATCTTGACAGGCCTAGCATAATAGCAATAGTTAAGTGTTTAATAAAGTAGTTGAAACTAGTTCCACCTCCAGCAGCTACAACAGTAACATGCTGCTCTAACACTGATGCTTCAGTATTAATAATCTAATGATGCCATATATAATAATATCAGTCAGAGGAACCAAACACTGCTTCTACTGCAATACTTTAACTACATTTTTCTCTCTCAGAACTGGTTCTTATGACATGTTGTCTGACCACAACAGAAATCAAATGCGTTTGTCATTCTGAACAGCTTCAAGGTAGAGTGAATGTAAAAATAATTAGGCAATAAACATCAAAGCACAACATTAGATGTCATATTTGGGTTTATATTCAACTAAGGTAGGCATTGTGTGATCCATGTACTATGAGAAAAGTAGGGAGAGGAAGTGGAAGCCGGTGAGAGCACGAGTTGTTTAGAGACACGAGGTAAAGGAGCGGAGGACTATTTTTGGCGGATTTGCTGTTTGTAACTGTACCGTGAATGTAGCCATCATGGGTGATAGTACGGATGGAAATAATGACAGTGAAAGTATGGCATGGCAGGAGATAACCAGAAAGAGGAAAGATAGGAGCAACAGCTCTATCAGTTTGAGAGCATTATTTATTGATTTCACATTCAAAAAACCCTGCCCTTGCACTCAAATAGCCTCTGCTTGCACTTGGATCTGCTCTGTTTCTGCTCAAACTGTGTGCTCGCACTCAGACCATGTTGCTTGCACTCAGATACCATGGTGCACGCACTCAGATACCATTTGCTCACACAGATTTCCTGCTCAAGCTTCAGCTTTTCTCCTCGCGCTCAAACTGTTTCTGTGCACTCGTGGAATTTCTGCTCTCAGATTTCTGCCCTGCGCTTGGATTTTTTTGTGTAACAACCCTGTCAAAATCCCCCAACCAATAGAATGCCAGATTTACTGTTGACCAATGAAATGATCCCTGCCTCCTTGTGGGCGCACTCGCCTTAGTTTTACAGCATCCCGGCCGGGTGAGTACTCTTTAACCGGGTTCATCCTCTCACACCCTCCAGGGAAAGCCCTGTAAATTAAATGTTCTTCTCTTGCTTTCTTTACCACTTTTTGAATAAAGGGACTGTTCATTTACACACATGCGCCATATATATATGATATCTTTAAATTTAATACTCTTTTTTCCCAGCTCATCAAACATCTCTGTTGCGTCGGCTTCGGGTCGGTCCAGTGCCGTAGAATATACCCGCCCACATACGGAAGTTGCCACAGAAGGCAGAATTTCATCTCCACGATGTTTGTTTGGAACTGAGCTTGCGGGACACAGCATCTCATCGCAGTTGGTTTCAGGTAAGCTAACTGGAATAAATTGGCAGAAAATAGCTTTGTTGTTTATTCTGTGACCGTTAAAAGAGGTTCCTGGTGAGGCACGACTGGGTGTATATAGCACAGGTCCCCACCAGCTAACATTATCTTTCGTTAGCTGTTAGCTAGTTTAGCTCATGTTAACTAACAGGCTACAATTGTGGTGTTTTCATTTTATTTTCCCTAGCTGATGTTATCTGCTCATCTGGTTAGCACTCATTTTGGGTTAAAGTGGAAGTGCCCGGAGCTGCCACCCGTGGTCCCGGGCAGGGCTCGAGACTTGGGATCCACTCACCTATGGTCCCGCCCGGGCCTGACCTCCACGGCCCCCCGGCCTGACCTCCGCGGCCTGGACGGATGCTCAAGTGCGGTGGAGCGGAGAGGAGCGCGGAGGTCAGGCCGGGCGGGCCGACACTGTGTATCCTAGAATGGGTGCTCAATTGTGGGTGAGAGGAACGGAGAGGACCACGGAGGTCAAATAGTGAAGTTTAAGGATGCCTTCGGTATGTTGTTAGTGTGATTTTATGGGCAATTTATCAGTCGAGGTCTCCTCCTCCTCTGCAAAGCAAACCGCCCTGGTGGCTACAGGTAATAGCGCAGTTTTGAAACCACTGTTTCCGAGATGAAGGACTGATTGTTGAGCTCCTGTTAACAGTTAATGGAGTTAACGCCGGACCCGTTATTTAACCGTTTCAGCAAAAAATTAAGGAGAGTGACAGACCCAAAGCCTTCAATCTGGCTAAAATACAGCTGAAATGCTAACAAAAAAAAAATAAAAAATACAGTCAAGTTGGGATTTGTTTCTTGAAGTTATGTGCTCATCATCTTTTCTGTCTCTTGCAGGCTGCCAGGAGAAGCGGACTGGCCATCAGATATTGTTTGTGGAAATTTGAAAATAAAATTTATCAAATTGACTTTTGTCTCTTCATTGTGCACACTTACACATGAAATAGGGTAACAGTCAAGCTAGTTTTGAATGTTAGCATTGATTTCTCACATTGAATGGTGAAATAGCCTATTTGTAGTTTGAAAAGTCCGACCTAAATGAATAATGGTCGTAGATAACGAAGCATATGAATACGTTTGAACGTTGCGTGGTGGTCATTTTCGATTAAAGGCCGACGACTCAGCGCTGTCTTAACAATGAGCAAACGTTCTCCCTGCTATGTGTTAACGATCTAAACTTGATACATCAGGCCGACATTGGCCAGGTGTGCTATCTGGGGTGAGTGCTGATATAGAGTACAACATCACTGGGACTTCTAACAGTAAAATCACTCCGCTCACAGGTGTTATAAATATAAATTCAACCGTTAATTAACCAGCTGTCACACTCGCTACATTGACGCAAACTGACACTATAGCATTACACCAAGAAGATGGATATTTTCCCCAAAGTTACATTTGAATTAAATTATGAGTGGTCAACAGGAGAGGACGAGGAAAAGGAAAGCCAGGACTCTTATGTGCAGACCTCCAGGTGTGTTTGAATCCGGCCGTGCCAACATCCAGGTTTGCCAACATTTCATCAGCCGAACTGGGTGAAGTTACACAGATGCAGATCAATGTAAATACAAAGTAGCTTGTGAGTTCCTGGCGTGCGTGCTGCGTTGCCTGGCAACAGACTGGGGGAACTGTGTTTTTTTCCACGGAGCTACATAACATACTTAAATCATTTATTTCATCACCTTTTGTTAACATTTCCTTACTCAGCATTGCTGTTTAAGCTGTTGTTGAACTGTTGTATAAAAGCAATATCACATGAGAGGTCATGACGTTGTACTGTATATTCTCACACGGCTGTAAGTGTCTTCGACACTCGGCCTGCGGCCTCATGCCACAGTGCCCATGACCGAATCACAGCCGTGACGATATACAGTATCACTCCCTCTCGTGAGATATTTCTTAATTAAATACATATATATATATATATACATATATATATATGGGTGGGAGTGGATGAACCCGGTTAAAGAGTACCCGCCCGGCCGGGACGCTGTAAAACTAAGGCGAGCGCGCCCACAAGGAGGCAGGGATCATTTCATTGGTCAACAGTAAATCTGGCATTCTATTGGTTGGGGGATTTTGACAGGGTTGTTACACAAAAAAATCCAAGCACAGGGCAGAAATCTGAGAGCAGAA
The DNA here is from genome assembly GCF_041903045.1 of Epinephelus lanceolatus. Lineage (NCBI taxonomy): Eukaryota > Metazoa > Chordata > Actinopteri > Perciformes > Serranidae > Epinephelus > Epinephelus lanceolatus. The sequence continues at coordinate 3,140,932 of NC_135734.1, forward strand.
ATTCCACGAGTGCACAGAAACAGTTTGAGCGCGAGGAGAAAAGCTGAAGCTTGAGCAGGAAATCTGTGTGAGCAAATGGTATCTGAGTGCATGCAACATTGTATCTGAGTGCGAGCACACAGTTTGAGCAGAAACAGAGTAGATCCAAGTGCAAGCAGAGGCTATTTGAGTGCGAGGGCAGGGTTTTTGAACGTGAAATCAATAAATAATGCTCTCAAACTGATAGACCATTCTCTTGAATAAAGATAGGGATAAAGCTCCATAGACTTCTAGCTTGGAGGGAGATGATAGAAAGTTAAGTCGGCCAGTTTGAGGAGGGAGGATGAAGTTGAATGGAAAGTAATAGTGACACTCAAAAAAGAAGAACACTTTCACCCAGTTAAAATTACGAAAGTAATTGAAAAAGAAATGGGTAAAATCAAGTTTGCTAAATTCCTAAGCAACAAAAGACTACTGATATTTGCTAAAGATAAAGAGATAGATTTCTTAAAGCTGAAACACTGAATGGAGAAAGGATCAGTGCTCATATCCCTGAAGTAGCAGCAAAACTTAGAGGAGTGATTTATGATGTCCCATTGGAAATGAAGATGGATGAGATAATCCAGGAAGTGAAAGGAGGGAAAGTTGTGAAAGCGACAAGAATGAAAACACAAAGAAATGGTGTGAAAACGGACAGTTTAATCAGTACTCCTTGAGTTTGAAAATATGATTACCCTAGAGAGTAAGAATGGGATATTTGAGCTACAGTATGATGTCAGGGAGTTTATACCAGCACCAATGCGTTGCTTCAGGTGTCAAAGAATGGGACACACTGCAGGACAATGTAAAGGAAAACTAAGATGTGCAAGATGCAGAGATGAACATGAATATGGAAGGTATAACAAAGATGCAAAGATTAAATGCTGTAACTGTGGCAGTGATCATAGTGCTGCTTATGGAGGATGTCCTGTTCAAAGGCAAGCCAGAGAAGTGCAGAAATATAAGGTAACTAATCAGGTAACTTATGCTGATGCAGTTAAAAAGGTGAAGGAAGGGGCGCTAACCAGATCCAGCAATTCACATGTGGTACACAGCAGTAGGAAATCTGAGACTACACATGTAATGGATACACCGTCTACCACACCAAAACACAGCCAAATGGAGACAAATCCATATTTAAAGAGGATTAATCAGAACACAATGATTGTGGATAAAATCAGTTTTGTTGCTTTTATCTGCAAAGCGGTTAATATGGCAATGCAACAAAAGAAAAAAAGTGACAGAATTAAGACAATTGTAGAGGCTGCGAATCTGCAATAGAGATATTGGAGATAAAAGATGTCACACTGATACATGAGGTTTTGAATCCTGCAAACTATGATGGATTGTCTCAAGGTGATTAGTATCCTTATCCTTATGGTAATACATATCCTCCAGTGGAATGCCAGAAGTTTAATTTCTAATGAGCAGGAATTTAGATTTTGAAAGGTTGTAGATGATCTGGAAGTTAAACCTGATGTTATCTGTATTCAAGAAACATGGTTAAAGCCACACTTGGACTTTATTATGCCAGGTTATAGCTTGGTTAGATATAACAGAATCAACAAACAAAGTGGGGGATGTGTGACATTTATTAAGGATGCTATAGCATATAGAAGAGTTGAGGTAACAAATGAACATGAATGTGTAGCGATAGAAATGTGTAGTCCCAGAGGAGATATTAAGGTAGTCAATTACTACAATCCTTCTAAGAAATTGTCAGTGCAGACATTTCATTTCATTTCAAATCTCAGAATATGTTGGTAGAAGAGAAATTTGGTGTGGAGACTTTAATGCTCATAGCACTCTCTGGGGAAGTGAACATCCAGACATAAATGGAGCAGTAGTTGAAGAACTCATGGAGGAGAGATCACTGGTTTGCCTCAATGATGGTAGAGGTACCCGGGTGGATGTTACAAGAAACTCAGTAACGTGTATAGATCTTACTCTGGTTTCTGGTAATATGAGTAATTTGTGTGAATGGAATGTAAAGAATGAGAACAACATAGGAAGTGATCACTTCCCAATATGGTGTTCTATAAATTTTGATGTTTATATGCAGGAAAGCTATGTAATTAAAAGATGGTGTTTTGCTAAAGCTGACTGGGAAAAAATCAGGAAATGCTGTAGTGAGTCTGCTGAAAGAATATCGATTGAAGATGACATAGATACAGTCCCTGACAAAAGTCTTGTCGCTTATCCAAGTTGTAGGAACAACAAATAATAACTTGACTTGTAGTTGATCAATTGGAATCAGAAATGGCTTATATGAAAGGCAAAGGCCTCTAGATTATGCTTATTATACCAAAATAAAGTTGTGCATCATTCACTGAATTTTATCATTTAATTAGGACAGAAAGGTCAGATCTTGCTTGGACAAAAGTCTTGTCGCATACAAAAATAATGTACTGTAGAAATGATACTTTCTGTTGAATACACAAACATGCTCCAATAACATCAGAACATAAAGTCATGGTGCCTTGGGAAAAAGAATTAATATCGTGTATGACTCCCATGAGCTTGGAGGACTGCATCCATACATCTCGGCAATGACTCAAATAACTTATTGATGAAGTCATCTGGAATGGCAAAGAAAGCAGTCTTGCAGGACTCCCAGAGTTCATCAAGATTCTTTGGTTTCATCTTCCAAGCCTCCTCCTTCATCTTACCCCAGACATGCTCAATAATGTTCATGTCTGGTGATTGGGCTGGCCAATCCTGGAGCACCTTGACCTTCTTCACTTTCAGGAACTTTGATGTGGAGGCTGAAGTATGAGAAGGAGCACCATCCTGTTGAAGAATTTGCCCTCTCTTGCGGTTTGGAATGTAATGGGCAGCGAGAACCTCTTGATACTTCAGGCTGTTGATGTTGCCATCCACTCTGCAGGTCTCTCGCACACCCCCATACTGGATGTAACCCCAAACCATGATTTTTCCTCCACCAAACTTGACTGTTTTCTGGGTGAATCTTGGGTCCATGCGGGTTCCAACAGGTCTTCTGCAGTATTTGCGGCGATTGGGATGCAGTTCAATGGATGATTCATCAGAAAAATCAACCTTCTGCCACTTTTCCACTGTCCATCCTTTCTGCAAGCTGTGGGCCTTGGCAAATGCAGCACAATTCTTTTGCTGTCTTCTGTTTAATGCTGGTTTGTGAGCAGTAATTCGGCCATGGAGACCATTGCGTGAGAGAATTCGACAAACTGTTCTGGTAGATACAGGGGTTTCTGGTGACCAGTTCTGATGTAGCTCTGCTGCAGCTGAAAAAGGGCTGGCCCTGGACTGCCGAAGCAACAAACGGTCCTCTCTAACAGTTGTGTTACGGAGTCTGCCTGACCTGGGCTTGTCATGAATGTCACTAGTTTCTTCAAATCTTTTTTTTATCCTCTCCACTTGACGTTTGGATACACTGAAGATGTCTGCCACCTCAGCAGCAGACTTGGTCTTCAGGCTCTTGATGATCAGCACTTTGGTCTGTAGTTGAATCTTTGGCATGTTGTCAGCGGTCAGGTTGCACTTCACATGAAGGTCTGGTGTGCTGGGGTTCTTTTTATACACACCTGGGAATGTGTTAATTACAGTATTTGTCACAGGTGGAGCTCTAATCTGTGATTGGTTGAATCGTTTAAAGACACGACAAGACTTTTGTCCAAGCAAGATCTGACCTTTCTGTCCTAATTAAATGATAAAACTCAATGAATGATACACAACTTTATTTTGGTATAATAAGCATAATCTAAAGGCCTTTGCCTTTCATATAAGCTATTTCTGATCCCAATTGATCAACTACAAGTCAGGTTATTATTTGTTGTTCCTACAACTAGGATAAGCGACAAGACTTTTGTCAGGGACTGTAGTTGTGCAGCAGCAGTGACATCTGTAATTATAGATGCTGCATCAACATGTATTCCTAAAGCTGCGTTCACACCGGCTGTGACTGAAGCGAATTACTCGCGCATAACGCAAGTACAGTGAGTGGGCAAAAGAAAATGGTACAGTATATATAATAGAACCTGGTAAAGACCCCAGCTAGTGCAGGAAGTTATCGACCAATAGCTTTAATATCACACTTGTGTAAACTAATGGAAAAGAAAAGATCATTGTTAGGAGATTATCATATTATTTAGAACAAAGAGGACTGCTTAGCACATGCCAAAATGGATTCCGTAAAGGAAGATCTACAGTTGATGCTTTGGTGAACGTTAGTAATGAGGCGGAAAAAGTAATTAGTATGAAAGAGGTCATGGCTCGGGAGAGTGTTGAGCATGTTATTTTGAAATGTAGTAAGTATATGAGTTAGAAAGGAACAGGTTGCATGATAGGATGTAGCCTATGAGCTGGAACGGGAATTTGGAAGGAATTTTAGGGACGAGTGAAAAATGAGGGTCTGTTACAGGGCAGTATTTAGTTTCCTCAAAGACACAGGATTAGAAAATAAAATATAAGGGAATTTTTTTTCCCTGTTAGAATGTAACCTGAAGTAGAGCTTAGTTTCTCTGCCCGAGCCCGGCCCAACCCGACTCGGCCCGCGGGCTCAAGCGGGGTCGGGCCGGGAGGCCCCCTCCCTCTGACGGGCCCAGGCCGGCCCGGTCAGATATGACGTTTTTGTTTTTTTTTTTTTAAAGCTATGATTTGATAATGTTATAGGCTATGTATTGTAGTGACCCTGCAGTAAATGTTCTGTTATAATGTCGATATTCTGTGAGTTAATGGCATGTTTGGGATTGAATGAGGTGCGGGGTGCGAGTGTGACGGGGATGAGGAGAGCTGTGTGAGTGCGCGTGCTGGTGTGTGTATGAAGGAGCTGGAGGAGAGAGCAGGAGTGCACAGTTGGAGTTACAGCTAAGTTGTTGTTTGTTGGTTGTTTTGGCGTGGTTACGGCCAACAGTAACCTGTACTGTTCAGTAGCCTAATAAACGGTGGTTTAATTGCCGAATAACTGCGTCATCTTTTCCACACGTCCTGGCGGACGATAAAAAATAAAATTAAACCACACTTTGTATGACACATAAAGTTAGAACAAACTTAGTTACAATGTTGCAACATTGTGCGGGCACAGCCCTTCACCACCTGGATCCTAAAATAAACACCTGTTTTAGCCTATTACATAATCATGCTTCCGTGTTGCGTCATTCATTAAGATCCTATATTTCTGTCATTCAAATAACAAGAATTGTGGTTTAATACTCTTAATTATAACAGCCAACTTATTGAAAATGTCGGGTTTTTAATCGGGCTCGGGCCGTTAATTAGGCCTACAGTTAATTGGACGGGCTGGGCCGTCCTGGACATAACGTGCACGTGCTCGGGCCAGGTCGGGCTGGATTTTTTGGGCCCGAACTAAGCTCTAACCTGAAGTACATACCCTGAGACTACACACTCCGGTACAGTAGGTGGTGGTATGCACATTAAAACGTTGGTTGTAATCCGCTATTAAATGAAGAGAATAATAATAATAAGAAGAAGAATGAAACGGGTGTGTTTGTGGACCCAAATGCAGTACCAGGCTCGCAGGAACAGTTGGTAATGACTTTTATTAGCACCACAGCAAACAGGGAATGCAGCAGGCAGAATAAACACAGAATAAAGTTCGTTCTTCGGGCAAGTTGCCCTCACACAGTCTCTGAGGCTCAGATGAGGGAAAGAGATCAAGCTTACGGCAGCCAAAGGTGGCGAGGCAGACGCACCGTAGGCTGAAGTGCCGGCTGATCGTGCTGAGAAGCCGACGAGGAGTGAGCTGAGGCGAGGTCAGGAGCCGGTGGGGGGGTCGTAGCTAGAAGAGCCGTCAGCGAAGGCAGAAGCACCGTTGAGGAGCAGGCAGGAGGGTAGACGAGGCCGGGCGGAGGAGTCGAGACCAGACGAGCAGGCAGAAACCAGAGACGCTGAAGCAAAGCACGAGGTCGGGGACAGAAGGCAGGTGAGTTTACCGGGAGGCAGACGAGGGGAGCAGGTCGGGGACAGGCAGAGTTGGCACCGGGAGATCAGGCAGGAGAAGAACGCTGGAGAGTCTCGCATAATGCTAAAGAACAATCTGGCAGTGAGTGAAGGTGCTGGAGAGGCTTATATGCAGGGCTGGTTGATGAGCTGCAGCTGTGTAGGCAGGTGAGCAGAGTTGGGCTGATGAGGTGGGCGCGGCTGGCAGGTAGAGTGAAGCAGAGGGAGGGGGAGTGGAAAAACACTGCAGCAGAGTGGCAGGAGAGGACTGAGAGACAGGGATTGTGACAGAACCCCCCCCTCAAGGGACGGCTCCTGACGTCCCAAACAGTTCCAGAGGAGCCGGGTGGGTGGCGGGGGCCTGGAGGAGGGCTAAAATTCCTCAGAGGCCTCTGTCCCAGTCTCTTCATCCTCCGAGGCCGGTCCCGCATCCTCCTCCTCAGACCCAGATGCCTCAGATGCAGGAGGAGACCGAAGGTCAGTGTTGGGGCCCCCTTGTGCCGAGGTGATGTTGGAGGGCTGGTCAGGGTGTTGGCGATGGAACTCCCTGATGAGCCGTGCATCCAGGATCTGACGGGCCGGAACCCATGACCGCTCCTCCGGACCGTACCCCTCCCAGTCGACGAGGTACTGCAGGCCCCTTCCCCGGCGACGAGAGCGGAGCAAGCGGTGCACCGTGTAAGCAGGGTCCCCATCGATGATGCGAGGCGGTGGGGGTGGCCGGGAGGCGGGCTGCAGGTGGCTCTCCCGACACGGCTTTAGCTTGGAGACATGGAAGGTGGGATGAATCCGCATGGAACGGGGCAACTTGAGTCGAACAGCCACTGGGTTTATCACCCTCTCGATGGGGAAAGGACCGATGAATTTGGGGCCCAACTTCCTCGACTCCACCCTCAAAGGCAGGTCCCGGGTAGAAAGCCACACCTTCTGTCCCACCTGATAAGGGGGGGCCTGGGAGCGGTGACGGTTGGCGGCTGTCGAGTATCTGTCGGCGGCCCGTAGAAGTGCAGCCCTGGCCTGTGTCCAGGTCCGGCGGCAGCGGCGGATGAAGGCCTCCACTGAGGGACAGACGGTCTCTTTCTCTTGAGCAGAAAACAGGGGAGGCTGAAAGCCGTAAGCGCACTGGAAAGGGGAGAGTCCAGTAGCGGAGCTGATGAGGGTGTTGTGGGCGTACTCCACCCACAGCAGTTGCGAGGACCAGGAGGCAGGGTGCCTGGAGACCATGCAGCGGAGCGCCGTTTCCATTTCTTGATTCATCCTTTCTGACTGACCATTAGACTGGGGATGAAATCCAGACGTCAGGCTGGTGGAGGCCCCCAGGAGACGGCAGAATTCCCTCCAGAAGGTAGAGGTGAACTGGGGGCCTCGATCGGAGACCACATCAGACGGGAGGCCGTGAATCCGGAACACGTGTTGCAGAATCAGTTCAGCAGTCTCTTTGGCCGATGGAAGCTTGGGCAGGGGCACGAAATGAGCCATTTTACTGAAGCGGTCCACAATAGTCAAAATGGCGGTGTGGCCCCCTGACAGCGGCAGTCCAGTGACAAAGTCCAAAGAGATGTGGGACCAGGGGCGGTGAGGCACAGGCAGGGGTTGCAGGTGGCCGGCAGGGGCCTGCCGAGGGGCCTTGTTCTGGTTGCAGATTGGGCAAGCGTTAACAAAGTCTCTGGTGTCCTCATCCAAAGTAGCCCACCAGAACCGCCGTTGTAGGACCTCCTTGGTACGGAGGATCCCCGGATGGCAGGTGAGCCGGGAGTCGTGGGCCCACTGCAGAACCTCCGTCCTTAACTCCTGTGGGACGAATAGGCGGTCATGGGGGCAGGAGCTGGGCCCGGGCTGGTCCTCCAAAGCAGCTCTAACTCGCTCCTCCACCCCCCAGGTGAGAGCGGCCATCAGACGAGAAGTGGGGAGGATGTTGTCAGGGCTGGGGGAGTCCTCTTCCCCGACCATGAACTGACGGGACAGGGCGTCAGGTTTGACGTTGCGGGAGCCTGGACGGTAGGAGAGAGTGAAGTTGAATCTGGCGAAGAAGAGGGCCCACCGGGCTTGACGAGAGTTCAGCCTCTTGGCCGAGCGGATGTACTCCAGATTCTTGTGGTCAGTCCAGACGAGAAAGGGGGTCTTGGTTCCCTCCAACCAATGGCGCCACTCCTCCAGTGCCAGCTTCACCGCCAACAGTTCTCGATTCCCGATGTCGTAATTTCTTTCAGCTGGGGACAGACGCCGGGAGAAAAAGGCGCAGGGGTGAAGCTTCTGGTCCCTGGCAGCACGTTGGGAGAGGACGGCCCCCACCCCCACATCCGAAGCGTCGACTTCTACGACGAACTGTCTCTCGGGGTCAGGGATCAGGAGAATGGGGGCTGAGGTGAACCGCCCCTTCAGGTGCAGGAACGCCTCCTCGGCGGCCGAGGTCCACCTGAAAGGGACCTTGGAGGAGGTGAGGGCGGTGAGAGGTGCTGCCACCGTGCTGTAGCCCCGGATGAACCTCCTATAGAAGTTGGCGAACCCCAGGAATCGTTGCAGCTGTTTGCGGGAATCAGGGACGGGCCAGGAGGTGACAGCTGATACCTTGACGGGGTCCATCTCCATGCGGTCCCGGCCTATGATGTACCCCAGGAAGGAGACAGAGGGGGCGTGGAACTCGCACTTCTCCGCCTTGACGAACAGTGAGTTCTCCAGTAGTCGCTGCAACACTGTCTGGACGTGATGAATGTGTTCTTGCTTGGAGCGGGAGAAGATGAGAATATCGTCTAGGTAGGCGAACACGAACTTATTGAGCATGTCTCGGAGCACATCATTGATGAGGGCTTGGAACACAGCAGGGGCATTGGTGAGGCCGAAAGGCATCACCAGGTACTCGTAATGTCCAGTAGGGGTGTTGAAGGCCGTCTTCCACTCGTCTCCCTCACGGATCCGGACCAGATGGTATGCGTTGCGGAGGTCCAACTTAGTGAAGATGGTGGCCCCTTGGAGCAGCTCGAAGGCTGAGGCGATGAGGGGGAGAGGGTAGCGGTTCTTCACCGTGATGTCGTTGAGCCCTCTGTAGTCGATGCAGGGCCTCAATGTCCCGTCCTTCTTGTCGACGAAGAAGAACCCCGCTCCGGCAGGTGAAGAGGAGGGTCGGATGATCCCGGCGGCCAGGGCGTCGTTTATGTAGGTCTCCATGGCTTCCCTTTCAGGTGCGGACAGGGAGTAGAGGCGGCCCTTGGGAGGGACGGAGCCGGGAAGGAGGTCGATGGCACAGTCGTAGGGCCGATGAGGGGGCAGAGAGGTGGCCCTAGCCTTGCTAAACACCTCCCAAAAGTCGTGGTAGTCAGGGGGCACCATGGAGAGGTCTGAGGTGGAACGGGAGCTGGCCGGTGGCGTGGATGCCACTGCTGGTCTGAGGCAGATCTGTTGACAGGAGGGGCTCCATCCCAGGATGGACCCCGTGGACCAGTCTATGTGGGGGTTATGACGGCGAAGCCAGGGGTAGCCAAGAATCAGGGGAAGGTTGGGAGATCTCAGAATGTGAAACTGAATAGTCTCTTGATGTGTGCCGGACAGAAGCATCGAGATGGGAGTGGTTTGATGAGTGACAGTCCCCAGGAGATGACCGTCCAGGGCGCTGGCTGGCACGGGATGAGGGAGAGGGACCCTAATGAGGTCCAACTGGCGGGCGAGCTCCTCGTCGATCAGGCTGACGTCCGCCCCCGAGTCGATGAATGTGGCGAGGGTGTGGGACCCCCCTGGCAGCAAAAGCTGGACGTGGAACAGAGGTCTTGGGTCGGGGGCAGAGTTCTGGGAACGGCTCAGCAGAATGCCCCTCTTTACTGCTGAGCCCTCCCTTTTGCTGGACACCGGGAAACAAAATGGCCGGCCTGGCCGCAGTAGAGGCAGAGATTTCCCCGGCGTCGTCGCTCTCGCTCCTCTGGCGTTAGGCTGGTCCGCCCCACCTGCATGGGCTCCGCCCCTCCATGTATGGGTTCAGGAGGTGGGACAGGAGGGGCTGGGAGTCGACGTTGACGGAAAGATGGCCGGTGATCTCCTCCCTCGTGGCGTTGTTCCCTCCTCCTTGTCTGAATCCGCCTGTCCAGCCTCGTGGTCAACTCGATGAGTCCGTCCAGGGAACTGGGGAGGTCGAACGAAACCAGCTCATCCTTCACGTACGGAGCCAGCCCGTTGAGGAAAGCGTCACATTGGGCGGCAGCGTTCCAATCACTGAGACGAGCCCGGGTCCTGAAGTCAATGGCATAGTCAGCAACTGTCCGATCCCCCTGCCTCTGGCTCATGAGACCCCCTGTAGCATCAGGACCCAGGGAAACGGGACCAAAAACCTTGCGAAGCTCCTCTGAGAAGGCCTGGAAAGAGGCGCAGGCTGGTGTGCCTCTCTCCCACTCTGCCGTTCCCCACAGACGTGCCCTTCCAGTGAGGTGGTTGATGGTGAAGGCGACTCTAGCCCCCTCTGTGGCGAAGGTATGAGGTTGCAGGGCGAACAGAATGGAACAGTTTGTCAGGAAAGGGTTGCAGCCCTCAGGATCCCCTGCGTAGCGTTCTGGCGCCCCCACCCGGGGCTCGGGTGCAGTGCTAGAGGACGGCCCCGGGGTCGGAGCAGGAAGGGCTGGAGCCGCAGCAGGAACGGCGTGTTGTGTCATGGCGGCCGCCATCTGTTGCACCTGGGCGGCTAGCGAGGTTAGCGCTCGTTCCAGAGCAGACGCCGACTGACGAGCCTCCGCCGCGTTGGAGGCTAACTGAGCCTCATGCTGCTGGAGCATGCCCTCCACCCGGGCTAGGCGAGACTGAGGTGAAGCAGGGTCTGCTGGGTCCATTTCTGGCCAGATTGTACTGAAACGGGTGTGTTTGTGGACCCAAATGCAGTACCAGGCTCGCAGGAACAGTTGGTAATGACTTTTATTAGCACCACAGCAAACAGGGAATGCAGCAGGCAGAATAAACACAGAATAAAGTTCGTTCTTCGGGCAAGTTGCCCTCACACAGTCTCTGAGGCTCAGATGAGGGAAAGAGATCAAGCTTACGGCAGCCAAAGGTGGCGAGGCAGACGCACCGTAGGCTGAAGTGCCGGCTGATCGTGCTGAGAAGCCGACGAGGAGTGAGCTGAGGTGAGGTCGGGAGCCGGTGGGGGGGTCGTAGCTAGAAGAGCCGTCAGCGAAGGCAGAAGCACCGTTGAGGAGCAGGCAGGAGGGTAGACGAGGCCGGGCGGAGGAGTCGAGACCAGACGAGCAGGCAGAAACCAGAGACGCTGAAGCAAAGCACGAGGTCGGGGACAGAAGGCAGGTGAGTTTACCGGGAGGCAGACGAGGGGAGCAGGTCGGGGACAGGCAGAGTTGGCACCGGGAGATCAGGCAGGAGAAGAACGCTGGAGAGTCTCGCATAATGCTAAAGAACAATCTGGCAGTGAGTGAAGGTGCTGGAGAGGCTTATATGCAGGGCTGGTTGATGAGCTGCAGCTGTGTAGGCAGGTGAGCAGAGTTGGGCTGATGAGATGGGCGCGGCTGGCAGGTAGAGTGAAGCAGAGGGAGGGGGAGTGGAAAAACACTGCAGCAGAGTGGCAGGAGAGGACTGAGAGACAGGGATTGTGACAAAGAAGAAGAAGAAGAAGAAGAAAAAGAAGAAGATGTTACACTCTCTTGTACAGTAGGTGGCGGTATGCACCTTCAATAAACCGAGAGAAGAAGAAGTAAAAAACAGAACCAAGGCAAAGAGCATGGATACCAACCCTGCGTTCCAATACCCATACTATCATACTATTTAGTATGCCAGAAAAAGAATTAGCCTAGTGTGTCCCAATACATAGTATGTCAGATGCAGTATGCCAAAAGTACCAGGATGTTCTACTACATCCGGTCATATTTCGCAGTATGCATGTCAGCATGCTTCTTTGGCCATTCTGACCCACAATCCTTTGCGCAGCGGAAGTTATGTCACACTGATTGAGCTGCGTGTACAACCAACGCCCACACTTCCTTTCATACATGGTTTATTTAATTTGAGATACTAAGACACTACATATTAGGACTGCAATGATCTGATTATATACTGTCACATATCATACAGTTTTGCAAGAACACGGTTACAACATTCAACTTTATTGTGATTATAGTATAATCAATGTTAGGGTTCAACTATGACTACAATATAGAAGATTCTACCAGTATAGGCAGTGGGGTAAGTGTGCTATAAATAATGAATGCATATGACTAAATATGAATACACTATGGGCCAGGTATGAGCAGTATAGACTAGTAAATATATAAATAGTAAAAGTCAAATACATATTAAGTAATGTAGTAAGAATGTGCAAGTATGTTACACTACAAATTAAAGTAATGTGAATGTAAGGCTGCTTCACATGCAGACAGAATATAGTGCGGCAGAAGTGAGCAAGAGGGTCATAGTTCAGGGAGAGATGTGATGGCGGATGTAGTGTGTCCCAATAGTATGCATACTGCATGCATACTGCATACTACACTACATACTTTTTAAGGGCAGCTGCAGTACATACTAAAAGTATATAGTATAAGTATGCGATTTGGAACGCAGGGCAAAGCTCCGTTGAATTTTTGCCAACAGCCACTAGGGGCGCTACTGCCATTTTGGACTGTTGAGCTTGGACTGTTGCGCCCAGACAACATGCAAGATGTCAAGGAGAGAGGAGAAAAAAAAGTAAAAGAAAACAGTGTAGTGCAATTAACTGCAACAACTATCAGTGGAACACCCTGCACCTGGCCTTCCACCGTTTCCCGAAGGATCCCGACAGGTAAGAACTCCAGGTGTAAGTTTTAAAGTGTTTTAATATCAATTTAATATGCCAGTTAAGTTTTGTTTTATATATATATATATACATATATATATATATATATGTATATATATATATACATGTGACCTCTTGGACCATTTATATCAGAACTGATTACTGCTTTAGCATTAAAATATATCATATTAAAATAGCCTATGTATTATTATTATTATTACTGTTCCCTTACTGTACAAACTGTAAATAAATCTTTATTCCTTCCTATGTGACGTCGCCATTAATGTGTTTCTAGTTAAAATATTGATTTTTTTTTTTTTTTTTTTTTGTAGATTGGCTTATGGGGTGATTTTGAAGGAGTAATTAAGTTAATCTTCTCATAAGATTTTTTTTTTAAGTCTATATTTTGCTTTACAAAAAGGTGAAAAAGCAGCTGTGACCAAGCTATCACGAGGTGAGTAGCATTGTAAACATAATTAATAGCGATATACTTCAGTTTGTTTGCGTGTATTTGTATGCAAGCGGGTCTGCTGCGGTCTGCTGACTGTCCAAAATAGCGGCGGTAGGACGAAACCATGGGCGAGTCTGTTGCTATGGGGCGTTCTATTGAGCTTCGCCTCTTGGTATCCATGCTCTTTGAGGCGGATTCAAGAGAAGGCTGAGACACGCCCTTCGTTCCAAATCGCATACTTCTACTATATACTTTTAGTATGTACTGCAGCTACCCTTAAAAAGTATGTAGTATGCAGTATGCATGCAGTATGCATACTATTGGGACACACTGCATCCGCCATCACATCGGTCCCTGAACTCTGACCCTCTTGCTCACTTCCGCCGCCGTCCGTAGCGTCACATTTGAATATTTTGTGTTGTTGTACTTCGGAGATGCAGCAAATCTCCTCTCGTCGAGCTCGCCAGAGTCGTGCATACCGTCGGAGGTGCCGGAGAGCTCTGTTGCTGTTATGTCATAATGTATGTTGTTGTTTCTAATAAACTGACGTGTTCACATAAACAGTTCCAAGCCTATTATTAGTGACCTGTCTACTGAACTAGTCACCAGTAGGCATATTAACCCCCTTCACACATAGTTCTCTGTTGCTGGCAGATGTTTGTTGTTAAATATATTTACAGCTATGCAGCTGCTGGCACTATATTCTGTCTGCACGTGAAGCAGCCTTACAGTCACATTACTTTTATTTGTAGTGTAACATACTTGCACATTCTTACTACATTACTTAATATGTATTTGACTCTTAGTATTTATATATTTACTAGTCTATACTGCTCATACCTGGCCCATAGTGTATTCATATTTAGTCATATCCATTCATTATTTATAGCACACTTACACCACTGCCTGTACTGGTAGAATCTTCTATATTGTAGTCATAGTTGAACCCTAACATTGATTATACTATAATCACAATAAAGTTGAATGTTGTAACCATGTTCTTGCAAAACTGTATGATATGTGACAGTATATAATCAGATCATTGCAGTCCTAATATGTAGTGTCTTAGTATCTCAACTTAAATAAACCATGTATGAAAGGAAGTGTGGGCGTTGGTTGTACACGCAGCTCAGTCAATGTGACGTAATTTCTGCTGCGCAAAGGATTATGGGTCAGAATGGCCAAAGAAGCATGATGACATGCATACTGCAAAATATGACCGGATGTAGTAGAACATCCTGGTACTTTTGGCATACTGCATCTGACATACTATGTATTGGGACACACTAATTCTTTTTCTGGCATACTAAATAGTATGGTAGTATGGGTATTGGAACGCAGGGACGGGGTCGAACATGGGGGGATTGCACATGCGCAGTGTAACTTGAGCTGCGATGCTGGAGGGTGACAGCAGGGGCGCTAGATAAAAAGCGCAGGATCCGCTCAGGCGATCAAGGAGTGCGCTTGGTGCGGTCTGCTTGGACTTTTGGACGGCGGCTGCCTGAAGTTGTCGGAATTGCATCTCTGTCATTCTCACCCACAACGCAGGCCACCAGTGACAGTCCAGTAATAAACTGTGAAAATGGCATGCATGCACATCCCCTTTATTCCGCAGTCTCACGCCATCTACTGAGCCTTTGAGGAAGTGCAGAACAGATTTTACTGCGCATGTGCAATCCCCCCATGTTTGACCCCGTGTCTCAGCCTTCCCTTGAACAGCCTTGAACAGAACACGGAAGTCAGTGATGGGCCCTTGGATGTCTGATGTCAGCGGGAAGTGAGTGTGCGTTTCACTTAAAAGTTTAATGTATGCGATGACTTTGGAGTGAACCCCTAATCTGGTACATTTGCACGTCGCCGAGGTTTGGGATTTGAGCCAAAATAGCGATGAACTGGGCCGAAAGGATCTCTGCTTTCTCCCGCAGTCCGTCTCGCTTCCTCTACGGGACAACAGCCGAGGGTTTCCTCGCAGAGCTGCTCCGTGAGCTCCGAGATGACAGAGCCAGTTACAGTGTCAAGGTAAAAACAAAGTAATAATAAGTTAACATCCAGTCCTTTGCCATGCTTCATTCATCTGCTGCACTGTTTGCCCACCTACTATTATCCGGTACGAAATACTGTACCTGGCATGAATAGTTTATATTAAATAAATAACGTTAGCTCATAAATGTTAAATTGTCACATTCAGGAAATCCCTTCACTTGTACTCAACGACGTGTATACAGCTGCTAACACTAAATTGTCCGATTTTTCAATGGAGTTTGGCCTGTGGCAGTCTCAACACAGTCACAAACCATGTCTGTCTCTACAGAGAAAAAAATCCCCCAGAACCCACTGGACTGGTTTTCTAAAATCGTAACTGTAAATTGAGCCATATTATCTTAGACGCTTTTCAGTGGTGGATGAAGTATTTTAAAGCCATGCTTAAGTACAGATTTCTTACCAGAAAATGACTTATGTATAAGTTGAGTAAAAGTCTTTTTTATATATACATATATTTTCTTTTTATTTGAATTAAAAAAGGAAATCATCAGGTACAAAGCCACTTACATTGTACAATTTTTAGAACTGACAAAACAACATCATACGGACAAATAAATATACAAATAATAAAAAAAACATGCAGACAAATAAACAATTAAATAAGACTATTTAATCAAACAAAAAACTACAACAAAACTAAATAAGTAATGATAGTAATCAAAAGAAAGGACCCTAGGGTTAAACTGTGGCAGGTCACTAGGGGTAGTTACTATAGTACTGGGTTTTGGCAGTATCACAGTGCATCATGGCACCTCTTGATATGGACATTTTACATAGGACTATAACAGCCCATTGAATGCATCACTGCATGACAGTACATGGAAATTTCACATCATTCAAGAAATCAACAGCAGTACACTGTTTGATTCAGTACAACGGCCAGCACTAAGTTACAATACAACTTTTACTTAAAATCTGTTCTATATGGCTTAATAAATCAATCAATCAATTCTTTCTACCCTTTTTCAAAATAAGGCTGTCTGAAGTCTCAATTCAAAGGTTAATTCTTCCATAAAAAAATCCATGCATCACATTAAACCAGTCAGTTGAAGTGAGTGACTCTTCATTTAACCATTTTTGTGTGACTTTTTTTTTTTGCTGGCAACCAGCATTATTCTAAAAATGTACATATTGGAGAGGCCAAGAAGCTGATGTGTTATCTTTCCCAAGTATAGGAACTGAAAACTAAAGTTAGTCATAATATTTAACATTTCTTCCACACTATCCTCAATTGTTGTCCAATAATGATGGATTCCAGGGCATTCCCACAATCTGTGATAATGAGTTGCTCTCCTTCCTCCACAGCCTCTCCAGCATGCTGTCTGCTTCGCCTTACACTGTTTGATTGCTGGTATTATAAATTATCTGACCATATTTTCCATTTAAACTCTCTCAAAGACAATGAGTTGGTTGATTTCCATAGCATGTTGTTTAAGTTTCCCCACTCCTCCTTTGATATTTTAAAGTTTCCCTCACTTTCCCACTTTTCTTTTATATAAAATGTGTTCACCCCACCTTAGTTTTGGAAACCCTTATGTAATGTAAATACTGTTTTGTGACCTGGATTAGCTCTATATGCTGAGATAAAAACTTTTAATATGCCCAGGTCTAGAACTAAGATTTTCCAGATCTTCTTTATTGATTGTCTCATAAACATGATGCCTCAGCTGTAGAAATCTATAAAATCCTGCCAGGCCAAGCCATATTGCTCCCTCGGGTCTTGCAAGCTTTTGAGTGAGGATTTTTCAAATCAAAGTAAATTGTTCGACCTTGTTCCTGCTATTTTTAAAAAAAATTTGCATCCAGCCTGTTTGGGAAAAAACCTGGAAGTACTGTAACAAAGTATTATTACTTTGTTACATTCCAGTACTTGTGCTTTCCTTTTCCAACTGTATGTTTAATGTAATCATAACTAGTGTCTTTGGTCTCTAGTATTGTGAATACTGATGGACCATAATTCTTGCATTTCCCCCACTTCAGGTCCTCCTGTTATCCCCCCTATGTGAGTACCCGACACTGCTGTGTCTCTCAGACTCGGTGGGCGAAGAGACAGCCCTGGAGCTCATGTCAGTGTTCCACCAGAGTCTTCCCAAGTCTGTGGAGTTCCGTTGTAACCTCCTCCTGGCCCTTACCTCGGTGCTTGTCTGCACCTCCTGCGTGAGCAGCCATTCCCGTGCATCTCAAGACTTCCTGGACCTACTCCTTCAGATAGCCCAGGACACCAGTGACCTCCAAGGTGATGGTGCTTTTCGCTTTTTACGGGCCACGGCTTGTGACTGCCTGCGGGAGCTGGAGGCCAGCTCTCCAGGCCTTCTCTCCCAGCGCCTCGAGCTCTTAGGGGGGCTCCGTCAGCGAGAAACCTCCCGGCTCCACCAGGCCTACACAGGACTACATAGTTTGGTGTTAAGAAACGCTGTGTATCAGCTCACCCAGGAAGCAGGAGCTGGGGCTGATCATCTTAAAGCTCTTCTGGGGGGAAATACATCATTTGCATGGGAGGCAGAGCTGGACTCAGGCCTTGTGAATAACAAAGACTCAGCCATACTGTTTTCTCTTATCCTGGGTCCCATGGGTACAGTACCAACCCTCCAGACTGGGCCTGATTGTAAGGAGTTGCGTCCAGTCCTGTCCTCCCTCCTGGAGGAGTCCTACCTCCTCACTCCTCTATGTCAGGCTGCACTGCTACATAGACTGACAGAGGTGGTTGCCATGGTACCTGGTGTCCCTCCAGCCGTATTCAGAGCTCAGCTGCTGCGACTGCTGGGCACAAGCGAGGTTTGTCTCAAATTGAATGAAGTAATCTGGGTTTCCCTGACGTGTTTTACTCTCTTGCTGCTGTTTACAAGCATTTTGCCTCATGCAGTATAGTAAGTTGTAATCCTTAAGCTTTTACTCCACGTTGACTTGGTGACACTCTGAGGCCCTGATCACAGAGAAAGCTTTTTGCAGGTTGGAAAACACGCGGTGCACCGCACAGCCTTTGTTTTTTTAATTGAATGCCACTAGTAAAAAACGCTTGCTGCACCTTTTTATCATTGCCAGGGAACCACCTCATCACCTCCTTAACCTTCCCATGTAATCAATCTACCATTTTATTTTATTTATTTTACTTCACAGTATTTAGTAGCTAGTTCCTAAAATGGCCAGGCAGGTAGCTCTGGTTGAGGATGAGAGGCTGTCAGCAAATAGTTTGCTGGGCACAGGGAAATGGAGATCTGTGTGGATACATGAGACCTTAAAAAAAGAGGGTGGCTCACGGGGAGTACTTCCAGTTGGTCCAGGGGCTTTGCCTCCATGATGGCTGTTTCAAGTACTGCACTAATATGCTTTCACCCCTGCTGTTGTCTATTGAGATGGTGGTAACTGCAGGTATCCAGCAACTGCTATCACCAGTTTCTCCTCCATTGTTTACCAACTGTAAACTTGTTGTCGTGACCATGACAGAAGGCCCACCTCTCAAATAATTGGATTGAACAATGGGGAGAAAAGTGGAGATGATGTGGAGCACTTTTCAACTCGAGGAGTTCAGAGTGCTCCAGCATAAACGCCAGGTGCCCAGAGCGCAGAGACGTGAGGTGCATAGCAACGCAAAAACAGCAAACAAAAAGCTTCATTTTCATTAAAAACAATTACAGAAAATCACCTCCAGCTGCTAAAACACTTTCTCTGTGATCAGGGCCAGAAGCAGCCACTTTGTCAGTAACAGATAAGCAACAAGTGTATCTGTTTAGAGTGCAGCCAAACAAACTCACATTGTTTTTAATAAAGAAGTTGGTCAATAATTAGCCTTTTCCCATCATGCAGTGAGAGCAAGCACCACCTGATTTCTTGCTGAGCTTGGGGAAAATGTTTTATAGCAGGGTACAGTAAAGCTGATTATCTTAATGAGGAGTTGAAGGTGTGCAACCTGCCACCTGCAGGTCTTCACTTAACGGCTCACTGTGGCTGCTGCTACTGTTCCTTTACTCCAGACACTATTTAAATATGATCTAATGGAAACTGTAGAAAATGACTGTGGTGTTGTTCTTGTAGATTAATTTTTAGTGATAAATATCTGGTGGGGCTAACTCTGGTGACAAATATATCGCGTTTAGGATTGCAGCGATATACCAGTTTTAAGGTATACTGTTATATAAAAGCTGAAGGTTATCATACCATGTACATTTGCTTATCTACGATATTGAAAAAAGATCCAACTGGATGGACAGTCCTCCCCTTCATTTTAGTTGTTTTCAAAGGGGAGACTTTTTACACAAGTTTCTATTAACAAAATGGTTTAAGTTTCAATTATAGTAATAAAACATTTGTTAAACCAACAATAAGCCTTCCACATTTTTATTCCTTTAACGGTAGTTCGGACTGATAATATAAATTCTGTAATACTTTGATACCCTGAAACCGTGATATTTTCAGAGATGGTTATCATACAGTGAAAATCACATACTGTTGCAACCCTAATTGTGTTCCCTGCGGGAAAAGCCATAGAATTAATACAAATCATTGAAAGTTTTAGAAAATTAGTGGAATTTTGTTGTGTGTAATTAAATTGTTGCAGCAATCTTTCATGGAAGATAATATTCCACGTAATGTAACATAAAAGCATTTTTTTTCTGAAGCTGTTCACGTAGCTCTAATATCCATTGATGTGACGTTTTGTTTACTATCACGTCCATTTCTTTATTTTCTCCCCCTCCATCTCTCTCTCTCCATGAATGATAGCTTACTGAAATGATGTTTGTGTAGAGTTTGAATCTGATATGTTTGAAAAACGCTGGGCAAGTAGGGCAGCAAAAAACTTAGAAAAACTTTTTAATTATTGAATAGAAAGTCTACACATAAATAGTTTAAAAGCAAATTTATACTTGCATCAGCTCTGCGCAGAGCCTATGCACATGGCCTGCGATGTTAAGCATTTATACTTTCACGGTGGTGTGTCTGTGTCACTCTGCAGTTACATCTCCAAAACACTAGTGGGAGCTGGGGTTTCTGTGCTGTGCTGTAAAGTTCAGTTGATTCAAAACACACCCAAAACACATGCTAGTTTCAAACACAAGTACACAAATTGGCCTAATTATCACTCGCAGGATTCCCAGACAAAACACTTAACATAGGCTTGTGCTAATAACATTATAACAACATTATAATAACAACAAAATGTGTCTAGTAAAAGTGTTCTGTCTGTGAATCCTGCGAGCTACAATAAAGCCGATTTGTGTACTTGTGTTTGAGATTGTTGCTATTAAGCCAAGCTTAATGTGTGTTTTGGGTGTGTTTTGAATCAAATAAACTTAACAGCACTTAACAGAAACCCCATGACCAACTAGTGGTTTGGAGGTGTAACAGAAGAGTGACACGGACACACGACTGCTCAAGTATAAGTGCTCACGACATAGGTTGACATATGCCTCAGGGCGTAGGCTTTGTGTCGATGCAGAGCCTACGCAATAGGTACAGTGTTGATTCAACAGAGAAGTATAAATCCTGCTTACTTTTTTACAGTTTTGACTTTGCTCACCTCCTTCCAGGTCTGCCTCTTTCACAGCACTCTGCTGATGAAGTGTGCATTCACAGACAGCCTGTTCAGCGCAGAAGACGAAGCTTTCATCCTCCAGCGGCTGGTCATGCTTTCCCAGCACCCACTGAGCAGTACACCCGAGAAGCTTTTCTATATGGACTGTATCCTGCACTTTCCTGAGAACCGGCCAATCAGCTGCAGTGATGGCGACGAGACCCTCCCAGTGCTGCTGACTCCACGGCTGGCCATGGCTCTGGTGCCCACTGTGTTCAACGACAGCGCCACCATGCTGGCTCGTCTCAACCTGCTGTCTCTGGTCTACCTGGAGGAGGGAGAGGAAGGGGAGGGGGAGGAGGGCAGGGGGCTGGCCTACCTCTACGAACACCTCACCTCACTGCTGCACATCGTGGAAAATGGAGGCAGCCGAGAGATTGTTGTTACCTTCTTCAGAGCTGCTTTCCTCTTTCTTTTCTACTTTTGCCATGTGGAGCGCTACTTTTACAGCCTGATGGAGAAGCTGTGTGAGCTCTACCTCCGCCACACCCACCTGGCTCCGCACTTCATCAACTTGGCAGACCAGACCCAGGGCAAGCTCACTGAGTCCAGCTGGGCTGTGGGGTTCCTGAGGGCCCTCCAGGGGGTCATCACTGAGGCCCCGCTTGCCCAGCTCACCTTGCAGGACCTGAGCTGGCACCTCAAGATGCTGGCTCGAGTGGCGGAGGAAGGAGAGATCCCCCAGCACAGCACCCTCAGCTTCCTGTCCAGCATCATCACCCCATCTTCCTCCTCTCTGTATGTGAGCAGCGACTGGCGTCTGGGGAACAGCCTGCTGGGGGTTTGCCGCTGCCTCCTCATCCACCCCAGCCTGGACTCACTGCTCATACCTCTGGCTGATGTCCTGCAGGATCTTACATGCCGCTATGGAGACACAGGCATCCAGGACCACACCCGCCTCTACTACACCCTCCTGACCACGCTTTCCAGGGAGAAGCTGGCTGGGATTTTGGCACAGGGTTCAACAGAGGGAGGGGGGCAGGTCAAGAAGCGATCGCTGTCCTGCATCATGGCTGAGAGTGAGGGGCTGACAAGCCTGCTAACCATCCACCAGACAGAGAAGACAATATTCAGGCTGACTGAGGCCCATTCTAAGCCACAAGATGAAACCCAAACTGATAAAGAAGGTGACATAAACCATAATGGGACGGAGACCTGCCCAGGAGAGGTGAATACAGCACTGAGAGTGTACAGAGCTCAGTTTGATGTCCCTGGCTTTGCCTCAGAAATCACCTTAACCTACCAGTTGACTCATGTTGAAACTGATGACTCCTGCTTTGATCAGCTCTACAGTATCCGTCTCCACTTCAGCCTCACAGATGACCACTATGAAGAACTGAGTGACATCAGTGTCCCATGTCTCTTCAGAGAGAGAGCGTCGCCTGAGGTTTCACTTAGGTTGAAGCCCCGCTGGCCCTACCCCACCACCCTCCACACCAGCGCCATTTTCACCACCCAGGATGGCCTCACCTGGCTCACTGTCCTGCCACACATCCACGTGGCTTTCCAACAGGCCTTCATGCCTCTGCCTGCTCCCCCAGCCTGGGGACAAGGTGGCAAACTGAGACTGTTTCAGGGTTTATGGGATGAAATGAGCTCTGACAATGGGGAGGACTCGGCTGACTGTGCGACCAGCCTGTTCTGCTGCCAGCTAAAAGGGGAGGCTCTGATTGCCTTGGTGGAGAATCACTTCCTCCCCTACCTTATATCAGATCTGTCTGATAGAGAAGATTTCAAGGTGCTTTTCTTCCTCCCGCCACAGTCTCATGTGCTTCTGAAGATCAACTTGGAGGAAGACACTACGCACTTCAACATTGTCACAGATAACTGGCAGCTCCTGCCTCACATCAGTTCTTATCTACTGACAATCACATCTTCACAGGAAAACACTGACAGTTGACTGTGATGCATCTTACTGGCTTGGTTTTAATTTTTAAAAAAGCTGATTTTTAACAAAATCTTCTGATTGTTGTCAGCACTTTAATAACGCTAATTGTACTTAAGATTAAATTTCTAGAGACAGTTGATTTAAAATAAAGTTACTGCACTTTAATTGTCTTGACCTGAAATGAATCAAATGTGTCAAATTAAATATCTTGTCATTTATTTACCAAATACAGTCAAAACAAATCTTATTGGCAGTAGTCTCTGAACAAAAGACAAAATACATCATTTGCTTGCTGAGTTGCCCAGAACCTAACAGATGGCTCAACAGAAATCTTATTTCCCTCCCAGATGAAAATCGGGCTATACAAAATCAAAGCGAGGATCCATCAACAAAATTGCATATAAAGACATGAAAGGTACCCCTGTTTTGTTTGGGTTTTTTTTGGTCTAGTGTGTAGGATTTAGTGGCATCTAAAGGTTGAGGATTGCAACCAACTGAGACTTCCATGTGCCAAGCATGCAGGAAAACTACAGTGGCCAATACTAAAACGTGAATGGTCTTATATAGAGCCACTCAGTATGTTTACATGATAGGTAAAATTGATTTATTGTGTTAGTCCTCCTAAAACTTGACCGACTGAAATCGTACTAAATCGAATTTCTCAGTCGGACTAACACACTCAGATAATGCGATTAGGAGTTGAATTACTACTGCATGTTTACAGTCAATTAGATGCAAACTGGCCTAGGTGCTCTGTGCATTGTCCACATTTTCCCACTTTGACCCAGAAGACGAGTATCATTAAATGCTTAACAGAAGAAGAAGCCGGTAACAACATGGTGAAATCTACATCCAGAGCTGCAAAGTTGTCCACCATGGTACCAGTTTACTGCCAGCTAACCTTAGCTAACATGTTGATTGCTTGGTCTGTGACATAATAGGTTAACTGAAAAAAGGTCCAATACCAACAAGTTGAAAGGGGGCATATCGCCACCTATCTCAGCAGAGTCTGACATACTTTAGTTGATACTGTAAATGGGTTCCCCTCCTGCGCTTGTATACTGGGACAAGGACAGTGTTCCAATTAAATGGCTTAGTTGAGCTATAACTGTAGCTCCACTTAACTGTGCATATAAACCAATAGAGTGTTTGGTTTGTCCGTTCTGGGCTACTGTAGAAACAACATTGCCGATTCAGTGGAAGAGGACTCGCTCCATATGTAGATATAAACAGCTCTTTCTAAGGTTATGAAAACACGCTTATTATTTTAAGTCATTATACACAGAGGACAACATTATTATGAATATTATATTCCATTTCTGCCAATAGACTTTTTACACAAACTTCCATTAACAAAATTGTTTCAGGTTTCAGTTATAGTAATAAAACCTTTGTTCCACCAAAAATAACCCTTCTGTTTTCATTCCTCTAAGGGTCATTCTGATTGATAATAATGTAATTTCTGTAATACTGTGATGTTTTCTGAGACTAAGCATACCATGAAAATCTCATCTCATCCCTCATTGCAACCCTTATCTCATCCTTGTGATGAATGGTAAGATCCAACTAAACTTTGGTGAAATAGATTTGATAGAAGCTATTAAGCAAACATTTAAAAATTTCATTTGATAAATGTCCATGCACAGGTTTGTGCCAAGTGTAGCCGAGTTTGAGAAGACCATCCCTAAAGATGCAACTGTATACATTCAGCAAAAGCAACTGATGTTGTCCTTGTTATGATGTTGATGTGTGTACAAACAAAACGTTGTAGAAATAGGCTGTGCACATAAGTCAGTATATGAAAGTTACCAAAACACTGTCTGACGCTCTGATATCAGCGATTTCAATCAATGTATAAATTTGCAAATTTCAACACTGGATTAGGATTACTTTATTTTTGTCTTATCAACTGTATGTCCATTAAGACCATAGTTGGCATCCAGCATGTGTCCTTTTAAAACTCCCGACCTTTCTGCAGTCCAGTTCAGCCATGCTTTACTCAGAGAGGCCTTTGAAGTTTGGTTCTGTGTAAGGTGGTAAGGCAGTCTGCTGGCTCAGGAGTTTGTCCATGATGGCAATCTCTGTGTCTCTCTTCTCCACCTCATCTACGGGGGTCCAGGACATGTCGTGTTGAAGTTTGAATGCACCAACAAACGTGTGAGGGCAGCTTGAACCCCATTCCTTCAGAGGGGAAGACAAAGGAAGTATGCTATGTTGAGATGTGCAGCACTTCACCATAATCAAAAGACAACTTTTTTCCTTTTATGAATCAGTTCAGTTATTATTTTGCAACCAACAACTCTCTACCTAAAACTTTTTTTTAGTTTTATATTTAATAGCTGCAATGATTTGTTGAAGAGTCTACTGACAGATGTACTTTAGTGCTGAATGATGGCCTTTTAATAAAACTATGATGTCTCTGCAGTAGAAAGATTAAAATACTTCTTAAATTGGTGCCACGTGACCACAGAAAATCTACGCTTTTGCTCAAGAGGGAGAAACCTTCAACTACCAGAATGTGCTGCGCCACGCCAGACCAATAAATGCAAACTTGCCCATTTGACATACAGGCAGGCCAGCTGGCAAGAAACAATCTTGTACTACAGTTAAACAGTAAGCTAAAACATGTTTCTGAAAACATTTGAGGAAGACATATGCAACGTAGTAACAGAATCTTGGTTTATATTTGATCAGCGCTGCATAGCTTTCCCATTTGAGCTCAGTTATTTCAGCCTCCATTTTCACTACAAGAAACAGTATGGCACCCACTTTTAACAAATTCTCGCTATTACAACTAAACAGGACGTTTCTGAAAACATTTTAGGTGAGAAATAGGCAATACAGTGACACAATCTTGACTTATATTTGATCAGTACTGCCAAGTTTTACCGCTGGGTTGGATTTTGGTCCAAGTTTGAAAGTGAAAGAGAGAAAGGGAAAGGTCTGTCTCTTGCACTGCTTCTATTCTCTTTCTGTGCATTCTGATCCCCATACTACCATACTATATAGTATGCCAGAAAAATATATATTATGTCCCAATACATAGTATGTCAAGTGCAGTATGCCAAAAATATCAGGATGTTCTACTATATCCGTTCAGATTTTGCAGTTTGCAAGCCAGCATGCTTTTCTGGCTATTCTGACCCACAATCCTCTGTACAGCAGATGATAAGTCACATTGACTGAGCCACAAACATGACAGCTTGACAGCTCATTGAAGGCTGATGGATAACTGTCAGAAGTCGCATTTACCAATGGCAGCGCATTCAAGTAACTGATGACCTGTCAAATAGTAATAATAGGAATACTGATTGTTTAAGTGACCAAAATAATCATAAATATTACAAACAACAACAGGGCATAACTATAGAAATAATGACAGAGAACTGCAGATGTAATTTCACTGTCGCAAATATAATATGTTAGAATCTACAATCTGTGGAGTTATAACTTTTAACTACATACATTTCAAAGTAACAACAACAGATCTCTTAGGGTTGATCTTGTCTCATGCAAACTCAGTAAGTTAAATTTGTCCAAAGTAACAGATATGGAAGTAAGAGGGTCAAAGTTCAGGGTGTAATGTTATGTTCAAATAAACACAAGAAGTTTGTGCTCTAGAGAAAGGATCAACACTCAGTGAAAAACCTAAGCCCTATGATAAGCTAATATGGCAAGGTTTAACTATACAAACCAATGAACAGTGATAACTAGCATGTCTTTGGGGTCATCGGGTGGGAACCTCCTTTCACCAGTGTTTCGTCTAGTTGGTCGCACGACACCTCCAGGAGGCTAGACAGTGATCTCTAGCATCCCAGAGACACTCCCCTAATGCCAGGTCTCACTGCTCCCCTCCCTGCACCAACCCAATAACCTCCTTTACCTTACTTACGCATGGCTTTCTCAGCCCAAACAGCACTGCCACCTTCAACCAAACCCAGGCTCCGTACATGCGAGCTCCAGGTAGAAGCAGGGCTCATACTACCTTTCCTAGCAAATTCACCACACTCTATTTCACACACTACATAGCATAACTACAATATAAGCTAAAGTTAAAGGAGCTAAATAAACTTACAGGATCAGCAAACACACTCACCTTGCCGCATGGCCTCAAACAAAATGGATTCAAATAGGCCACTCCCACACTTAAATAACCTTCCTCTTCCTGGACTTCCTCCTTACTTTCACATGGCTTTCTCAGCCCAAACAGCACTGCCATCTTCAACCAAACCCAGGCTCCGTACATGCGAGCTCCAGGTAGAAACAGGGCTCATACTACCTTTCCTAGCACATTCACCACACTCTATTTCACGCGCTACATAGCATAACTACAATATAAGCTAAAGTTAAAGGAGCTAAATAAACTTACAGGATCAGCAAACACACTCACCTTGCCGCATGGCCTCAAACAAAATGGATTCAACTAGGCCACTCCCACACTTAAATACTTCCTCTTCCTGGAAGTGGATCTCTCCACCTGATCTCAAGGAGTTATGTGCCCTGTTTAGTAGTTCCCCCTGCTGGCCCCCAACTGACATTATTTCTTCTCTTATAGATAAACTGGCTACATTTAATTGCTTCATCTGACATTTCCCTCACTGTCTTCCTCAAACTCTGTCCCCGCACTCCGAGTTCCCCCAGGAGCGAGACAGCTGATGTTGCTATGAACCCCCTACACCCCACTTCCACTGGACAAATCCTAGTCTTCCATCCTCGCTGCTCAGCTTCTGCTCCTAAGTCTGCATATCTAAGCTTTTTTCTTTCATAGGCTTCTTCCACTGAGTCTTCCCAAGGAACTGTCAGTTCAGTGAAATAAACTATCCGTTGACTCACTGACCACAACACTAAGTCAGGCCTCTGCCTGGTACAAACTATTTCCTGGGGAACAACAAGCTTTCCCCCTAAATCTACTTGCATTTCCCAATCACAAGCACCTTCTAGGCGGCCACACCCTTGCCTCCTCACTAACTTATCTCTTCTGTGTTTCTCTCCCTCATGGACAAACTGAATTACTAAACTCCTATCCTTAACACCTTCTGAATTTACCTGTCTTCGTTTCCCTTCGATGCCTGCAGCTAAACATTTCAACACCTGGTTATGTCACCATGTATATCAGCCTTGTGACAAGCTAACTTTACAGCCTGACAAAATATGCTTTAAAGTTGCGGTACGTGAACACAATGGGCATGATGGGTCCTCATTTACCCACAGTTTTAGGTTCTGGGGGGTTGGTAACACATCGTATGTAGCCCCTACCAGGAATCTAATACGATTCTCCTCCATACTCCACAGGTCCCTCCAACTAAGCTTCCTCTTCTCTACACTTTCCCAATTCAACCACTGTCCCTGTTTAGTCTGGGCCACTACCTTTGCACCCCTTAGCATCTCTTCCTGTCTACGTATCTGTTCTACAACCAGCTTTCTCTTATCTTTGAGACCTGCTTTATTCCATACCGGTTTGCCTGAGCCAAGCCCCAGGCCTCCCCGGCCAAACTGAACATTACCTACAATCTCTGCAAGCCTAAGAGCTGCCTCTGCCTCCTGAACTGCCGATCTTGGGTTCCACTTCCTCCCCTTGGTTGGATTTGGAACCACACTCCTAACTATCACGTCCTTACTCCCAGATAACAAGAGCTCTGTCCTGACCTTGGTACATATAAATTCCTCTGTTAAACTAGATACTGGTAGCTGAAGTATCCCTTTTCCATACAATGCAACACTACTTAGGCACCTAGGAGCACCCAACCACTTCCTAATATAGGAGCTAACTGACCTTTCAATTCTCTCCACTACGGATATTGGAATTTCATAAATTGACAATGGCCACATTAACCTAGGATATAGCCCAAATTGCAAACACCACAACTTCAACTTTCCTGGAAGTTCGGATTTATCTATTCTATCCAATCCTTCTGCCACATCTTTCCTAAATTTCACCACCTGTTCCTCATCATTCAACTCCACAATGTACCACCTACCTAAGCTCTTTACTGACTTTTCCCTAATTGTTGGGATTTCTTCATCATCTATGACAAACTTCCTATCACTTAACTTCCCTCTACGTATCGAGATGCTTCTAGATTTACTAGGCTTGATCTTCATGCTGGCCCTCTTGAGGTTCTTATTTACCTTCTCTAATAGCCTCTTTGTACATGGCATTGTTGTGGTCACCAGTGTCATGTCATCCATGTAAGCCCTAACTGGTGGAAAATGCAACCCGTTCTGCTGTCTCTCTCCACCTACCACCCACTAAGAAGCTCTGATGATTACTTCCATTGCCATAGTAAATGCTAATGGAGAAATTGTACACCCTGCCATGATGCCTATTTCTAGCCTCTGCCAACCTGTTGTGAAACCTGCTGTACTTAGACACAGCCTAATATCCTGAAAATATGCTTTCACTAAGTTAACAACTACCTGTGGCACTCTGAAGTAGTCAAACGCACTCCAAATAAGGCCATGCGGTACTGAACCAAACGCATTTGCAAGATCTAAAAATACTACATGCAGGTCCCTTTTCTTATGAGAAAGTAGTATGTCCTGATTGTGTGCATACTGCATGCAACAGTACATTCTTTTTAAGGGCAGCTGCAGTACACACTAAAAGTAAAAGTAAAAAGTATGCAATTCGGAACCCACCAAAAGTGTCCACAGTGGCAGCCTAGTTGTAAAAATGCAGAAGTACAGCCTTTAGTACCGGCAAAAGCACGTGAGTCAGCAAAACTTTGGCAGACAACTTAAATAACCTCATCTGGAGCTGGGGGACGAGGAGAGATATCTCAGCACTGGTTTGATGCAAGGAAGTTTACTACAGTTCATTTACACATATTACCCACATTGTTTTGATACAAAGCTGGTTGAAAATCGACACAGTGTTCCTTTAACTAGTTCCAGCTTCTGAATTTTGAGGATTTGAGAAAACAAGCAATTTGATTTCACCTTGGCCTTTTATAATGGGCATTTTTCACCAGTTCCTGACATTTTTAAGACTAATCAAGATAATCTGTATACAATAAACTATAGTTGCATCCTATTTTTTTATTATGTATCCAACTTTTAGGTTTTAAAGAGTCTGCTCTGGGTTTTACTGTGGAGCTTTCTGTCTTGATCTTGAACAGTCAAAACGCCCTGGCATTTAATAAATTCCATTACCACTAGAAAGCTCGTTGTTCCTGAAAAACATGCGTAGATAACACTGCAACCAGTCAAATCCACCCTGACCTGCCTGTGTTTTGGCCACCTGCTCACTATCAGCTCCCATCTGGCTTTAATGAACTTTGAACACCAAACACCTCTAACAGTCACCACTACATACAAGCCTGCAGGGGTTTGGTTAGCCATTCATGTGTTCTCCTCTCAGTGGAAATCTCCCTGAAGGGGTGTTAAATGTTAAGTAACAGGTTCTGTGCTGGCATGATGTAACACTTTGTGTCCATGCTAGGGGAAACAGCATTAGAGGCAGCAGATCAAATCTATTAGTGTGTATCACACAGACCTTAGGAGAGATGATCGAGAAGTACTTCTGTCCAGATGGCCTCTGGTAGAGGTAATACATGTTGCCTGGTTTCTTCACAATGTTACAGGCAGCATGGTGGAGGTCACTGTCTCTTTTAGCATCTTCTAAAACCTACAACGAGAGGAGAAAATATGTGTACTGGACACATAGCATGTCCTCTTTCTTTGTATCTGACATACTCAAATATAATTTATTTCCTTTTTACAAGTACGATGTTGCATAGTAACATCAAGAGGAAAACATGTTACATTTTAAACTACCATATGAGCATAACTATTCTGGGATCTTATCTTGTTAGACACAGTGATTCTTTAACTGCAGTTGAGGAACTGTGGAGGAATTAAAATCTGTGATCATACAAGTCACCCTCATGACTCTGACTCACACTGGGCTCACTTCTATAGAGACTTAAAAAGTGAAAGTAAACTATTCCCTGTTTTTTGGGGACCCCTGGAACTCTCTCAAGGAGAGCCTTGTTTGAGAACCACTGGTTTAACAGATCACAGTCCACAAAAATCCATTTGAACGGTTTAAACTTGCAGTTTATGCATCATGGTGTCTGAGGCTTCAGCCCTGAATGTTATATATATATATATACACACACACACACATATATATATATATATATATATATATATATATATATATATAAATGTAGTGCAGTAAAAAGTACAATGTTTCCCTCTGGGATGTAGCGGAGTAGACGTATTAAGAAACAAAAATTGGAAATACTCAAATACAAACACCTTGAAGTTCTCTAGATTTTAATAATAGCAATTGCTATGCTAAAAGTATTCGGCTTCTGCTCAATAGTAATTACTAACAAATGCTAATATTTTTGACATTACAATTCATAATGCATTTGGAAAAAAAAAATCAGTTTATAAGGGTAAAGAAGATGCTAGAGTGCATAAAAAAGCATCAAAATTGAGCCTATTTACTAAAAAAAAAAAAAAAAAAAAAACAGGGCAGAACTTCCCCAGACCCTTCCACAAAGGTCCTGGCTAAGCCCCCGATGTCCTGAAATCCTGGTAACGGCCCTGCAACTGATCAATTGGTTGATTGTGTGTTCTGGTGTTTTTGCTGCTTACCTTCCTCGCCTGTTCCTGTAAGTATCTGATCTGGTCAGCAATGACTGTCAGTTTATTAGAGGCGTTGGCTTTAATTAATTCATCTCCCTAAAAAAAGCAAATGTATTTTCAGGACTGTTATAACCATCCACAACAACAGGTGTTGCTGTGTATAACATGGCAGTTTGAATGTAATTTTAATACATAAATCTCATTCTGAAACCTTCTGCACTTGTGATGCCAGGGCTACCAGGTCCATGGGGTCTCCCACTCTGTTGGTCTGGTAGGAACTGACCAGTTCCAGCCCACTGGGGGTGTTGCTGCTCTCAACCAGAGTCACTGCAACAACCACACATTTATTACAGTTTTATTATGCATGTAACTAAATCAAAAGGAGAAATGTTATTGCTCATAAAACTACAAATACTGTGTCACTGCCAGAGCTCAAACTAATGCAACAGCTGTTACTGCTACTATCGTACCAATGCTACTATCAATGTCACCTTACTTCACATTACTGCACTATCACAACAGCTGCTACTCTAATTACTTACACACAAATAATCATTCGTATTCGGTGAGTTTGCAGTGATAAACCAGTTTCAAGGTATATCATGATGTATAAGTTGATTGTTATCATACAGTGTACATTTGCTTATTTACAATATTGAAAAAAATATGCAATTGGATGAAGAATCTCTTGTTTCAAGTTTCAGTTATAGAAATAAAACCTTTGTTCTACCAAAAATAACCCTTTTGTTTTCTTTCCTTTAAGGGTCATTCGGACTGATAATAATATAAATTCTGTAATACCATGATACAGTGAAACCGCGATATTTTCTTAGATGTTATCACACCGTGAAAATCTCATGCCATAAAATATTTGTTAACATTAAACACTTCACTGCAATAATTTTAACTCGACACTTGGCAAGCCTAGCTCTCTCCCCTCTTTAAGCTTGGTCAGTATTTCAGCAACTATGCAGTCTAACAAAAAAATGGTGCAGGAACTATACAGTTGTTTTCTTCTATTCGGTTGTAATCTAATACAGATCACATATCTTGTATTGGATTACAGTGTACAGCAGTAACGTTAGTCGTTCATTCACAGCTGCTCGCCAGTCAAGTTGCCACTCTGGTTTACCGGCCTGGGACTGTTTAAATAAGGCTAACTCTAACTGCTAACTTGGAATATAACCACATTAATAGGAGGATAGGAGGCTCTGTAACGGTGAGACAAATTTAACAGTGCCTGCTCGGGACTGTGGAAATGTTTGATATGAAATACAAGTGACTGAGTAAATTTCGGTTACCTGTGGTGGTTTTGTCGGGCTGATTGGGAAGGCTGACCGTCCTGTCCATGTTGTCTTCTCTTAGTTTGCACAACAATATCCTCTTTGAAGTGACTTTTGTCTGATATAATCTCTCCGTTCACCTGCTGGTTTTGTAACCAGCTAATATTTGACCAAAAATACCGGAGGCATGACGGGGTCCTAAATCTCCGCCCCACTTTGCCTGTAATGGTAGTCCTGATTTGTGCCTGTATAAAAGACAAAAGAAAACAACCCAACAAAAAACAAAAAAACAAAACAAACCACAACTTTATCGGAGCTTCTGATTATTATGATTTCATATTTCAACATGAAATCCTTGTATCCATTAAAACTGAAATCGAATCAAATTTTATGACAAATTTGATATTCCACTTTCATTATTACTTGGATTTATTTTCAGGCACGTTAAAATAATCCCAGCCTGTCCACATAACATTCCAACGAGAGAAGATCTAACACTGTGAAGAAACCAAACAAGCAGGGATTAAGGAAACTGTAAAATAAAGAAATAAACAGTAAATTGAATATTTTCTTTGGCAGAATTCAGGATAGAAACAGTTGCTGGGCTACAACTGTCATATCAAAAGATTCGAGATTAACTTTATGGTAAAATAAAGTGGGAAATTTGTCGTGGGCTCTTCACCCATGCAGCCATTAAAAATACAACATATAACACAGTACATAAACAAATCAACATTATACACCAAACATAACAACAAATAAACAAAATAAAATTAATAATATTATTCAACAAACACCACATGTCTGTACACTTCAAACCCTGGGGCAGAAGCTTGTCCACCCTAAGGACAAAACACCCAGACATATGCAGTTATGTAGTGTATGCACTTCAGTGCAGCCAGGAATGCACAGATTTGTACATTGGTGAAACAGAACAACCACTCCACAAACCAATGGCATAGCACAGGAGAACCAGCTCGCCAGGTCAAGACTCAGCTGTCCACTTACATCTAAAGGAGAGGGGACATTTATTCAAGGATAGCAATGTGCACATCTTGGAAGACAGAAGAAAGATGGTTTGAAAGAGGAGTAAAAGAAACCATCTACATCAAGCTGGAACAACCACCGTTAAACAGAGGAGGTGGCCTACGACATCACTTATCACCCACCTACAGTTCAGTCGTGGGATCCCTCCCCAGTTGACTTCACACCCATTCACATCTGGTCCCACCTGACCCTAACGACTCACATGATGGCCAGGTGGGTCGACGACTCACATGGGATCTTAACGACTCTGAAACTAAGAGCACACATGTGACCCCAGTGACACTCTAAGGGTTCACATCCACACAGGATTTAAAGCCTGCGACTCAGCACCAGTTATTCATTTAGAACTGAAGAAGCTTCTTGGATGAGAGGTGAAACGTCTTCAAGAAATGCAAGCAAATCCAATTGTCTAGCACCTATGATTAATATGACCTGGATTACTAAGAATCTTTACAGATAAGTGCAAAATCTGCTCTTAAAAGTACTAGAGTTTGCATAAAAATGATGGTATCAAGTTGTTAAAGCATATCTATGTTACAGAATGTCTGTATGCACCTGTTAGTCAGACTTTTTAGCATTTTAATGAGCTGTATGCCGTTTGAACATTCTGCTATTAATTATTAATTACCTTTCTGTGGCAGCTTTGGGTGAAGTCGGGTATGTTAGACATCAGGTGAAATAGGACAAATAATGTTTTACATCTTGGGCTCTTTAAATATTAACAGCTAATCACCAAACATGATATTGCTTTATAAATGCAAATGTGCTTTACATGAAACAATCATTTTTATCAGTGTGAGATAACTATGATCGGGAGAATAAAGACTCAATAATCCACTGGTCATAGAACTTTCATGGTGTTGATTTTGTCTTTTTGGTAATAAGAGTACTGCAGCTAAAATAATAAGGTTATAACAACAAAAATGGTTGTAGGGTGTTGATTTTTATGAACTGTTTGACTTATAATCAAAATGTTTTCACAATACACTGCTTTTTATAGGAAAGGGTTTTAAGTTATCACTTAATGCATTCAGGTAAATAGGACAAAGAATTAAGCTAAAATGGGACATTTCTTCTGAAATGAAACCAGCATGTTTTCAGGCTACCAGGTGCCATAAAATCAGGTGTTATTCCCTCGGAAAGTTTTCTTGGTCTTCCAGATCTCAACTTGACCTCCACAGTTCCTGTTAACTGACATTTCTCAATTACATTACGAACTGAGGAAATGACTATCTGGAAACATTTTGCTATCTTCTTATAGCCTTCTCCTGCTTTTTGGACATCAGTTATTTTAGTTTTCAGAGTGCTAGGCAGCTGTTTAGAGGAGCCAATGACTTGTTGGGACAAGTTTCAAGAGTCAGAGTATTTATAGAGCTCTGAAATTTGCATCACCTGGCCTCTCCTATTGATGATTGTGAACAAGCCATAGCCCTAACAAGCTAATCATGGTCTAAGACCGTGGTAAAAGTTGTCTGAGAGCTCAAATGTCTTGAGGTACCCAAACTTTGAATGGTGCTCCTTTCATTTTTTTCAATCTAAAATTGTACAAAACAAAATAATACACTGATCTTGCTTGAAATGTTGAAAGCCATGTTTCATCATGTTTAAATTCATGCCTCTTGGAGATCAGTTTATCTTCTACTCACAATTCACAGCAAAAGAAATTTTGACCAGGGGTGCCCAAACTTTTGCATGCCACTGTACATGTACATTTGGGCACATCCAACTGGTGGGAACATGCTGGAGGGATTACATATCTCATCTGGCTTGGGAACGCCTCAGGATCCCCCAGGAGGAGCTGAAAAGTGCTGCTGGGGAGAGGAACATCTGGAATACTCTGCTCAGCCTGCTGCCCCCACAAACTGGCTTCGTGTAAGTGGTTGAAAATGGATGGATGGATGGACGGATGGATATACATGTACACGCATGTCAATAGTAGACAATACTGAGGAAACAGGCAGCAAAAGAACAGGAAAAGCATGGCAGAAAAGTTGGACAGTCTTTTTTATGAATAGCCACAGGTTACATTAATGATTTAACGAATTAATGACTGACCTCATTAATAGATTTTACCATAAACAAAATAAAAATAAACGTGACTGTTCCTTTTTAGCTGTACCATTTTGCCTGAACATGTCATGAGAGTGAGGTGGGGGTTCTTGATGTGTTTGAATGTCTAAAGAATACATTTTCCCTAAAGAAATATAGCAGAGCCATAAAATGTTCCACAAGCAGCAACACTCAAGGTTATAGTATTCAGAGGTTTTACGGGATTTTCTTGGTGATCTACCAAAGAATGTCCCAAATTACATGACTTCAGCCTACATTTAGAAGCCAGTAAAACAAAAACACTTGGTCTTGAGATGTCGATGATGATTATGATGATTTTGCCTGAATTAAATATAATTTACAGTTCAGCTGAATTCAGTCCTAACTTAAATTGAATATTTCCCTGCACACAGTAGGACCGTTCTTCTAATGGTATCTCCATGTGTATAAGGGGGATGATGGGGCAGAGGGGGTGTTACCGGTTACTCGTGCGTTCAAATCCCACCTCCAGACAAGTTACTGTCTGAGGAAGAAGTTGGACCTCCTCCTCTGTCTACCGGTCTTGTGCTCTCAGGGTCAGGCTTCTGCCCCGCTGCAGAGCCCTGACATTTTAGCACCATGGAGCTCCGTTATGCTTTACTGTTTCTCTGCCGCATTTTTCCTCTGTGCACTTCGGACACCGATGTCAGTAGTCGCTTCGTTTTAGAGCCCTATGATTTCCTCTTCGACACGGCGGTGGAAGCCTACTATAAAGGGGACTGGTTGACTGTTATCCTCAACATGGAGAAGGCGCTCAGGAACAAAGCCACAGTCCGCAATGTTAAGGTTCAGTGTCGGCTCAGCTGCGCCAACCAGACCGTTTTCGGAGTTCCCATACCGGGGGCTGGGTCCGTGGAGGACCTGGGCTTCTTCCAGAAGATCCTGAAACGGGCGGACTGTGTGAACTCCTGCGAGACTGAGAAACTGGGTTCACCAACTCTGCATCAAGTCAGTGAAGAAGTGGAGTTGGAGTTCACCAAGAGGACCCCCTATAACTACCTACAAGTCGCATATTTTAAGGTATGTAGCGAAGTACAGAAGCTAATATCAGCTAACTACAAATGTAAAGCCGGTGGCCACAATCAGTGCTGCCCTACTGTAGAATAGACTACAACATCCATAGTATAGTGTTTTCCTGTTCAGTTCATACTAACATGTTCCGAACTAAACAGAGAAAGCTCTATTTAAAACGCATTTTTGTTGAGATCTCATTCAAGATTTGACTCAGTGCTAATGTGGAGTTGCATACTGTAAACCCCAACCCCCCCAAAACCAAGACAGCCATGCCACGTCTTAAGGTGGAGTCAGCTTCTGTGGAGTCTGACGTTAAGGCGTCGATTTTGGGATCCAGCGGTTTAAAGGCCTACGTGTTGCTTTCATATGCTCCTGATAAAATACTACTCTCGGTTAGAACTTGAAAGCAGCACCATATTGAAAAAGTTAGGGCAGAATTTTATTCTGCTACAAAAATATGTGGAAGTGGAAGAAATAATCTCAGATATTATCATCGAGTATTTTTATAATAACTCCCATTATAAATTCCTACATACTCCAGGGTTTAGCCAAAAGGCACAGAATGATGCTGTTTAACCAGTGGTGTAAGGTAGTTACCACGGGCCCCAGTGCATGCTATAATGACAGGTCCTAGTTAGTGCACACTACTTACTAGTTATAAGGCGCGCGCACACACACACACACACACACATATATGTATGTATATTTGTGTGTGTGTGTGTGTGTGTGTGTACGTACATATATTAGGGCGGTCAAACGATTAAAAAAATGAATCTAATGAGTAGGGTTGAGAAGAACACTCGGATGTAGCCTACTTTTCATCATACGAGTTAAATGTGTCATTATCTGTACTCATGATAAAGGAAAATCCTCATTTGGGTAGCTGTATTTAATCTATTAGGCTACTCTTGTGATGAAAATGATCCGGAACTCATTCTGAGGCTGCTCTGTAGATACTTTTCTCACAAGCAATAAATATTGCAGCCTCTGGTAAATTCATACAAATTTCAGGCTAAAAATGATAACTTTAGATTAGGCCCAAGTATGCTGTAAAGCCCTGTGAGGCAAATTGTGATTTGTGATATTGGGCTTTATAAATAAAATTGATTGATTGATTGACTTTTATTTAAACCCCACCCACTCAGAAACCCTGCCGGTTCTGAGTACAGATGCAGATAATTTAGCTGGTTGAACAGATACAGACACAGATACAGATTTGTGGTGTGTTCGCTCATCGCTACTAATTAATTACATGCTCTATGATTAATTAATCTAAATTAAAGTAAAAAAAAAAGTATTCAAAAAAGCATTTAAAAGTGAAAAAAGTATTTAAGAAATTTCAGATCAAATGAATTTTGGACATAACTGTCCCTCCTGTCCTCTACCACTGAAACTGGTCTGCAGTCCATTGCAATTCATTTTGCAAGGGACTTTGTTGGTCACAGGTAGACCTACTCAGTTTGCGTCTGAATGCCTGGTCAAGTGTAGCTTGATGAGGCTGACTGCTAGCGCAAGCATCAGAAGCTGTGCTAGCTCAGACCTCTGATTTCGCTGCTAAATGCCTTGTGTTGAGGTGATATTTCAGGCTTGAAGCACTCTGATGGTATGAAAATTCCAGAGAGATTGCAGAGAACGGTGCTCTATCAACAGGTCCATCTGGGCATTTTTTCGATGTAAATGTTCCATTCACGGGCCAAGCAGTGTCATCTTGTCTGCCGCCATCATGTGACAAAGCCACTGAGGCCTTTAATAATGCACCGGGTCAAAGGGCACCACAGAACATGATTATTTCATGACAGAAAAAATTATGACAGAAATGGGTTTGCATTTTGAGGGCATATAGTCTGTGAATGGCACCATTTTTAATTTAATGTGAGTTCTTTTTTGAACATAGCTATAGTTCCAAGGTGGCAATTTGAATCATTCACAAGGGCCCCCCACCCCATCCCGCCCCACAGGTCCCAGTGCAACTACACTTCCTGCACTGTCCATATATAAGCCCCTGTGTTTCACGTAACATGTATAAATGTATTTTACGCCAGATTCATGAAGTTTGACCAGTGGTTATGGTACTGTTATGGTTCAGTTTCACTGCTCTGATAGCATTTTTCAGTATCTTTTTTCAGTAGCTAGCTGCCAGAAAACTGCTACTAGCAACACAGAGAGTGACTTGCTTAGTTGGTGAACATAGTGGAGCAACTAACAGCTATGGTGGAGACCAAAAACTGTGCTAAAAGAGGGTCAATGTTGGACTTAAATTCACCAGGTGGCCAAAAGCATGACTCCAACTGGATGCTCATAATGCTATGTGTCTGCTGGATGTGTAAATATGTAACAGTTTGCCAGCAGGTTAGTCATAACAACTTTACTCAGAGATAATATATCAATGTTGTGTTTCTAGTTTCTTTTGCTGCCACAAATGGGCAAAAAACAAATCATTTATTGCTGCTTTAATACAGAGGGCTGGACAGACTGAACCCTGTTTGGGAGGCACACAGAAGCAGACACTATCACAGTAATGAGCAGTCCCATCTAACAGGGGCTGAGGTGAACTAGTAACACACCTTCAATTTCAGAAGCTGAGCTGAACCCCTGTGTGGTTTTTTTTTTTATTTTTCAGATCAATAAGCTGGACAAGGCGGTGGCAGCTGCCAACACGTTCTTCCAGGCCAACCCGGATCATGTGGAGATGAGACAGAACCTGGAGTACTACAGGATGATGGCAGGAGTGCAGGCAGAGGACTTCAAAGATTTGGAGGCCAGGCCACAAATGGTGAGAGCAAACTCCTTCTCTGATCAGTTTTATGGCCTTTTTGTCCTCTTAGCCTCAGGGCCAGTCTTCAAAGGGGAGCTGAGTGTCTATAATGTTTATTTATTTTACTCACATTTCAGGAATTTTTGGCTCAGTATATTTCAGAAATCTGTTGACATTTTGTAACATGGTCCATTCTCTGCAGTAAAACTGTCACAGAATTGTCACATGCCTGTGTGGTTGAAGATTTCAAATAGCGATACAATTGTTTTGCTGTAAATGTGAAATATGGTGGAAAATAAAGGTTAAATTAAACTGAGACAATTTGTTTTAACAAGCTTGTGTGCACTTTATTATCTTGCTATTACTTAGAAAGGGAAACTTTTCAATGCCACAGCACTGGTAATATTACATGACCGCTCCCCCTCTTAGGCTGAGTTTTTTCTGGGGAAGAGTTACTACAGTGACGACTCATTCGGGCTGGCAGCCGAACACTTCGAAGTGGCTGTAGATGAGTACTTCACTGCTGATAAGGAGTGCAGAGTACTGTGTGAGGGAGCCTACAACTACGATGGCTACAACTACATGGAGTACAATGCCGACCTGTTCCAGACCATGACAGGTGAGACGGTACATCTTTGGATTTTTGTGCAGAAAAGATTGATATAAAAGTTGAAGATCCTTTGTATGAATGTGTTTGTGTGTGTCAGACCACTACATGCAGGTACTGAACTGTAAGCAGCACTGTGCAGTCGAGTTGGCCTCCACTGCTGGTAAAAACAAGCCCTTTGAAGACTTCCTCCCGTCGCATTTCAACTACCTGCAGTTCTCCTACTACAACAGTGAGTGCAACAGCTTTTTGTTTTTCAGCATGTTCTGAGTAGAGTGTGCCTTTATCCAAAGTCCTTGTCTGTCACAAAAGTGGAATTAAACCCTAAATCTAAAGAGATTTACAACATCAGTGATCATCATATGGTCAGATATGTTTGTTAAATATAATCAGACAGATCTTGGGTTTTCATGAAAAACAAGATGACTTCCTGTAGAGTTTCTTACATGCTCAGAAAACTGCTGTGACATCTTGTTGTATTGACTAATAATGACAGAGGAGAGTCACACTCAGTGATGAAAAGTCACTGTAGTTACAGAAGACAGCCATCTGGCCTCCATCAGAGCTTCTTCATTTTTGGGGTGGCAGTAGCTCAGTGCATAGGGACTCTGGCTTTGGAACCAGTTGCTGGTGCAAGTCCCTGCACAGGCCAAATATGGAGCATGGACTGGCCAGTTTTCCTCCTGGGCTCCTTGAGCAAGGCACTGAACACCCAACTGCTCGGGACACCTGTCCATGGCAGCCCCCTCGCTCTGCACATGCCTATATAAGTCCTGCTTGTGCATGTGTGTGTGTTTCGGGCCTGTGTGTATATGACAATAGAGTGAAACAAATTGAATTTCACCTCAGGGATTAATAAGCATCCTTTTCATCAAAAGCTTTCTCCTTTGCACCTCCATAAAGTTGGAGACTCACAAGACACAGATTTTAAAAAGGATAGTCAAAAGTTAAGCAGCAGAGGCTGAGATTTGCTGACTTTTAGTCCAAAGTATAGGTCAAGTTTAGGGCTGGGCTTTGATAGCATTGTATCAAATCTCAATCTCTTCAGATTCCTTACAGCCACAGTGTGTAGGAATCTCTCCTATCTAACGTTGAAATCATATATTGCATTCAAACGGATAGCACACTCTAGCGCCTCACTGTTTCAAACGCGTTTTGCAACAACGGTAGTAAGGAGCTACATTAGGGTCAAATGTTTTGTACTTGAAAAAATAAAATTTGAAACTGAAAATTCATGTGTTGATCTTGAATTTTGAAAAATACAACAATGTATTCAAAATAAAAATAAGTATATGAAACATTTTTTCAGGTTAAATATAATTTTGATTCACTTTGGTAATTCTTTTGAATGAATAATTTATTTTCACTTTTCACTTCCATATATATTTTGAGATTTGAGGTCTTATTTTTTTCAGTTGCATGTTTTATCTTTTCAGATTCAGATCTTACTTTTTTCAGTTTTAAATCTGTTTTTTGAGTTTCAGACTTTTGACCCTGATGTGGCGTGGGGGGCGTGGCATCAACTGAGAGGGGTGTGGAATCATGAGTGACAGTGCCTTCAGGGAACGTAGGAACTAAAAAAATTCTGACTCAACACTTATATACACCATATTCATGTGATTGGCAGTGTAAAAATTGATGCCAGTGACAAACTTCCATTTAGAAATCTGTTTTAGACAGTACTGAGCACCAATTGCGGTATAAGAGTGATAAATTATGCCAGATTTTGCAGTTCAACAGCCACATTTTAAGTGCTGATGTGTCTGATTTCCACATAGCACTGTGAACGCAGCGTAGTGTCCACTTCGCTTGCGATGAAGACGTCCGGTTGGTCGGGTCAGTCTGCTGGAGCCCATACATCCAGCACACAGGTGAGAAATGTTTACTAAGTTTTGGGAAATCATAACAAATATTAAGGTGTCGTTTTTGTGACAACATACTTTTTTTGTGTGACGTCTTTTAAGTGGCGAATTTGTCAGAGCTGGAAAGTGTGATTGTCCACAGCTCCATCATCACTGTTGATGCTTCCTCATCCAGTAAACGTGTCCCCTGGATGAAACCTTTGAGCTTGGGGAAAAGGAAACAATCCTAAAACACCTCCCTACTCACCTGACCTGGCTCCAGGTGATTTATGTGGCACCAGGTGAGTAGGGAGGTGTTTCCTTCTCCCCAGGCTCAAAGGTTTCATCCAGGGGACACATCTGGATATGGAAGCATCAACAGGGCCGTGACGATGGAGCTGCGAAAATGTATGTTGTCACAAAAACGACCCCTTAATACTTGTTATGATTTCCCAAAGCTTAGTTAACATTTTTCACCTGTGTGCTGGATGTATGGGCTCCAGCAGATTGACCCGACCGACCAGACACCATCATCGCAAGCAAAACGGACACTACGCTGCGTTCACAGTGCTATGTGGAAATCGGACATATCAGCACTTAAAATGTGGCTGTTGAACTGCAAAATCTGGCATAATTTATCGCTCTTATACCGCAATTGGTGCTCAGTACTGTCTAAAGCAGACTTCTAAATGGAAGTTTGTCACTGGCATCAATTTTTACACTGCCAATCACATGAATATGGTGTATATAAGTGTTGAGTCAGAATTTTTTTTAGTTCCTATGTTCCCTGAAGGCACTGTCACTCATGATTCCACACCCCTCTCAGTTGATGTCACGCCCCCCATGCCACATCAGGGTCAAAAGTCTGAAACTCAAAAAACAGATTTGAAACTGAAAAAAAAGATCTGAAAGTAAAAAAAAGATTTGAAACTGTAAAAAATAAGATCTGAATCTGAAAAGATAAAACATGCAACTGAAAAGTGAAAATAAATTATTCATTCAAAAGAAT
Source organism: Epinephelus lanceolatus (assembly GCF_041903045.1). Lineage (NCBI taxonomy): Eukaryota > Metazoa > Chordata > Actinopteri > Perciformes > Serranidae > Epinephelus > Epinephelus lanceolatus. Next base: position 3,183,828 of record NC_135734.1, read on the forward strand.
TACCAAAGTGAATCAAAATTATATTTAACCTGAAAAAATGTTTCATACACTTATTTTTATTTTGAATACATTGTTGTATTTTTCAACACATGAATTTTCAGTTTCAAATTTAATTTTTTCAAGTACAAAACATTTGACCCTAATGTAGCTCCATACGGTAGCCGCTGTCAGGGGCGAAAATCCCATTTCATAGTTGGGGGCGACAATAAACAGTAAAATTTTAGAGAATAATTCCAGGGGGGGACAAGGAAAAAAAGTTGTAGCCTGTCTTTTATGCAAGATCTTTTACCGCAATTTGACGCTTTAATTTTTTCTCTATCTCTCCAACAGGCAGGCATAGGACCTTTCTTAGCACTGGCTGAGTCCACCTGCACATGTCCAGATTTAAAACAAAATGATTGAAATCACATTAACATGTACACAACGACAACAGTCAGGTGCGCCATGCTGTCCAAGGTGCTGAGTGTGTCTGGAGCAGAGAAGGTCTCTGTCTCCCCGTGCGCAGTAGTGTGAATATTTATGCTATTAAGTAAACGGAGAAAACATGTCTCTCATTGTTTAATAGCAGCAAAACAATAAGGCTTCATTCATCAAAGACCGAAACTCGATCTCTCTCCTTCTTTCCCTCTGGCTCATCTGGCTCAGGTGTGTGGAATGGATCCTTCGTCTCTTGCTGGCTGCAGGAGCAAACCGTTTTGTTTGTTTTTTTCGTTTTTTTACCGGCAGTGAGATAAACATTTCCTGCAATTAAACTGGTGAATGGTTTATAAACAGTGTGCTGTCAGATCTGCTGCTGCGCACCTCAAAACCGTGAGTAATAATCGCGCGTAATGGCCGCTCCTTGTCAGTTAAACTGCACGTCTGTCATGTTTGTCTCACTGACAGGTGACAGCCTACAGATATTAACTACGAGCCGCTCCGTCACTGACTGCTCTTGTCCTGTCCTCTCCCTCTTCTTTCTCTCCTGTCCTCTCTGACTATCACTAAACTCTGGCTTTTGAACAATGCAGGAGAAATGTTGCAGACAGTTTATATTATCAGCCTGGGCCTGGGGCTTGTTGTAACAGTAAATGGGATGTGTTGTAACTTGTGTAAGTTAAACTGTATCTGTGTGAGTGAACATCTTACCCCGCGCGATGTGGGCAGCGGGGTCCAGCCACACGCTGCTACTGCTGCCAAGTACTAACGGCTGCTAGCCCCGCCCGTTGGAAAGAGTGTGGGATATACCGCTACTAGGAATGGGAGGGGGGGACTAAATCTTTTAAGATTTAAATAGCACATTATTGCGCTTTTATAATGAGCACCGCTTACACTGTGCTTTTAATAAATACTACTGCATTGTTCAAAAATTATTAATTGTGTCTCAAATTATTCTAGGAGGGTACAGCTTTATTGAAGGGGGAGTCATGTCCCCCCTGTCCCCCCGGGATTTCCGCCCCTGGCCGCTGTGTACCAAAAAGCTATGATAACATTGATGAAACCATGTCATCCGATACTTCATGGAGTATTCATTCAGGCTCCTACACAGACACACGCAACGCGAGTTGACAAATCCCCTCCCCACCATGCTGGCTGTGTTTACAACGTAGGACTGTTGGGGCGGGTGTAAATCAAAACAAACCAATCAAGTCTTGTCTTCTGACAACTGACAAGTGACTCAACCTCACACATCTCATCCCTCTCCCCGCATCACTGTGTCGCTGACAGCAGCACTGGCCTGTGATTGCAGTGGCCTGGCCTGGCGGTTGGGAAAAAAATGACTGGCAGGCGAGCAGGCCAATCACAGCGTCCCTTTTAAAACCTTTCTCCTTCAGCAGCTCTTTCCACCTGGGAAAGGCTACCCCGATGTTGACCCTCATGTTTTGAATTTGCCGGTCGCGTTGCCTTTTTGATTCCCTTTTGTGCTTTCTTGGCGACGAGGTTTCCGTCTCCCCTGATGCTGCATTTGCATGATCCTGCATCATGCTCAAAGAGTGGGACTTTGTTATGCTGCAGTAGTGCAGGCTTTCAAATTTGCCGGGGTACTAGCGAAGCGCCTCTTGCTCCTGTCCTTCGGCTTCTCAGTCACGCAGCGCTGACCTGGCTCTCAATGAAAACGCGGGGCTATTCCCTGGTAGCGCTATATGTCCCTTGCTAGTGGATGTATTTTCAAGATGGCGAAATGTTATGGAATCCCCCAAACGACTTCCCGCCCAGTGTACAAACAAATCCGAAATTCTCCTTTTATGAGAATAAGTCAGATTATTGGTGGAGGTAATAGTACACCAATGATGACATATTTATGAATGCAGACATCGATTTTTGCCAATAAACAACTGAAAACGCTACACAATGTCCCTTTAAGTAATTAAAGTGATAAATAACAGTCATGTTTTAATTCACAGTCACAATCCCCCAACCGCTCGGAGCACCTGTCATGGGCAGCCCCACTCTGACATTTCTCCACTTAGTGCATGTATAGGTCGTGTTTGTGCATGTGTGTGTTCGGACCTGTGTGTAATTGACAACAGAGTGAAAAAATTGAATTTCCCCTCGGGGATTAATATAAAGTATAATAAAGTATATATCTATATATATATATATATATATATATATATATATATATATATATATTAGGAGTGTAACGGTACACAAAAATCATGGTTCAGTACGTACCTCGGTACACAAGTCACGGTTCGTTTCTTTTTCGGTACAGTAATGAAAAAAATAGACAACTATTAAATATCTTTTACTTATTGGTAACCTTATTAAAACATACCACCACAGCAAAGAAAAAAACACATATATTGTGGCTACGTACCGCACACAAGACAGGACTAAGAAAGAGGATCGAGAATTTAATAGAGCAACGCGTTTCGCTTACAGCTTCATCAGGCTCATACTGAGCACAGGAAGACAGTGATTTAAATAGGAAACAGCACTCTAAGAATTTACATCTATAATTGAACAACAAAAATACATACCATATATATACTGTTTCAATGGCAAAAATACCATTATACCATATAAAATATGGTATAATATAATATATGTGTTTTTTTTCTTTACACGTTTGTACTTTTGCCACAGTACCAGCATGTGTATGGGCATTTTTGATACCACCACAGCAGTTAACTCTTTTTACACAATTTTTGAATGAAACAAATATATATAAAATCCTGCTTTTTCACATTGTTTGAATGAAAATAGAAATATAAAAGTGAAAAATAAAATCCTGCTGTTTTTTTAACACATTTTTAGAATGCAAAATATAAATATAAATTTCTGCTTAAACAATTTTACTCAATTAAAATAAAAAGTATAGTGCAGCTGGTCAGCTTTAAAGCCTGCTCAGATTCAGTTTTACTAGGAACCTACTTAGCTTTCCCACTTTGTTAAAGTGCAGTAAACAAATCATGCTTATATCTAAAGTGCAGCTTAAACAATTTTACTCATCTCCAATGGCGTTGGTTATTTCTTTAGCGCGATGGTCAGGGAAACGCTCTTTCTTTTTAAACGACGACGATATTGTAGTTTGCACCAGATTGCTTTTTCTAGTCGTGCCGGTTAACGTTCAAACTCGGGTGGTATCGCTTTAGATGCATTAGCATGTTAGACGTGTTTCCAAGTACACATCCGACCGCTGTTCTGCAGTGTCGGCACACTGCTTTTGTCTTGTCCACTTGTTTATTTCCATCTTCGTATTTTACCCTGAAACCAAAGTGTTCCCATACGGAGGACTTAAGGTTTGCGGGTGGGTCTTCAGGTTTGTCAGGCTCACTTGCCATGTTGTCAAAATGTGAGAATGCGCTGCACAAAGTGAAAGCGGAGATTTACGGGACTCGGTCCGTCACTCAATTATGTCCGTCGGGGAACTAGATATTTTAAAAGGTTCGGCTCGCAAAAACGGAATTAAAATAAAACAAAATAAAATAAAATAATGCGCCCAATAATTCGGTACAGGGTCATGCCGAACCGAAAGTCGCGTCCCGAACGGTTCGACACAAATACATGTACCGTTACGGCCCTAGTGGAAAGACAGAAATGTTCGTGAATGTAGTGCATGTGTGAATAGTAAATGTCACAAGCAGTGCCTAAAAGGTTATCCCCGAAATTTACGAGGAACCATGTGTGAAAGAGGCTTAAGTTAGAACCTCATTAGATGCTTAACCTCCAACTCTTATCGACTCCGCAGTACTTGTGTCAGTACTTTCAGACCTCAGACCTGCTCTTCACCCTCCTCCCTCTGTTCCCTCTGTCCAGGTGAACAGTATGAGAAGGCCATTGAGTGTGCTAAGACCTTCCTGTTGTTCCACCCTGACGATGAGGTGATGAACCAGAACCTGGCTTATTATTCTGCTGTGCTGGGTGAAGACAAGGCAGACACTGTATCAGCCAGACAGGTACAGTCTAAATCACACTTGGTAGAGGCTCTTTTCCAAAGTACCTTGTGAGTGCAGTCATTTTTAGCGTTGTATTATGTTGTGTTATCCATAATGATCAGCAGCAAATCAGCCCACACATGGTGAGAGAAAAATAGCCTCCATTAGCATTCAAATGTACTCAAGGGCTTGACATTAAAAAGGCATTGATGGTAATCAAAAGTATAAAAAATCTGCTGCCTTTAAAAGAAGCAATAAATTAGATTTTTACTGCCCCAGCCTCCAAATGTCCATATTCTGCAGTATTTATAGTGGGTTAACAGTGTTGTTGATCAATTCTAATGACGATGAATGATGCAAAGAGTTTTCTGGCTTTCCAACTGAGCTCACTTTCCAGCCTGTGCTCAGTTTTGGAATAAAAATACCCCAAGGGTGGAGGTGTGGGTGATTCTTCACCAACAAAACCCCTGACACTATGTCAGTGCTGTTTCCTACCAAGGGCGGAAATTCCATTTCATTGTTGGGAGGGGGGGACAATGAACAGAAATATTTCTCAAGAGCAATTTTTGGGGGGGACCAATAAAGTTGCAGTCAAATTTACTGTTGTAACACATATAAATGGAACCAGCATGGTCAAATGTCTTTATTAATTATATTAAAAGTAATAATAATGTTATGGAACCCCCCAAAAGTAATAATAAACAGCAACCCTTATCAATACAGTAGCCCCTATATAAAGGTTTTTAATATGTTCAACCCGCATTACCTAGAATGACTAGTAATTGGCAATGTACATCAAATATGGGTGTCGTTTTTCTTACTACAAAGAGTGAAAATCACGATGAAGATAGTTTCAGTTTGAATTTATCTTGTCATCATATATTTATGTGGTCATTCAGTAAGTGTCACTCACAGTGTCATCTATCTCTATTATTTTAAAGAAGTAGGAGACACCTGGAGCAACACCTGTTAACTGAATTAAAGCTAATATATGCCCAATTGGATTTAATTTTCCCAAAGAAGCAGAGTTATTTGTTTTGCTGTCAGTGTAAAAAAATGCTCACATCACTACGGAGGCTGCAAGAGACTTCTTTTTTTTCAGTGTTTGCTGTAATTATGTCATTTTTATTAATCAAGTCTTCATTTTTTTTAATTTTTTTTAAGATAATTTTTTCGGGCTTTTTTGCCTTTAATGTATAGGACAGAGTGAAATGGGAGAGCGGGGGGGGGTGACATGCAGTAAATGGTTGCAAGCCGGACTCGAGCCTGCGACCACTGCGTCAAGGCATCGCGTCTGTACATGGGGTGCTGGCACTATCCACTACCCTACCGACGCCCCAAGTCTTCATTTATTTAAAAGATTATGAACAAAATATACACCATGGCAACAACTTTAAATGCAGGAAGAACATACTTGGAACTTAATTGTTTAAGGTACGTTGATTTTAAATATAGAAATATTACAGTTACCATTTACAAAAGATTAAAAAAAAAAATTGGTATGAGAATGAAGTATTCTCTTATGTTAACACTTCTGTAAATTGTAACAATCCAAACTGCACTAAAATTGGCCCAGAATTTTTTGAGATTTTTAGCAGCTGGGCTGTTTGTATGACTGCTGCATTCACACAGAAGATTCAACTGTGAGGTAATGAAGTGAACAAAGCGCTGTCTGGTTACAACTGGTAACGTGTTTTATTCTGTTGAAAAGTAGAAGTAAATAAAGGTGTTCGACATGTCTCTTGTTTTAAGTGAACTTTTGCAAAGTAGTTACTTATAGAAACTCAGTTTTCCTTTACTCTGACACAGATGTATTTACTATGTTTCCTGCATGTGTACACATTTATAGTGCATGATTTTTGTGCTCCCTGTGATAATGCAAGTTAACAAACGAATTGGTAATTATTATTCTTTATTTTTAATTTACCAACCCTACATAAACTAAGTTTTATTTGTAGAGACCTTGGACCTCATTTATAAAACTCTGCAGGGAATCCACACTAAATGTTTGCGTATGTACATATGAGGAAATGTACAAATGCCAAAAAATATTCTGATTCATAAAACCATGCTTACGCTTGCCAGTGCGCGATTTCCTTGTATAAATCCCAGATCAACTTGAAATTGTCCACACATAAACAGCATGAATGTCCTGCCCTCTACACGGCCACATTCAACCATAAATAGTCAATGCAAAGCACTTCATTAATGCTGATGTACTGTATAGACATGAGCTGGCTGAATAGTGGTTTCTTTACGGTAAATCATGGCAACAACTGAGAGGAAGACTAAGAAAATTAATATTCCTGACGCAGAAATTGAGGTGCTTGTGGGTGAGCTGGAGGTTAGAAAACACATAGCCTATTGTTTGGTGGGTAGTAGGGTCACAAACTAAAGAAAAGGCAGTGAGTGGGAACATGTAGCTGCTGCTTTTAATGCAGTCAGTTTATCAAACAGGACAGTAGCTGCCATTTAAAAAAGAGCAGATTTTTAAAAAACTATCTGACAACTAAAATGGTACTAGGATTTATATGCACAGTACTAGAGGAGATTATTGAAAACTGTTGATGCAGTGTACTGCAATTATTTAATGCTGTTTGATGTTATCTTGGATTTCTACAACCGATATTAGTTAGCCTGGTTAACGTGGTCGAGGTGAAAATGACTCAGTATATTCACACTTATTATCAGGTAAGCCAAACTTTCCAGAATCCTGTCACTTGCCAAAGCCTTGCATCATCTGGCTGCACATGGTGCTCTCCACAGCTGACCACGAGTGTCAGCAGCATACAGTCTAGCCCCGACCCGCTTGACCCTGTGCTCCAATGGTGGGGAATGTGATGATGAGACAGCACCAATGAGATACTGAGCAGGATTTGATTTGAGATTTAAGGTGACATATCTTTAATAATCAAAAGGTGCTTATGGAAACGTTCTGGGTCACATCACAAATAACACTGCTGCATTTGAATGTTAATGAAGTAGATCTGTAAGAAAAGTGTGATGTAAAGAGAATTTAAATGTGTTGAAAATTAGGGATTGGGCACACAGACAAATAAGCAAATAGGCACGGGCTGGAGCTGCTGGGAGAAACAAAAAGTCAAATCAACTCTCAAACCAATCAGTAGGAATTAAAATATATTTTTTAATTAGAGTACAGTACATCTAAAGTATCACAACTTATTCACTTACTGCCACGACAACAGAAGTTGTTTGGGACTTGCAACAGGACAGACAGGATAATATACAGCACTGCATTACTATTAAACCATCATATGAATACATGTTAAACTATACAAAGCAATACGAGGACATACAGACAAGACAGCAAGCTAAAAACAAGTGTCAACACAGTGTCACCATATTTAGATGCTATCTTTCCAATAATATTTAGAGTGATATTAGCACTCTTTGACTAGTTGATTCTTTTGTTACACCTCTGCACCGGTAATAGCTGTGGCCAGAGGCATTATGTTTTCAGGTTGTCTGTTCATCCGTATGTAAAGTACTTCTGTCCCTTCCTTGAGAACATGATATCTCAAGAATGCCTCAAGGGAATTTCTCTATATCTGGCACAGATGTCCATTTGGACTCAACAATGACTGAGTAGTTTTTGGTGATGAAAGGTCAAGGTCATTGTGACCTTGCATCTATTCCATTCTTGTGAATATTATACCTCAAGAACACCTCAAGGATATATCTTTAAAGGTGCTTATGGCAAAGTTCTGGGTCACAACACAAATAACACTGCTGCATTTGAATGTTAATGAAGTAGGTCTGTAAGAAACGGTGATATGAAGAGAATTTAAATGTGTTGAAAATTAGGGATTGGGCACACAGACAAATAAGCAAATAGGCAGGGACTAGAGCTGCTGGGAGAAACAAAAAGTCAAATCAACACTGAAACCAATCAGTAGGAATTAAAATAGTTTTTTTTTTATTACAGTAGGGCACCAAAGCTGACACCAATCACAGGGTAGAGCAGTCTGTGAGATACCTGAGAAGTAAAGGCCATAGACAAAAGTCCACCAATATTATTTCAGTGTTTTGTGTAACATCATGTCACTTCTTCCACTGGATGTTCTTGTGGGACCTCTGTACCAACCAGCCCTTATTCATCTCTGCTCTGTGATATACACCTCTCAGATGCAATGTCAAGCTCATGCAGAGTTACAGGCTAACATCAGCATGACAGAAAGGGAAGGGAAGAGACTTGTTAAGGAGGGATCTACTTTGTTTTATGAGTGCTTTGTTCTGCTGGTCACCAACACAGGCTGCTGAAAACCAGGGATGACTTAATGCCTCACTCTTTTCTGCACTTGAGCATTTAATTGAACATGGTATCCTATGGATATATGTGATGAAGCTATTTTGCGGACTGGTTTGCAATCAAGTTTAATTCGATTTTTTTGTTTCTTTTACCTCCAGGCGGTGAAAGCGTACATTCAGCAGTCCATACTGGAAAAAGAGTTGCTCTACTTTGGATATGAAGCCTTTGGAATCACTTTTGTAGATCCAGTGAGTGAATAAATCATTTATTATCCTTCATATTTTGCTTACTGACACAGTGGGTTCATGCAGGATGACTTGTGTCTTCACTTTATTTTATGTTCAGGACACATGGACTCCTGAAGATGTCATGCCTAAGAAACTGAGAGACAAGCAGAAGTAAGACTGAAGACACTGCATGAATGAATGTATTGTCAAAATGACGTCATAGTCTGTCATGTTATTCTACCTGTGTGTGTGTGTGTGTGTGTCAGAGCCGACAGAGAGACTGCAGCCAGGATCACAGAGGAAATAGGTAACCTTATGAAGGAGATTGAGACTCTGGTTGAGGAAAAGAAGAAGGATTCTTCAGAAATGGCCATGATGATAGCACCGCAGGAAGGTGAACATTTCACATTGATTACTAGTGAACCAGATGTTAGTGAAGGGATGGTGCATTTGTTCCAAACAGCCTCACGATGTAGTCTTTACTTTTTCATATGTTAACATGTTACGGTAAAAACCTTAAATCAGTGGCCTTCAAATGCGGTCCGTGGTCCGCATTCAGCCCGCGAGCCGCCTATTTGCGGACCGCGAGCTGAACATGTGACTCCTTCACTGTGTGTGTTTTTGTTTGGTCAGCACGTGTAAATGGGCTGTCATCTCCATGCCAACGATGCGCTGATAGGCTGTATTTTACTTTCGCTTTTAAGGTGGTACGCTTATCAATACTTTGCCAGCAGTAGGAGCCTAGATTGAATGAAAATGGCATGTTCCAAGTTCGAAAAGAAAAGAAAATGTAGTATGTAGTATGTATTTTTGTTGTTGTTTTGAATAAAAAGGACATTTTGTTTTGAATATGACAGTATTATGGCTTGTGGCCGGGCCTTTGACTCATTGAAAAATGTCTTTGTGGACCTTTAAGATTTGTATTTGAGTACCCCTGCTTTAAATATTCAAAGGTTCAGTCTTTTACAGTCCAACTTTTACACACCTTGACCTTGTTACCTTTCTCCTCTAGGCGGTGCTCTGTTGTATGATGGCATCAAGGTAACCATGACATCGAGGCAGCTGAATGGCACTCAGCGGGTGCTGCTGGATGGGGTGATCAGTGATGATGAGTGCAGGGAGCTACACCGCCTCTCCAATGTGAGTTATCTAAAGTATCACAACTTATTCACTTACTGCCACGACAACAGAAGTTGTTTGGGACTTGCAACAGGACAGACAGAATAATATACAGCACTGCATTACTATTAAACCATCATATGAATACATGTTAAACTACACAAAGCAATACGAGGACATACAGACAAGACAGCAAGCTAAAAACAAGTGTCAACACAGTGTCAACATATTTAGATGCTTTCTTTCCAATAATATTTAGAGTGATATTAGCACTCTTTGACTAGTTGATTCTTTTGTTACACCTCCGCACCGGTAATAGCTGTGGTCAGAGGCATTATGTTTTCAGGTTGTCCATTCATCTGTATGTACATAAAGTACTTCCGTCCCTTCCTTGTGAACATGATGGCCTCTAGTTTCGCAGACCGGGCGAAGCGAAGGCGCAGCGCACCTGGGCTTCGCCAACTGGGTGTGGCCAGGCAGATTTTGCAAGTTTGGCACACCGTGCGCCCTGGCGCAGCTACTCCTCTTTCCCACCTCCGTCCCTCCTACCTGCGCAAGTTGGAAAGAGGGAGGAGAGAAGGCGTGGAGTGGGTTTTACACACATCACACCAATCAAATGAGCCCCTCTCCTCGCCCTTAAATGCGCCACGCGAAGGCGTAATGAGAGTTTACTCAATTCGCCATGGCAGAAGAGAGCAGCAGCGTCAGACGGCCAAACTTCTCCCAGGAGGAAACTGATGTTTTGGTCCGGGAGGTCCAAGCTCGCAGTGTCCGAATATACGGAACTGTGAGCAGACCTCCACGGGCTGATGATGCAAAGGTAGCTTGGGAGGAGGTCACCACAATTGTAAATCAATGTTGGGTTTCTCTCGTGCGCGCGTGCGCTCTATTTCTCTCTCGCAGTCTCACTCTGTTTCTTTTGACTTTTCTAAGATGACAGATGCTGAATATATACTTCCTACCTGATGCTGTGGCTGTTTGTGGTTGGCTGAGAGGGATGTGAACTCAGTAGTTTGCAGCTGTGTTAATCAAATCAGGTTGGGTTTCCATTACGCGTGCCAAACGTGCCAAACGGTGCCAATCCCCTTTGATCTGACATCAGATGTGACGGGACAGTCGATATAGAGATACATTTATGTGCTGATTGCAGATAGTTGCATTGAATAGTGGTTTTGTGGCTATTTATTGCATTGTTAATGTGCCTGATATTCTGGAAACCTGCCTGTGAGGTTTTGGTGACGTGTGCGCACTGTCCGTCCGTCAGCCAAACTTCCACTTACACCGGCTATGCTCCACCTGCGCTGACAGTAGACCTGGTTTCAGCTGGCGAGCTTTTAGCGCACCTTCGGCGAAGCCTTTTGGTACGAAACTGTCACTGCGCCAAGCTGGATCTGTGGACACCTCCCCCTGCTGCGCCGCCACACCCATCTCAGCGCACCTCGGTCTGCCAAACTACCAAACTGAGCGCGCCTCGGGTTGCGCTGCTCAAAACTAGCTCTGCGCAGGGTTCGCCACCCTGCACCGCGCCGGGAAACTAGAGGCCGATATCTCAAGAATGCCTCAAGGGAATTTCTCTATATCTGGCAAAACTTCCACTTGGACTCAACAATGACTGAGTAGTTTTTGGTGATGAAAGATCAAGGTCATTGTGACCTTGCATCTATTTCATTCTTGTGAATATTGTATCTCAAGAACACCTCAAGGGTATTTCTTTAACTTTATAACAAACCTTCACTTGGATAGAAGATGTACATTTTTGTCTGATAGGATAAAATGATGAAGTGATATAATTTTATATCCAAAAGGTCTATGGTCAACTTCACAGTGACATCATAATGATCCGCATAAAACAATTTTCTGTCCATTATTCAGCACCATATCACAGGAACAGGAGGGAGACATTTGGTCACTGAATTGGTGACTCTAATTTTGAAACTGTGCTGATTGTATAGATCTTCTGTGTGTGAAGCATCCATGTTTTCACAGACATGGATGGAAACTGTAAGAGAAACTTGACTGGTGCGTGGAGGCATACAACCACGATGCAGTAATTATAGTGTTAGTGACTTCCTGTAAACTTAAAATGTCATTCTTTATCTTCAGTATCACTGTCATTTTAATCCTATTTTTTAGATATTGAGTCCTCATCGTTCGCACATTGTTTACTGCAAAAGCAAAGGTTAGCGTATTGTAAGTCTCTTGACCTACAGGAACATTTTTGTGTTGAACAATCTCCTTTGCAGTGGCATCTCACCATTTCAGTGATGGCCTTAGGAGCTGGTAGTACATTAGTAGTAGGGGGTCTCAATTGGCCTTTATCATCCATGTAGTAGCCATTTTGCAGAGGAACTCTTGCCTGGCCCCGAACTTGAGCTTGCACATGTTGTTCCCCCATCAATAAGCTGTTTCAACACATCCTTTGTAGGTGGTAGCTTGTGTCTCTCTCTGCCTTATATTTGTCAAAATGTGCCATCTCAGCTCTGGAATGTTTCTTATTGCGATTCATTTTGAGTAATAGGAAGTGCACACAAACCTAGTCAAGTATTTCTGTTGTTCCTCCGTTACTCTAAAATTATCTGAAAGCATCCTCAAAGCTTCAGCGATGTCATCCTCAGCTTCAAGAAAGATCTTGAACAATGTTGCGTTATGCCAAGTTGACACTACATGAGTTAAGCCCTGATTTGCCACTAATTTAAAATAATTTAATTCCTGAGTCTATTCACTCCAATGAGAAAAGTGAACATGAGTACAGATTATGACGAATTCTCTCACCTCATAGTCACTAAAGTAAGTACTGGACTCAAGTTATTAATAACCTGTGATATTTGTAATCACCACAAGTTGACATGCGCATCACAAGACAAAGGCCTATTCATGGGAGATTTCTCCTGGGGAAGGATTTTATAGTGTGACCCCTTTGTTGCTGGTCAGTCATGTGTGTGAAAACCACAATAACTTCAAGACTTCCGACTACAAGACTAGTTGTGTAGTGTGAACTGAGCTTAAACCAACTCTTCAAACCGTACAGTATTGTCAGCAACAGAAAATGCTCTGAGTGTAGATAATGCTTTTGTCTTTTCTGGACCTATAATACCCCGGGGATATTTGGATCTGCAGAGTAGAGGGCAGCATTGGGATTGGGAATCTTGCGGGAGCGGGCGGGAATGGGCGGCTAAAAAAAAACACTGCAGGATCGGGATGTAGCCTATAGCGACAGGATGGAGTTAACAAATGTTGTGGAAAAGAAGCTCAAACAAGGTCTGAAGGCGCACTGAGCCCTCTACTTCCCAGTGCTCTCAAAGCTGGCACATTTCATCTTCAGTATCCCTGCATCCAGTGCGCCTTCAGAGCGGGCCTTTAGTTTCTGTGGGCGCATCTTGGAAGAGGGACGCACGGGATTGGGACCGCAGTCAGTCAGCAACATTCTCTTCCTCCGCAGCAATATTATGGCCAAGTGATTCATTTGTTAAATTCATTCTTTTCATTCGTTAACTTTGTTTATTTTATGTTATTTATTAGTGTTATTTGAGCCACTCACAGCCTACTCTCGTTGCTATTTGTTAATTACATAAAGAGGCGTGATGATGCCGGTGTTATTGATTATAGGCTTTATCTTTATCTTTATCTTTATCTCATTAATGTTTTTTATTCAGGTCTCTCTTAGAAAAGAGACCTTAACCTCAATCACTGCGTGATTATATAAAGGTAGAAAAATAAATAAAATACAGAGGAGGAGAATAGAATATGAAACAGCCTTTATTTCATTAAAAACTAAATGAAAACAACGAAATAGGAGCGCTATTCCTGACCAGTGCGTCAAAAGACATGCAGGTCAGGGAAACGAAACAAACAACCCCATGAATCTTCTTTATTAATAGCCTATAAAATGACGTGTTTTCTCCTGCGGGACGGGAGAAGACACAAAATCAATGCATCTCTATTATTGTGTGGGCATAAATTCTCAGAGTTTTGCAGGAGCGGGCGGGAGTGGACATACACATTGCGGGTGCGGGCGGGAGTGTAACACACATGTTGCAGTTGCGGGCGGTAATGGTCAGAAATTCAGCAGGAGCGAGCAGGAGCAAGATGAAGAAAACAGTCCCGCACAGGGCTCTACTGCAGAGCACCTGATGCCATCAAGATTGTAGTGTTCTTTCCCAACAAGTCATAGTTGGTCATTGCCAAAAGCAGGACATCTGTGTCAGAAGAGAAGAAAGTAATGACTGGTTCACACTACACGATATCAGCTTGATTATAGCCCGATGCAGCGATGTATGGTGTCAGCAAGGATTGTGAACGGATTGTGTACGCGATAATCCATTGTTTCATCTCATGTAGTGTGTCATAGTAGACTCACGGCGTTCCAACAGAAAGTCAAGCATGTTTGATTTTCTTTTTGTTGTTCACAACTACTCCCATCACAGCCGTCCCTTTGACCAAGGTGCCAGTTCACCTCCTGGGCACTGCTGAGGTGCCCCTGAGCAAGGCACCGAACCCCCCAACTGCTCAGAGCGCCTGTCACGGCAGCCCACTGTGACATCTCTCCACTTAGTGCATGTATAGGTCCAGTTTGTGCATGTGTGTGTTCGGACCTGTGTGTAATTGACAACAGAGTAAAAAATTGAATTTCCCCTCGGAGATTGATAAAGTATATAAAATAGGAACACAGAGCGATCTGCTGCTGTGGACAGCTGTACGGCAACAACACCCCAACCTTTTTGATATTTCCTCTAGGGATGTTACCACACAGAGTAAAGAAGGAAAAATGATGGGGTGAAACAACAGAGGCACTTTATCAACCCAGTGAGTACTGCAATTAGCATCAAACTAGCAAACATTAGCCCCTTTTCCACCAACATTTCCAGGAACTATTACTACCAGGAATTTATTTACCTGGGTAAAATAATTCCTGGTAATCTGTGTGGTTTGCGTTTCCACTGCTCCTCAAAGTTCCGGAAAATTTATTCAAATTAGCGTGATGACGTAGATGATTCGGCGTGTGCCCTGTATTTGGCTCCCCCAGCTTGGCTTTTTGTCTCAGCCAGCAGCTAAGTTTAAAAGTATTTTAAAATAAGTGTCAAACTAAGTTAGTCTACATACATACAGCTGTCATTTGAGCTTATTAGTTACAATTCACTATCAGCTGAACTAGCGTGCTGTCCTTCTGTAAGACATGACATTAGTGATGGTGGACGGAGCATATTGAATATCACTGTCTACATGTTTACATGTTCAGTCTTGCTGAACACATGTATTGATAAAGTATTGGCTTCTTACCCGTTACAGTTTAATGTCACTTACAGTAACGAATATAGCTGCTGTCAACTCGAGTCATTTTCGAGTTATCTTCACTTCATTTCTACCGCGGCTGCCTGGGTGTTCACCAGTTACCGTTTAAAATTGTCGTGTAGTGTGAACCAGGCATAAGTTGAACATCTGCAGATTTTTGTTTTGCTGTTGATACAGCAGAGCAGATCATTAAGGTGTCAACTTCCCATCAGCTCCTTTAGTATATTTTAGGCTGCTGCTTTATAATCGTCCATGAAACTGGCTGCAGTGTGTGTGTGTTCATGGCATTCTCAATGGTTCTGTCAATCCATGGCTTCTGGTTGTGGAATGATTGGGTACACTTGCTTCTGTTGTTTTACAAATGAAATCCACCACAGACTCATTGAATTCATTGATGACATTGACAGAGGTGTCCTGGAACATGCCCTATCCTTTGATTGGCTCCATCTCTCACATCACTGGGGGGTGCATTGAAGCAATTAACTACTAAATTCAACTCAAACTCAAACCAATTTGATCCAGCTAAAAACAGGTTATGGGTGGTCACCATTTTGAAAGTCCAAGATGGCCACCACAGAGACTATGAAAAAAAAATGGAAAAATGGTTTTGAGGTTTGTCAGACTAAAAACTTTACAAAAATGTATAGTTTATAAACTCCCCAAAGATTATGAAGAAAGTTTGAAATTAGGACATTGTGAACTTGACTTAGGAGTTAGTAGAGGGTAAAGAGGGCAAATATTGGACATATCAAGTGGCCAGAAACATGACTCCATAGATGTTTACTCTGTCCGCTGGTTAAGAAAATAAGCAACTGTTTGCTAATACGTTAGCCACACCAACTTTATAAAGTGATGGGATATCAATGATGCGTTAACTTTTCGTTTCACTGTGGCCAGAAAAATGGGTGCAGCTTTTACAAAGGCTGGTTGTTGTTTATGAAGGCTAAATGTTTTTAATTGATTTGAAAAAAAATTAAATAGGAATTAAATTTAAAAAATGAAATTGCATATCTGTCATTAAAAAATACTAGTTGTTGGAAAAATTAGTAACACTGTAAAGTGCTCCTTTAATTATAAGGCACTATTACTTATTTCATTCTCACTGCTGTCAGGTGAGTCAAATCGGTGTTTTTCATGTCATTGTCATTTCCTAAAAATCATGTTTGTGTTTCTCCAACCTTCCAGGCAGCCATAGGTTTTCAGTCATTTCAGTACAGTCTGAAATTCCTTTTGCAGAAACTATGAAGTTGTTTGAATGAATGGAAAAAACAGCACTACGGTCTTTTAAGGAACATTAGGGTTTAAGTTGATGTTATAAAGTAATCACAACAGTTGCAATGGGGTTTAAATGACAAATAGTTGGAGAATTGTCCATTTCAATTTCCAACAATTCAAATAACACACTGTAATCACTATAACAGGTTTTTTTCTTTAATGTCAGCAGTGTTAGAGCTGATTTATTTCAAAATAATAAGGTACAGGTATGCCTTTATTTATTATTTCCAAAGAATGTTGAAATTCTTCTTGTGTCACCTGATGCCTGTTTGTGTCCCGTGTCTGTGTATTTTCACTGTGTGTGTCAGTCAGTCCATTATGTCTGAGTGTTGATGTTGTGCATATTTCCCAGGCAGCTGCTCAGAAAGGTGACGGCTACAGGGGCCGCCCTTCCCCCCACTCCCCCAGTGAGATGTTCCAGGGAGTCACTGTCCTGAAGGCTGTAAAGGTCTTTATTTCTGTTCCTCTAAAGCATAAAACATAAAAGTATTCAGTCAAACCTGTGATGTTCTCATTACAGAACAGCCATCCAAGACACGTTTTAAAGGGGACCTATTATGCTCATATTCAGATTCATACTTGTATTTTGGGTTTCTACTAGAATATGTTTACATACTTTAGTCAGAAAACACATAATTTTCCTCATACTGTCTATGCTAGGACACCTCTGTTCACTCTCTGTCTGAGATGCTCTAGTATTATTATTATCATTAATTATAATAACTTTATTTGTATAGCACTTATTTAAACAAGGTTAAAACGTGCTTCACAAAGTGCATGAGAATAAGAACAATAAGATTACAATAATTTGAAAAATGTCAAGATCTAAGAAAAATAGTTCATATAGAGGCAAAAACAGAATAAAAGGAAATAAAACTCAAAAGTTAGAAATCACAAAAGTACAAATCAGGCATTAAAAGGCAAAGCTTTCCTATAAAAATATGTTCTAAGTAATGATTTAAAAATGGGTAATGTGCTAATAAGCCTAATCTCCACAGGCAGAGAATTTGAGAGCCTCTGGGCCTCAGGAAAAGACACAGCTGATTTAATTTTGATAATATTTCTTAGGTGGAAGTAGCAGGATTAAATGAGATTATTGACATCGTTCAAAGTTCAATTGAGAATCAAAAGTGATGCCTATATTTCTTTCTATAGATTTTATATTAGTTGCCAGAGGACCAATAAACAGTTGTAATTTGCTTGCTAGTTGATCAAGGCCAAAGATTATTACTTCTGTCTTGTCTTAGTCTAGCTGCAGAAAATTACAAGTCATCCATTTCTTAATAGCACTAAAGCACTTCATTAAAGTGCTCAGACAGCTAACATTATCTGGCTTAAAGGACAGGTAGATTTGTGTGTCATCAGCGTAAAACTGTTCAGATACCCATACTAAAATGGCTGATATGAATGGAAGCATATAAAGTGAAATCAAAATAGAACTAAGAATAGATCCCTGTGGCACCCCACACATCAGTGGAGCTGAAGACAAAACAAAATTATCAATGGAAACTAGGACTGCCACGATTAGTCAACTAATCGATGACTAATCGACTATTAAAATAATTGATGACTATTTTAGTAGTCGACTAATCGGTTTGAGTCATTTTTCATAGAAAAGTACTATAAAAGTACCCCAAAATACTCTTAGTCCAGCTTCTTACATTCAAATATTGGCAGCTTTACACACTCTCCCATGACGGTGAACTAAAACCCTTTGGCGTGAATAAGAAACAAGACATTAGATGACGTGATTTTGGGGTTTGGGAGAGACAGACCGACATTTTTCAACATTTTAACACATTTTTCGATGAAATGATTAGTCGACTAATCGAAGAAATAATCGACAGATTAGTCAACAATGAAAATAATCGTTAGTGGCAGCCCTAATGGAAACAGAAAATTCTCTGTCTGAGAGATATGATTCAAACGATTTAAGAGCAGTTCCAGATATACCTACACACTGATTTAGTCTATTGATGAGAATGTTATGATCGACAGTGTTGAATTCAGCATAGAGGCCAAGAAGCAATAAAAAAGAACATTCCCCAGCATCATGCCCCATCAGTAACTCGTTAGTGACCTTTAGGAGAGCAGTTTTAGTGCTATGTTGTGTGTAAAACCCAGATTGGAGATGTTATTATTGTCTAACACAACTAAGAGTTGAGTTAACAGCATCTTTTCAAGAACTCTTAAGCCCCCTCCCTAAAAAGCCCAGTTTGCTCAGTCTGATTGATCAGTGACGTGGCTCAGAGGAGCGGGTCGTCCACTAATCGGAAGATCAGTGGTTCGATCCACAGCTCCTCCAGCCTACATGTGGAAGCATCCTTGAGCAAGATACTGAACCCCAAATTGCTTGTGAAGGCTGCTCCCTCGGTGTGTGAGTGAGTTAAAAACTGAGTAGCAGGTGGCACCTTGAATGGTAGCCTCAGCCACCAGTCTATGAATGTGTGTGTGAATGGGTGAATGTGACTCGTAGTGTAAAAAGCGCTTCGAGTGGTCGAAAGACTAGGACAATGAATCTACCCTTCTCTAGTCAATGAATAATATACTTTCTACAGAAAAATATCACCAATTAAAGCTTCTAAACACAACCAGACATGTTTCAGGAGGAATATGATCTGAAATTAGGAAGAAATTCATAATAGCAACTAAATTTACACGTTTCCCTGAGGCTATGTAATGTCAGCACTTGCAGTAGTGTGCCTGGAGCAGATGACCATATAAAGAAATCTGTTTCGATCTGATATTGGTTTGTCTCAAATTAGAAAAAAACATTGGAAAGGTTCAGGATGGTCTGAATCCTGGGTTTTTTTCTCATCTATTTGAAACTTTGGCCATGTTTAAATGAACATTCAACTTTGTAACATAAATGATGGAAAATAAGGAAAAGCATAATAGGTCCCCTTCATACATACCATCATTTATTTGTTTTTAATGAAAACAGCCATATTTAAAGACGTATAGCTGCTGTTAAACAGTGTTTCCAACTCCTCCTACAGCTTGGACAGGAGGGGACAGTTCCACTGAAGAGCGCTCGCCTCTTCTTTGACATCAGTGACAAGGTGAAGAAGGTGTTAGAGTCATACTTTCGTCTGGACGCTCCGCTCTACTTCTCCTACTCCCACCTAGTCTGTCGCTCGGCCATTGATGGTAAGTGTCCAACAGGGACAGTTTGCTGGTGTTTTGTCTGTGGAACAGTCTAATCCACTGCTGCATATTCAGAACACATCGTGGTGAAGAGGGAGCTGAGTCAGTAGGCAAAGCTTTCGATTTAGTGGTTCCTTTATGTCCCAACCCTTACCTATCGTCATGAGCTTTGGGTAGTGACCGAAAGAATGAGATCGTGGATACAAGCAGCTGAAATTAGTTTCCTCTGTGGGCTGGCTGGGCTCAGCCATAGAGATAGGATGAGGAGCACAGACACCTGAAGGGAGCTCCAAGTAGAGTCGCTGCTGCTTTGTGTCAAAAGTGGTCAGTTGAGGTTGTTTGGGCATCTGATAAGGATGCCTGGAGGTGAAACTTTGTGAAATGTAAGTATTAGCTACCTTACTCATGGTTTCAGCTCTTAGAGGTGCTCCAGGCAAGCCAAACTGGTAGGAGGCCCTGGGGCAGACCCAGAACACACTGGAGGGATTATAAATGTCATCTGGCCTGGGAATACCTCAGGATCCCCCAGGAGGAGCTGGCAAGCATCGCTGGGGAGAGGGATGTCTGGGGTACTTTGCTCAATCTGCTGCCCCTGGTGACCCAGGATAAGCGGTTGAAAATGGATGGATGGATGGATGGATGTTTGCTGAAAACAGCTGTGTGCTACTGCTACAACCAGGTGGATGAGAGCAGAGTTGCTTGCTGGCAAAGTGAAGTGGCTAAATGTGTCTGCAAAGCTGAGGGAAACTGAAGAGTTGGGTGATTATTCTTTGTGTCACAAGTTCAACTCTATTTCATGTGTCACCCAGCTGTTACCGACAGTGATTTGATCTATTGGTGGTAACGAGTAGTCATGCTTTAGTAACATCATCCACGTTGGCAATAAAGGATATTGATGCAGTACTGGTGGCAGGCATGGGCAGAGCTGCTGTGGGGGCATGGGGTTGGCTGCCCTGTGGCCACCACCTGGTAGGGGCCTCCTGATGGGCTCCCTCTAATTCACTGTAAATGATGGTAACTGGTAGAATCCAACAGGGGGCCAGAAGGGGAAAATGTAGTAGCCACCTCACTCATGCTTTCAATTGTAAACCAGCACGGGAATGACAATTACTGACAAACCACTATGTTCTGAGCAGACACATTGAAAACACCATAAATTGTAGAGAAACAGCTGTATTTCAGAAAAAATGCAAACTTAAAGGGAAATTTCAGTTTATTTCAACCTGTCTCCTATCGTCCTAAATTTATTTCAAGTGACTAGTGACATAAAAATAATAGTTAGCATGTTAGCCATTAGCCTAGATACAGCCGGGGCGCATAGTAGCGTCAGACCTGTTAAAACGTAAGTGAACGGGCAACCTTCAAGTGCAAAGTTAGTCCACTAAACAAGCTTTTTTTTCCACAATGACCGCCTCATATCGTTAGGATAAATGTCAGAGAACATATAGAAAATGACATGTAAACGTGTTGTCTTATCTTACCGGTGTGGTGCCATGTTTGTTTACCATTTAGCTCTGCTTTCCAAAGTAAAAAAAATATCGCGAGAACAAGCAGCAACAGCTGGAAGGCAGAACCAGACAGTAGCCTGAAAAGTTCATTCATTTATTTTATGAAAGATTTATAGAATAATGGCTGACTTTTTGCCAGACTTTGACTTTGTGGAGGAGGAATTTGATTTTGCAGAGTTTGATGGCCATCCTTATTTATTTGAGCCAGAATACACTGATGAAGAGCTTCGTGAAATTGAAGAACGGAGGAGGAGAGAGAGAGAGGCGCAACAGGTAGAGGACGAGAGAGGAGGAATGGCTGCTGCAAGGCTGCGTAGCTTTGGAGATTGGTGGTGTACCTGTGAATGCTGTGCCCCAATGCCCACAGAAGAGGAATGCCTCTGTTGCAAGGAATGGGACCGGTTGCAGCCTTATTTTCAAGGTCTGGATGTGACCGAGGACGAGACACCTCCACCTGGAGTAGTGTCCAGCTGAGCTTTATCTAGAGCTCGCGAGATATATTTTGGCCACGCTTTGGAAAGCAGAGCTAAATGGTAAACAAACATGGCAGTACACCGGTAAGGTAAGACAACACGTTTACATGTCATTTTCTATATGTTCTCTGACATTTATTCTAATGATATGAGGCGGTCTTTGTGGAAAAAAAGCTTGTTTAGTGGACTAACTTTGCACTTGAAGGTTGCCCGTTCACTTACGCTTTAACAGGTCTGACGCTACTATGCACCCCGGCCAGGGCGTAAAATTAACATTTTACCTCGTCTGCCATTGGCTAGTGACCTCCAAAAATTTACCGGCCAAACATATTTTTCACCAGCCAAATAAAAAATTGTGCCTTATTTGACGAAAAATAATTACCTTACGTTTTTAGTATGAAAATCCAACTTTAGGAAGATCCAGCCCTGTCCTCTGTGTTTCTTTGGCGTGCTTGTGGCAAAGGCTGCAGTAGTAGCATCACGATACCACAGCCAAAATGAGGCAGATGTGCCTTTTGTCTTTTATAATAAGATAAATCACTTTTCTATAATACATCAGTGATATTTCAATGGAATAAATTACTTACTGATTTATTCATACTTCAAAAACAGCATCAATAAGTGATTAACATAGGGGGGATCAAAATAAAATAAAAATCAACCAGCCACCCTCCTCTCCTGACAGTCCCTCCATAAGTAAAGAGCAGTCCCTAAAGTGCGGTGAGGTTTGTGGAAATGTGAACAGCTCGTTTCTCCTCTGACACGCCACATACCTGTGTACCGCCACGGCTCAGTTGTCCAGGTACTACTGGGCAGTCATGACACCAACGAAAGAGGAAATTACTGGACCTGGAGTCGGACTTAGTCGGAGATGGCCGGTAAGCCGTTATCTTGCGCCGCAGAGCACTATGAACCTCCGCCGTGTTCCTGTTTGTGACCCCGTTTAACCCACAACCTCCAGGATTCGCATTTCCTTTCTGCTGCTGGTTGAAACGTGATAATAGGGGCGCCCCAGCGCCCACTCCACTAACTTGACGTGGAAATGAGCGGTAGTCTAGAAAACTGGCGAGTTTTTTTGTTGTTGTTGTTGTTTTGTTTTTTTTTCGAGGGCGCTCATGCGCCCTCACATAGATTGCGCCCTGGGCGGTCGCCCACATTGCCCATGGCAAAAACCATCCCTGGACACAGCTGGCAGAAATGGTCGAAGCACATAAAAGACCCACATGCAATTCAGAATTTTCCATCGGCCACTGGTGGGTGTGTGTTTTTGTTTTACACGCCAAACTCATTTTTTACCCGCCATTGGCACTTGGCGGGTGTTAATTTTATGCCATGGCCCCGGCTGTATCTAGGCTAACGGCTAACATGCTAACTATTATTTTTATGTCACTAGTCACTTGAAACAAATTTAGGACGACAGGAGACAGGTTGAAATAAACCAAAATTTCCCTTTAACAGCTAATTTTAAGAACTACCCTTTTCAGTGCGATGTATTATAGGGATCCTGGGATATGGACTTCACTAGACTACAATGTAAATGTACATAAGCCCCATTTTGATCTGCTCCTGTTTACTGTTTGAATCATTTTTGATGTAGCTGTGCATTCCCTAGCAGGGACAAGTGAAAAATAATTTGTCTTAAATAAATTACATTTTGATTAGGAAGAAGTCAGTCAGAATGTGCACCTGTCACTGTCACTGCCTGTGGTGTTGCAGAAGGACTTTGTGTTGGAATATGCCTGATATAGTGCTGTAGATTGCTGTGTCTATGATGTTTATGTTAGTGTGTGTAAGAAAGATGTGGTACTGACTGAGACAGTGTACTTGACCTGTTCAGCACCACCGTTGTCAATCAGCTGTCTAGCTCAGAGTGTTGACAGACGATGAAAAGGAGGTTTCAACACTGTTACTTTATTCTACAGTACTTAACATGGACCATACAAACCAGGTCTCCATGGCACAATGTTCTCTTAACATATATGAACAGTCGAACATAGTCTATATAACCTGCACCTAACACTTTACTGTTGAGAGTCCTCTTGTGTGGATGTTGTTCAGAGTAGTGTGGTGACAGTGTGTGTTCAACTCTCAACTCAAGTAGATCACAACAAAACAAAAAGAAGGCACCACCTTGTGGCATTATTTGGCATTACAGTAATACCACAAATCTGGCTGTTACATCATCACGGTGCCATATTTGGTGCTGAAACTTTTAAACTTGACTGGCAACCTGTTTTCTTTATTTGTTCTTCAGAACAAGCTTGTCCAACAAGCTGCTTTACTGTATGTTTTATTAGATATATAGGCTTGCTTGGCTCATCAAGTGACACATTATGCATAGCATATGGAGATATCTTCCAAATTAATGGTTGAGAATTTTAAAATGACTTGAGGGTCCCATGAGAAAGCTCTGCTCCCACTGGGCTGAGAGTCCAGTTTCGCCCCTGGTGGCAGGGAATAGTGGTTTGGGTTGTGTGATCACAGTATAAAATACGGTGACCTCTCTCTGCACCGTTGTTTCTTCAGAGAAGCAGGAGGACCGTGAGGACCTGAGTCACCCTGTTCACGTGGACAACTGTCTGCTGGTCTCTGAGCTTAACGAATGTATAAAGGAACCTCCAGCATACACACACAGAGACTACAGGTGAGCACACACATAGAAATACACGACAGAGTCTATCCTTCAACCAGACAGCCCTGATGACAAGCAGCCACATAACATCTTCCCTCTAATGTCTTTCCCCTGCAGTGCCATCCTTTATCTAAATGATGATTTTGAGGGAGGAGATTTTATTTTCACTGAATTGGATGCTAAAACAGTCACGGTAAATATTCAGCTTTTCTTTCCAGTATCTTTTTCATGTGTTGCACTGAAACATATAAATAATAAATGAAAAGCTTCAGTGTGATTAAATGTTGCATGTTGTGTTGTTTTGCATTTTTGAACATCTTCAGGCCGAGGTGAGTCCACAGTGCGGCCGTGTGGTCGGGTTTGGAGCAGGGCAGGAAAACCCACATGGTGTCAGAGCCGTCACCAAGGGTCAGAGGTGTGCTGTGGCACTGTGGTTCACCCTGGATCCTGCTCACGAGGAAAAGGTACACATGGTCTCTGGGCTGTCATGTCTGTTTCACTGACATGAGCATAACTAGGAATCACTCTACCATTGTAGAATTTACCAGCGGCGTCTGCTAATGTGTAAAGTAAAAATTCAGTTCAGTTCACATGTAGCTGCACCGGACTGCCATGGTGAAAAGAGGAGCTGAGCTGGAAGACCAAGTTTTCTATCTACCAGTCCATCTACATCCCAAACCTCACCTATGATTATGAGCTTTGGGTAGTGATCGAAAGAATGAGATTGTGGAAACAAGCGGCCGCAGTGACTTCCTTCTTGAGGGTGGCTGGGCTCAGCCTTAGAGATAGGGTTGGGAGTTCAGACATCCTTTCATGTCAAAATGGTCAGTTGAGGTAATTCAGACATCTGATCAGGATGCCTCCTGGTTGCCTCCCATTAGAGGTTTTCCAGGCACATCCAACTGGTAGGACACACTGGAAGGATTACATATCTCAACTGGCCTGGGAACACCTTGGGACTCCCCAGGAGGAGCTAGAAAGTGTTGCTGGAGAGAATGACATCTGGAGTACTTTACTCCGCCTGCTGCGCCCGTGACCCGGCCCCAGATAAGTGGATGAAAAAGGATGGATGGATGGATGTGTTGGGGTCAACATTTTCAGGGTGTCACACCAATTATGTTGGGTACAACACCGTTAATGTTGTAAATTGGCTACCGGAAATAATTAATAATTATTAATAAGAATTAATAATTATGTTGAATAATGTGACTTAATTAACATTAAATCACCTCGTGGGGCACCATTCCCGTAAAGGGATGGGGAATTAACAGTAAAGCCTGAAGGATTTCAGAGTTCTTGACGCAGCAGATGTTGACTATTCATTCACTCCTGTGCAACATTAAACAGACAGCAGGCATGATTCCAAAGAATTATATTTATTCGCAAAGTAAGCAAAGCAAAACCAAAACACACAAATTCTAACTGACAAGCTTGGTGTGTGTGTGTGTGTGTGTGTGTGTGTGTGTGTGTGTGTGTGCGAGAGAGAGAGACAAAGGCCGTTTGGCCTACAAAACAAAATGGCTGACAACAGAGAACTACAAGATGGCCGAATCAAAGCTGGCTTCAGATCGGGGGAGGTGTTTGTCTGACCGTGTGGTCAGGACAAGGACAAAGGAAAAGAAGCGGGAACTTTGAGATGCCTGTTTGGGTGTAGCTCTGTTGAAAGCCTGTTTGTAGATGAGTCTATATGGATGTGATTTGTGTTGCAAACGGTCTGGATTAGTGAAGAGATTGTTTAGTTGTGTGTCTGTGAACAACATTAGCAAACTAAACACTTAGCTTTGGCGAAGCCAACTAACCAATGACCTAACTGCAAACAATTACAATTACTCAGTGACAGCATTAAATAACATACAACAAGTTAAACAGTCTTGCTTAGCCTGTAAAGCTGTGATAAAGTTATGCCCAATTGTTACGTTACCGATCCTTGAGTGGATGGAAGAAAGAGTCACTTGGTGGTGTGATGCTTTGTTAGCCGGCGGAAAAAGCCTGGAAAGAGCTGTGGTTCCAGATGCAGTCTTTGGTGTGTCCTTTGTTCGAAAGGTGGAACTCTGAGGAAGCTGGTCGCTTGAGGTCTTTACAGAGTTAGACGCTGGGTGCTAACTCACTTGGTTCTCCTTGTTGCTAGAAAGCTAGTTGCAAACCTTGTGCTTGCAAGTCTAACTTTTCTGCTTCAGGTTTGCCTGGGCCTTGAGCATGGGCAAGTCATGGTCCAGGACAAAGAGAGGGCTGCTCGGCAGCTCCCGAGTAAGAGAGAGGACTGTCTGAAGGGAGCAGACCTTCTACAGATGCCTGTGACATCACAGACTCACATGTCATTGTAAAAGTCTTGTCTAATCAAGTTTGGCGACTGTTCTCACTGAGGTGAGAAATAGCTCTCTTTGTCTGAAGAACAAAGAGCATGCAGAGAAGAGAATCCTTCACATGTCCAGTTTAGATTTTAACAAATGACAAATCATCTGTGGTCCTGTGAATCCTAACAGATGGATGGATGGATGGATGGATAAGAGAAACACAATAAAATGAAAACTCCTCGGAGAGTGAAACTTTGACAACTGCAAAACTCTCCCACTAATATGTCAGAGCAACAATAGTGAGTCTGAACCATTGTTTTAACCATTCATAACTGAAAGAGGCAAAGCAGACATAAATACCTGTAAATAGTGTACCCTCATTGAAACCTATAGCATAATGGAACAGTCATTATCACAGTAGCATCTAATCCAGAATGTCTGCCTCTGGTCTTGACTTTTTATGCCTCTGCACTGGCGATAGCTGTGACCAGAGGGAGGCATTTTGTTTTTGGGTTGTGCATTCGTCCATCTGTCCCATTTTTGTGAACGTGGTATCTTAAGAACACCTCGAGGAGATTTCTCCAAATTTGGCATAAACAGCCACTTGGACTAAATGGGCCTTTTTAGACCACTCTCTACACCCTCTCCCTACCCACTTTCACCTCATTTGTACGCTCATACAGAGGGTCTGCACCACATTTAGTGCTATCCCAAACCAACTAGCGGGGAGTGGAAGGGGGTTGTCAAACCCTTCAACAGCGAGCCTGCACCGATGCCGACTTACTGACCATGTGCAATGCTGGATTGTATTTATCAAGAGGACACTCCGTACAAATAAAGTTCCAGGTGGCTACCTTTACAAATGTAAACTGCTTAAACTAAGATGGACATTTGTCATACAGATTTTAACATCTTAAAGGTTACATTGTATTTAGGATAAAATCTACCCTTCTCTAGTCACTAGAAATCAATCAATTTATCGAATTATTGATAACTTTTAATGACAAACTTATAATATCAAAATATTCAGGTAGTCAATAGCAGCACATACTGATTAAATATAAATGCTACAAATACATGTGAGGAACAAAAAATGGGATTAGCCTTTATTTTTCTCCATGGTTGTGAAAAGTTACTTAAAACAGTTTCTTTTTTTCACCGCAGAGAGTAAAATTTGTCCCAAAGCTTGCTGCTGTGTTTATTCCCCACAAACTCATAAAGGATGCTTCATTCAACCTTGTAAGTGACTACAAAGGGAGTTCTATTCTGTGACGGAGTGGTAATAGGTAGGGTCTGGTTTCGGATGGGCTTAATGATGAACTGATTAGATTGTGGTGGTCAAAGGTCAAAGGTCTCTGTGACCTTCCGTCCATTTTCATTCTCATGAGAACGTCTTGAGGATTTTTTTTTTTTAAATTTGGCATAAATGTGTACGCAGACTAAAAATGAGCTGATTAGAATTTGGTGGTCAAAGGACAGTGTGACCTCGCAAAACATGTTTTTGGCCATAACTCAAGAATTCATACACTAATTATGACAAAATGTCATACAAATGTTTAACAGGATATAATGATAAAGTGAGAACATTTTATATCCAAAAGGTCAAAGGTCAACTTCACTCTGACATCATGTTTTCTGACTATTATTCAATGTCATATCTCCGGAGCAGAAGGGGAGACATTTGGTCAGATACTGAATTACTTGATTGTCTAGATCCTCTGTGCTGCTGGGGGGAAGATGTGTGTAAAGCATCCATGTTTTCACAGACATGGATGTTAACTGTAAGAGATACTTAAGTGGTCGTGGGTCATACAACCACAAGGTGTTATTCTTATTGAATCTTAATTTGCTGATTTTGCATTCTGTTTTCCCTCAAATGTTTCTTTTTCTGTCTTGTAGGAGAGAATCCAAGCTCAGGATATGCTGAAGATGTTTTCTACCCCTGTGGATGCAGAGTTTATCAAAAAGAAGGCATATGACACCTCCAAGCCCCAACTGACAACACCAGAAGCTTCTGCACAGGCTGACCAGGACAAAGCAGATAGTAAGCAAGATGACAAACCAGCAGACATGCAGGCTAACAAACCAGCCGACTCACCAAAGGGCAAAGCCGAGGTGAAACTGGTCAGCAAAACAAAAACTGGCACTAAAGCAAAAGCTGCTCCTAAAGCAAAGGTTAAAGCTGGAGACCAAGCAAAGACCAAGACAGCAGACAAAGTCAAACCTGCTGTGAAGAAAGACAGAAAACAGATGGTTAAAACACAAGCCAAGCAGGTAGTCAAAAAGAATGCAAAATCGGCTGCAAAAAAGACAGTCAAAGTTGCTGCCAAGACGGACCCCAAAAAAACAGCTCACGCAATGTCAGCCTCAGACTCTCAGAACAGCAAGGATGAGCTGTGATTAAACAACACCTGTGACTGTGTCTATGTGCTGTCTATATTTCTGTTTTCTACAAGGTCTTCTCTGTGGGTGATTGATTGAAAGGTTGAAATCATTACTTGAGTACTTGACAGCCAAACTGCTAATCTGCTAGAGTGCCCCAAACCATCTCTGTCTGACATCCAAAGTTCTGTATCTGTATAGATGGTAACTGTTTTGATCAACATGACTTCTCTTTATCTTCTTTTATTTGTGATGTCATGCTGTGGAACCAAGCACAGGTAAATTAAAGAAAGACGGAGGTCAATGTGAGCAGAACCTTTCTGTTGAGAAAAACTCAAATCAACTGTGTGAATCACTGAAATAAAATGGGTGTTTCTAAATAATGGTGAGTTTTCATAAAATAACGGAAAACAAAACAATGCAGTACCCAGAGCTGACACTGGGTGTCAGGCTGGAAGCATTGTTCAGTAATCTGTCACACACTCACTGCTCATTTAACAAGCCATAACAAATTCACTTTGTTATGGCTTGTAGAAATCCTCAGGTAATGATCTTCAAGATTTGGGGAAGTGCAGCTGTTCTCCTGCTGTGATTTGATTTCAACCTGAATAATTTAAAGCCCAAGTGCTCATTGTTCTTCTGACTTCCTTTAAGCTCAACACATTTCTGCACTGTCACATTATAAATCTCAAAGCCTAGCTTAGTAAAACGACTATGTCGAAGTTTGGAGTTTAGGCCTACACTGATGTGTCTGTTTTCTCTGTGGACACTGCTGTTGGGAATTAATTAAATTTAGAAAAGATACACTATCAGTTCTTTCCATCTCAAGCATTACATTTTTCCCTACAGAGCCTCAGTTGATAGAAAACACATCATTAATGATGCATCTCCAGTACAGTATATCTGCTCTACTACTGCACTTATCTACTTGTACTTAGTATTTTTATTTCACTCCACTTTTCTACATTCTAGAGGGAAGTGTTTAATACTGAACTAACTACATTTAATTTAACAAGTGCAGTGCCCATAGTAAGCATATATTTTGGTAAGGAGGCGTCAGTTGGAAGATGATAGGCTACGTGTGTTTGTGATTGATATGGATACAGATTGAGGTGTATATGTTTGTTGTTCAGTTGTTGTTTATGAAGTTGTTGTAATGTCTTGTGTTTGGCTTTTAGCAATGACACTGTAGGGAGTTGAACCCCATTTCACTAATGTGAAAGTACCACTACCAGTATCTTTTTGCTTTGTCATTGGGAAAAGTGTAAAAACAAATGGAACATCAGTCAACTGAGTGGTGAAGTGCAATGTACTTTCTGCAACCAACATGAAGCTATCGTTAAAGCAGGTGAAGTTAGTGGACAGTTAGGTTCGGATGACTGACGCTAAAAGCCTTAAAAATTTTGGTTTATTTCAACCTGTCTCCTATCGTCCTAAATTTGTTTCAAGTGACTAGTGACATAAAAATAATAGTTAGCATGTTAGCCTAGATACAGCCGGGGTGCATAGTAGCGTCAGACCTGTTAAAACGTAAGTGAACGGGCAACCTTCAAGTACAAAGTTAGTCCACTAAACAAGCTTTTTTTCCACAAAGACCACCTCATATCGTTAGGATAAATGTCAGAGAACATATAGAAAACAACATGTAAACGTGTTGTCTTATCTTACCGGTGTGGTGCCATGTTTGTTTACCATTTAGCTCTGCTTTCCAAAGCACAGCCGAAATATCGCGAGAACAAGCAGTGATCTCATACTGTGCCTGAAATCTCGTGAGAACAAGCAGCAACAGCTGGAAGGCAGAACCGGACAGTAGCCTGAAAAGTTCATTCATTTATTTTATGAAAGATTTATAGAATAATGGCTGACTTTTTGCCAGACTTTGACTTTGTGGAGGAGGAATTTGATTTTGCAGAGTTTGATGGCCATCCTTATTTATTTGAGCCAGAATACACTGATGAAGAGCTTCGTGAAATTGAAGAACGGAGGAGGAGAGAGAGAGAGGCGCAACAGGTAGAGGACGAGAGAGGAGGAATGGCTGCTGCAAGGCTGCATAGCTCTGGAGATTGGTGGTGTACCTGTGAATGCTGTGCCCCAATGCCCACAGAAGAGGAATGCCTCTGTTGCAAGGAATGGGACCGGTTGCAGCCTTATTTTCAAGGTCTGGATGTGACCGAGGACGAGACACCTCCACCTGGAGTAGTATCAAGCTGGGCTTTATCTAGAGCTCACAAGATATATTTCGGCCGTGCTTTGGAAAGCAGAGCTAAATGGTAAACAAACATGGGAGCACACCAGTAAGGTAAGACAACACGTTTACATGTCGTTTTCTATATGTTCTCTGACATTTATCCTAACGATATGAGGCGATCTTTGTGGAAAAAAAGCTTGTTTAGTGGACTAACTTTGCACTTGAAGGTTGCCTGTTCACTTACGTTTTAACAGGTCTGACGCTACTATGCGCCCCGGCTGTATCAAAGCTAACGGCTAACATGCTAACTATTATTTTTATGTCACTAGTCACTTGAAACAAATTTAGGACGATAGGAGACAGGTTGAAATAAACCGAAATTTCCCTTTAACGCAGGTTCCGATGACTTAAGCTAATGTTGAACTCCCGAGCAAGATGGCAGTTGAGTGGGAAGAAGGAGTGCTTGTCTGAACAAAAAAATGATTTTCTCACCTTAAAAATAATTTTTTACTCATTGTGAACAACTGCTAATGTTTTCATAGTCGCTTTTTGATGGGATAGACAACCATGGACTGATTTTACATCTTTGGTTGGCTTTATTGCTGGATACAAGAGAAACAGCATGGCTATCAACGGCTTCGTAGCAATGGCAGAAAAAAGACTAAGAAACCAAGCTAACAAGGCAAACAAGGTGCTTTCATTCACTGAAGATTCACCCGGAGGCATCATGGAAGTTGTGAAAACAGGAGATATGCACTCATGTTTTGCATGCACGCAGGTTACCCTGCTCCCGGACTCTGCTCCATGTACCCCAGCTACGAAAAAAGGCAAGATTGAACCGACACTCTCCGAGCTGTAAGACAACATTGTGAGGTTGGTGGCTGAAAAGATAAAAGAAAATGCTGATAGTCTTGCAATACTGATAAATAAAAATACCGACACCATTGAGGCTTTGAAGGAGTCATCAGAGTTTCTTTTCAAAGAAATCCAAGACATGAAAACAGATATTATAACAGTCAAGCAAGCTAGCGATGATCATCATAAAAGAATATCAGTGATGGAAGACAAGAAGGAACGAGATGGAGCATTATCACAGGAGATGGAACCTGAGGCTGTACGGTCTACCAGAGCAGGAAGGTGAGGACGTTAGACAGCGCATGGTGGACATCTGCAAAGCAGTCATCCCGGATGCCGAAGAAAACCTACGCTTCCACATTGACATGAGCCATAGGATTGGAAGAAAAGAGAGCAGCAAGACTCGACCGTTGATTACAAGATTTACATGCAGATCGACAAAAGAAATGGCGTGGAAATTTGCAAAGGACTCTGGCTTCCTCAAAGCTAAAAAGCTGAAATTCGGAGAAGATCTAAATACAAGGATATACGCAACAAGCTGTGGCTGCAGATCGAAGAGGCACATAAGCAGGGGAAAAAAGCCTTCTTTGTTGGAGCCAAAGCCATCACTGATGGGAAAGAAATTAGAGTGTGATAGGTAACAGTAAAGGTATGTTTATGTTTAAAATCTGAAAGGAAAAAATGAACGTGCTGCCTTGCATCACATGATGTTTCATTTAGTGCCTTCATTGAAACTTTCAAATCAAAACAAAGTTTTGTTCTGGTTTACACAGAATCTTTGGGTTTAAGATATATAGCTTTAATCTAGCCTATTTCTGTATGTTCAATTAATTAATATTCAAAAGGTGAAGAAAATCATTAGCACAGTGGTTCTTCTTAAAAACTCAGGACTCTATTGAGATAACTTTATGTTCTATTGTTTTATGTCTGTCATTTTGTTAATTTAATGTGAGGGGTATTCGAGTACAGATTAGGAAGAAAGCTGTTTTTCTGTTTTGTAAACATTTAAAGGCAGATTTTTATTTTCTACAAGAAACACATGCTTTAGCCTCAGACTTTAATTTTTGGAAAAATCAGTGGGGTGATAATATGTGGATGGCTTATGGTAACAGTAACTCTGCTGGTGTAGCTATATTGAAAGGATCCTTTCAAGGAAAAGTGCTTAAAAACTTTTTCTATGGGTAGGTATTCGTTATGAAAATTTGGTATTCGATATTCATTTTTTTTATTTACTTTTTTTTTCTTTACATATTTTTTTGGTGCTAAATGTGGTCTTTTTGTTGTTGGTAACTGTAGGTTATCAATAAAAATCAAAACTTTTAAATTGCATTGTTAAAAATGTGAAAATATAGTATAGCCTACCAATTGAGCTTGTACGCACGGCACGCTTGAGCGCATCCGTCTGAGGCTGTGGATCAATGCCAAGTTTTACCATTTTATCACTATTCCCTCTAAGTTGTTGCTGTTTTTTCGTTATCTTTTGAAAATAATATGAATCATGGAACCGTTTTTGTCAACGTTTGTTTCCCCCATTTTGTACAATAAATTATTGTTTAAAGTTTCAACAAGTTTCTTTTGGAGTGTGTGACACAAGTGTGTTGTGAAAACAACCGCGGACTGTCACCTGCTCAACGCATCAGTACCTTTGGATGCCATGACAGTAATAGATTATAGATTAATAGATTATAATAATAATAACAAAATATCATTTACAGACCGATTTAACAGACGATCACTGCTGCCCGACCCGCAGGTCCATTTGCGGGTCCCGTGGGTTACGGGTCGACCCGCACATCACTACTCAGCTCAGTCTATAAAGGCTGTACACAAAAGTAAGGCTATAGACATTATATTCTATTCAGGCCGGCAGCACCGGCAGCACATTGGCTCTACAGTGCACGGCACTGCTGATTAACCATTTTATTGCAGCACAGAGTGTCTGCCAGCAACCAATTACTTGCAGAGGCTTCCTACAACTTGTTTCAACGGTTCCGATTTAATCAGAAGACAAATTAAACAGGATGACTAGCCAATGTGAAAATGATAAAAAAGCATAAAATAATGTTCTGAAGGAGACTGTTGTGCCATCACATTTTTTTGTGGTTTGAGAGCAAAGATCCGGTCGCCACTGTGCAAAACTCCGCAATACAATTAGGTCCGAAAAAAACCCGGAGTCCCTACAACATCCAGAGCCTTGAGATATCCAGGGCGAATCTCATCCACCCCCGGGGCTCCGCCGCCGCGTAGTTGCTTCACTACCTCAGTGACTTCTGCCCCAGAAATTGGACGACCCGCCCCCAAGACCCCCGGCTCTGTTTCCTCACTGGAATACGTGTTGGTGGGATTGAGGAGCTCCTCAAAGTATTCCTTCCACCGCCCAACAATGTCTCCAGTTGACGTCAGTAGCTCCCCGCCCCCACTGTAAACAGCGTGAGCAAGTTGCTGCCACCCCGAGGCGCCGGACGGTTTGCAAGAATCTCTTTGGAGCTGATTGATAGTCTTTCTCCATGGCCTCCCCGAACTCCTCCCACGCCCGAGTCTTTGCCTCCGCGACTACTGCTGCTGCGCTCCGCTTGGCCCGCCGGTACCCGCCAGCTGCTTCCGGAGACCCACAGGCCAACCATGCCCTGTAGGCCTCCTTCTTCAACCTGATGGCTGGCGTCGATTACCGCCGTGACTGGCCCCAGCGGCCTTGCAGCCACAGCTCACAATCGCCACCTCGACAATGGCAGAGCGGAACAAGGCCCATTCGGACTCACTTTCCCCCTCTGCCCTCGGGACGCGGTCGAAGCTCTCCTGGAGGTGGGAGTTGAAGATCATCTTGACAGGTTCTTCCGCCAGGCGTTCCCAGCAGACCCTCACTGCTTGTTTGGGCCTGCCAGGTCTGTGCGGCATCCTCCCCTGCCACCTGATCCAACTCACCACCAGGTGGTGATCAGTTGACAGCTCTGCTCCTCTCTCCCCCGGAGTGTCCAGAACATATGGCCGCAGGTCAAATGATACAACTACAAAGTCAATCATTGACCTGCGACCTAGGCTGTCCTGGTGCCACGTGCACCGATGGACATCCTTATGTCCGAACATGGTGTTAGTTATGGCCAAACTGCAACCCGCACAGTAGTTAAATAACTGAACACCACTCGAGTTCAGATCCAGGTCCTGTTGTCATTGCCCACGTGAGCGTTGAAGTCCCCCAGCAGAACAATGGAGTCCCCGGTCGGGGCACTGTCCAGCACCCGTCCCAGGGACTCCAAAAAGGGCGGGTACTTTGAACTGCTGTTCGGCGCATAAGCGCAGACAACAGTCAGGACCCGTTCCCCGACCCGGCCGGCACTGCGAGAAAAGCCTTTAATGTACGTCTCGGCCGCCGTAGTATCAACTCCGGTTATTCAAATTTTTAATAAGACGATTTTGATAAGAAACTCACCCATGAAATCCAAGTTGTTGTTGCCTCAAAGTTTTTCCTCTTCTTCTTCCCTTACTAGCAGTTGGCAACTAGTGTAGGTACAGCCACCTAGCGGGCCGGGGTGGGAAATACACTTTAGTGTCGACGGTGCCGCTGCCAAAGTATGTTGGGGGGCGGCACTTGACGGCCACAGCGCCGCGTCGGCGGTGGTGTGCGGTGCACTTAATCACAAAATTGTCTCTCTAACATTGCACATAAGAAGTCTGTCACTTAAATGTAATTCAAACTACTGGAAATTAAACAATACACTTTTATGTGATAAATCCTTCAAAGAAAAAACCATAGAAATCATAAATGATAATTGGAAGAGAAGAGAAACTATATGGCAAACATTGGGAATATACAAAATTTTTGATTCGTAGTATGGTAATTAAAAGGGGAAAGAGACTGGCTAAAGAAAAAAGACTAAAACAAGAAAAAATTCTTAAGAATGTAATTTCTATTTATGAAAATAACGCACTTTCTCAACTTGAGACCAACAAGTTAATTGAATTACAATCTGAATTGGACAATATATATCAAAATCTGGCACGTGGTGCATATATTCAATCCAGATGGAAGTGGATGGAAATGCTACTATTAATAACATACATAAACTCAAAATTGATAAACAAATCTCTGAAGACCCCCAGAAAATTTCTAACGCTGTGGAAGAGTTTTATAAAAACTTATATTCTGCACCAAATGATAGTTATAGCCCATACTATTTATTTTCGTCTATATATATTGAGGCACAATGTATTGACCAAACTCAAAAAAAATATCTGATCAAGATTTATCCCTGGAAGAACTAAAAAGTAATATCAGTAGCTTAAAAGATAGTAAGTCCCCGGGAAATGATGGACTTACTG
This sequence comes from Epinephelus lanceolatus, assembly GCF_041903045.1. Classification (NCBI taxonomy): domain Eukaryota; kingdom Metazoa; phylum Chordata; class Actinopteri; order Perciformes; family Serranidae; genus Epinephelus; species Epinephelus lanceolatus. Next base: position 3,220,165 of record NC_135734.1, read on the forward strand.
GCGAATTTTATAGGTATTTCAAGATCATATTTCTGAATTTCTATTGTATGTCTTTAAGGAGGCCATAGAAGTCTGTAATCTTCCTGCAACTATGTGCCAAGGTTTAATTACCTTGATACCTAAACCTAATAAGGATCAACTGCCGATTGAGAATTAGACACCAATAACCTTAATCAATAATGATGCAAAATTATTGGCTCACATCTTTGCAGAAAGACTAAAGTTTTGTTTAGACACAATTATAGACGATGGTCAGTCTGGTTTTATGCAAGGCAGACATATCAGTAACGATATTCAATTAATCTTAGATTTGATCAACTATAAAGATTACATAGCAGACAACAGTTACATTTTATTCACGGACATATATAAAGCTTTTGACACTGTAAAGAATGATGTGCTGTTGAAAGTGTTGGATTTCTTTGGGTTTGGTCAATAATTTAAAAGGGCGATATGTATAGTGATTGCAATAGCTCAGTTAAACTTCCATGGGGGACCACTCCCAGGTTCAGCATTTCTCGTGGTGTAAAACAAGGAGATCCGGCAACCCCTTTTTTGTTCCTATTGGTCATGCAAATAATGGCCCTACATATATATATAATCAATTTCAATCAATCAATTTTATTTATAAAGCCCAATATCACAAATCACAATTTGACTAGGCCTAAGTCAGCCTAACTAGGGGCTGGTACAGGGCAAGCCTGAGCCAGCCCTAACTATAAGCTTTATCAAAGAGGAAAGTCTTAAGTCTATTTTTAAATGTGGAGATGGTGTCTGCCTCCTGGACCGTAACAGGAAGATGATTCCACAGGAGAGGAGCCTGATAGCTGAAGGCTCTGGCTCCTGATCTACTTTTGGAGACTTTAGGGACCACGATTAACCCTGTGTTCTCAGAACGCAGTGTTCTGGTGGGATAATATGGCACTATGAGCTCTCTAAGATATGACGGAGCCTGACCATTTAGAGCTTTATAAGTTAACAGTAGGATTTTAAATTCAATTCTGGATTTTACAGGGAGCCAGTGCAGAGAAGCTAATGATTCCTTTCAAGGTATCCAAATCTTAGGAAAAGAGATTAAATGTTGCCAGCTGGCTGATGACACTGCTATCTTTTTAAAGGACGAAATGCAGGTTAGAAAAATTATAAATTGTCTCAATTTCTTCTCTAAAGTAACAGGTCTAACTCTGAACATTAAAAAGTGCATCCTTTTCCTCTTAAAGATGGCAATATTCATACAGCAGAATTTGAAGGTATTCCTGTTAAAGAGGAAGTAACATATCTATGAATAAATATTTGTAAAAATCAAGCAAACAGAATACAGTCCAACTTCCAACCCCTTATTCCAAAAATAAAAAATACATTTGATTTGTGGCTCATGAGAGATTTATCACTCCAAGGTCGGGTACTTTTGTCCAAAACTGAAGGATTATCATGTCTAGTTTACCCAGTGAAAGTATTAGATGTACCCACATCAGTTATCAAAAAAATAGACTCTATCTTACTCAATTTTTTATGGAGAAACAAGCCTCACTACCTAAAAAGAAATATGTTGTGTAATTCATACTGTCAAGGAGGTTTAAATATGCTTGACTTTCATTCCTCTAACATAATCTTCAAGTTGAAATGGATTAAACATTACATCAAAAATAAAGACAAGTTATGGTACTTAATTCCTAGTATTGTCTTTGAAAAAATCGGTGGCATAGAGTTCCTTCTTAAAAATTCCCCATTTGGTTATCTAATTTTCACAGGCAGGCGCCATTATGTTGGCTTCTTATGTACAAACATAACTTTTCTCCCCACAAACATGGAACAATAACAATATCAGATAAAAATAAGTCAATATTTTATGATAATTGGGCTTGTTCATATCACAATTGCTCAACGATTTTGGTCAGTTACTTACATAGTCAGAATTCTTAAAAACATTTGGTATTCCAATACCTCCACGAGAATATTGTATAATATTTGATGCAATACCAGCATGTTATTTAAGATTGTTACAAGGTAGCAGTGTATCTAATGAACAGCCAGTGTTGAAGACTGATATTCTACTAAATGGCGTCAACATAAAAGATAACAAATACAATAACAGACTGTTTAGACATATGATACACTGCCCTACAACTTCTCGTAGCAATAATTATTGTAATAATCAATTTGTTAACATTAATTGGAAATTGGTGTGGACTTACTGTAAAAAATATTTGATCAATAATAAAATTAGTGAAAGTCATTTTAAAATTATACATTTAATTTATCCAACAAACCACTTTATTAAAAGGTACAGACCTGATCATTCTGAATCCTGTGTATTCTGTAACACTGACACAGAAACAATTGTACATTTCTTTTAGGAATGTATTTATGTTAAATTCTTTTGGATAGATGTTGAAAATGTGTTTGAATCTTTATGTGGGATTAAGATTCATCTGCAAAAAAGGGATTTTTTTTATTTTTAAAAAAAGAATATGGACAGAATGTTTTCTTACTAAACCTTCTTATTTTATATGGAAAGTTTTATGTACATAAATGGAAATGAACCTAAAGGAAACCCAATATCCACCAGTTTAAGAATGAAATGAAACTGTATTTTGAAACACTAAAAGGACTGACGAATAAGAAAGCCATCTGGACTATGAACTTCTACAAAGCCTTAAAATCCTCATTTTAAACTGAATGTATGTACCCGTTTCTGTTTATCTTTGTATATTTTTGTCAATGTTCAAACTGAAGAATTGAAATAAAGTTTAATTAAAAAAAAAAAAAAGACTGAAGCTAATGTTATGTGAGTGAGACTAAGGCTAAGCCTTAACGCAGGTTCCAATGACTGAAGGTATAATGCTATGCCAGTGTGGGCAATGCTAAGCAGGTTCTGTAATGCGTTGGCCTGTCATTAATGCGAGTTACCTGGCAATGCCGCATATCCATGATCATGATCATTCGAGTGTGTGAGTGTGTGAGTGTGTGCGGGTGTGCGTATTCATGTGTGTCCATGAGAATCTTCTTCCTCCTCTTCTGGTGAGAACAGAGAACATCACGCCCCGCGAAATCCCATGAAGGGTGCAGATCTGATGACAAGTTTGGGGGGGACACAATCAGTTGTGATTTTTTTTTAATTGCACACGTGCAAATCATGCCCACAGAGTGCTTGAGATTGCCAGCATGTTTCACGATTTCATAGAGGCTCATCACCATCACCAAGTCATTCAAAAAGCACTACAAAGAGAATCATATGCTTACCTTTACTGTTTATTTCTCTTAAACAGCCAGTAGTACATGGAACCAGCCATCACCCTCCTTTTCACTGCTTCGCTGTTAGTTAATGCTACTTCTAGTTTCAGGGTCTCAGGCATATTATGTCCACTCACGTTCTCGTCTCTCGCCTCTCACGGATTCCCATTTCTCCTCATCATCTTCCCTTTCTGCCAGTATATAGGACTACTGTATACATTTGTTCAATTTCAATCATTTAAGCTATTTAGAATTGGGGGGGACAATTTGTGTTTTTCAGAATTTGGGGGGGACATGTCCCCCCGTCCCCCCCGGGATCTGCACCCATGCGTGAAAGGGCGACAGGAGGGGACAGACACAGACACACACACACACACACACACACACACACACACACACACACAGAAACCGTGCTTTTATAAAGAGATAAAGAGATCATAATAATTAAGCAATATCACACGAGAAGGAGTGATGTTATACTGGTATATCGTCACGGCTGTCATTTGGTCATAGGTACGAGGCTGCAGGGTATAGAGTATAACATCACAAGCTCGAGTGTGATATTGCATTTATACAACAGTTCAACAGTTAAATAAGCAAGGCTGATTAAGAAATGTTGAAAAATGAGGAAAAAAATAGATAATTTAAGCATTTTATCTGTCTTCCGCCAACACCGTTGCTATGTAACGCAGACATGGTGTGCCAGGCACTTACTCTTTATACACATTTATCTGCACATTTCCATTAATTGTGCAGCCGGTGAAATAAGTCTCTGGTGACTGCATGGTGGACTGTCGCTTCACAGGCACAGCCGACTCTGCCTTCTGATCTGACAGTATGTTGCTCCATCGTTTTCTGCTCTCCATGGATGGCTTCCAGTAGCTTTTTAACAAGCTCTCAGACGTGCAAGACAAAGGTATATTTTAGGGCCCGACTCCTAATTAGAAGACTAACTTTACAAGTAGGCTACGTTAAAACAACATCATACCTGTGCCCACTCACTGTCATGATCTCCCTCGCTTCACGACCCGCAGCTGACAGCTTCTGTATGGCCGTCACCCTGAGGCTGTGATTGGTGTGGATAGCTGTTGTCCCCACCTCTTTACACATCTTCGGCAGCATCTGTGCGAGTGAGTTTATTCCCAGCGGAGCTTTAGTGTACCAGATATTGTCTGTGTGAGCTGATGTCATCCTGGGCTTCAGATAAAGGGCATTTGCATCTGGTGGAAGTTTGTTTAAATACTTTTCCAGGGATGCAACGCAACTGCTGACCTAACTGACACTAACCGTCAGTTTTGATTTGATTGTTGATTAGCTGATCAGCTGTGAGGCGGAGTGATACCCGTGATGTTGTACTCCAATATCGTCACGGTTTTACTGTCTCTCGACCAATCAGATTGCAGGGCCGGAACTAACTGTTGTATAAATAATAATAAATCAGAACATGATGCTGTGCTTTTAATTAAACCACCCAAGGTATGTACATATACTTATAATGTAGTTCAAATGCTGTTCACAATTTAATGTACCAATAACAATAATTAAAAATATGATATATAGAATAGAAGGGGTGGGGGGGAAATCAATACTGCATAGTATCACAATACTGTATCGATACACAGACACAAGTATCTGAAGTGAGATGAACAAACCGAAAACTTTATCTTATCAGATAAAACAAATGTTGGCAATTTTTTGAGGGACATAATTTACATTTGGAAAAAGGTAATAAATTGCAATATATGTTATCCAGTGTTGTGGGTAACATAACAAAAGTAATGTGTTACAGTAATATATTACATTTTAGCAGTATCTAAGCAATATAAAGCATTTCCAACAGGAATATTATTACATTCACAATGTCACATAATGTGTTACCATCCAAAACAAACTGTTCATTGTTATAATTTTTCAGTTACCCACACTGATCCACACTGCTCCACTTCCACCAGTCCCAGCGTGCCACCAGAAAAAATGTCCCCTGAAGGTTATTGTGTGTTGTCATGTAATTATACGCTACATTACAAAAGGGTGCCGGTAATTGGCACATCTGGGTCATGCCGTACTGTGCGTTATCGTGTTCAGTGTCTTTCCATTAATACATCTGCAATGACTACAATGTATCCAGTTCTGCCTTTGTGTCCTAAGGCTGCCTGAAAGCAGCGGAGATAAGGAGTTGGCCTCCGCTTAAATTTTTCCTCGTCCCAATGATCGACACATCTGGGTGATGTTAGTAGTTTATATGTTGGATGTGTTTCCATTCACATCTCCTACAACTGCAGAGCAACGCCGGCACACAGTCCTGTTCTTATGCACAACTCTCTCTCCGGTGCTGCTGTAGCTGACCGGCACACTGGGAACCAGCAGGTGGGTCTTCCAACTCCGGTGTATTAGTTTGCGCTCGTCATAGGAACTTAATCGCACTCCATTCCATTTGCCGTGCTAACCTCAACATTTGTTTATTGTGTTTCATGTCATAGGCCCACAAATATGTATCCATATCTCATAATGGTCAGACTTTGATCCTCTGCCTGACCCTCCCTGTGTCCAAGGCTAATCATTTATTTAAGATAGTCTAGGCTATTTAATTGTTCTATATCATCATGCTATTATTAATATTAGCAGAGGATTATAATACAAAGTGATAACCACTGTATGTGAATGCATGAATGGGTCAGACCTGCACAGCACTGGATTTAAAATGAACTGTAATAAACTGGAGCTTCTGTGATTTGATTACCTACTGTGAAACAACATAACCCTTATCCATTTAAAATAAACATTAGTTCTTCTGAGTTTATTTTGGTCAAATATAGAGTAATAAGTAACTTATTACTCTTAACTTATTATTAACATACCAGTCCTTAGGAAGCATTCCTTTCAGTACTTATCAAAAATTGGAGGATACTTTAGACTGCCCTATACCATGGAAACGGGTTTTTGGTTTGATATATAAAACAACTGATGACTCATTTACGAAGATATTTTCAATTGAAAATAATTTATAATTTTCTAGCAACTAAAAAAATGCTAAACATATGGGAAACAGACGAATGCCGGTTTTGTGGAACAGAATCTGAATCAATCAATCTTTTTTGGTATTGTCACATTGTATCCGCATTTTGGGGTGAGGTTAAAAAAATGTGCTCAAAAATGACTTTACACCTGGAGCTGAACCTCTTCTCCGTGATGCTGGGGGGTGTTACAGAAACAAAGACCTATACTGTTAATTTAATTATATCATTAGGGAAAATGTTCATTTATAAGGCAACTGGAGTAGAATCTTAAAGCATCTATAGATTTAAGGGCTTCCTTAAACACCAGTGTATTTTAGAAGGATATTATAAATATAAGCAAGGTTACTTTGATAGGTGGGAAAAGTTTATTGAAACTGAGGGGTGGTGAGAAATGACGTGGTAAAATCTAAAACTGTGAATGGTCTCTATTTATTTTTAATCCGTGTATCATTCGTTCATTCGTTTTTCAAAATCAAACCAAATATGAAAAAACAAAATAATGACTTGTTTTTTCAGTATTTGTTTCCAGATCCAAAATGAAAAAACGAAAGAAAAAAAGAAACAAATAAAAATCATTTTATACACTGGGCCAAAAAACAACCTGATCTAACAGAAATATGTGAAATGACCACGACCTCTTAACACCGCATTCCGTGGTGGCAGCACGTAATGGGCTGAAATTACGTGCCGGTACCACGGAAACAATGCCAATGTAAAGTCACTTAGGATCCATTGTTGTGGTGGACACATGGATTCCCTGATTCAACAACGTCCTGTATACACACAAAAACACAAAAGTGTTCTTGCAAATATATTCCTCTGTTATAATTTCCCACCAGTAATAATAATAATAACATGATAGTTTGGCTGTACTAGATATTTGATACAGGCCTATTCAAATATTCAGTCCCAAAAACACTGTTTCTACAGTACTAGCTAAATGATCTGAAATTAACCATCATCCTTACTTTTTCTTAACATAGTTCATCTAGATGCAGTGTCATTATTAGTTCAGCTTTACGAGATATTAGATATATTCAGTAGATGTATCTTTTTACGACTCTATTTTACAACAAGCCGCAAAAAACCTACCGTCCCAAAAACGCCGTTTCTAGAGTACTATCTAAAATATCTAAAATTAGCCGACATCCTTGCTTTATTTCTTAACGTAGTTCATCTAGGTGCAGTGTAATAACTAGTTCGGCTTCACTAGACATTAGATATATTGGGTATATATATCTTTTTACAACCCTATTTAGAACCCTACATTGCAAATCAGAACTACAACTATGTTGCTGATATGTATCAAGCTGCATGGCACAGTCCCAGGGAATTTTAGTTTTTAAAAAAGATAAGTGTTTTTCCTAGATTTGGAAGTTGTAAATACTGAATTGAGAGTACACTGTGGACTTTAAGGGGATGGTAAACACACTTGTGTAATCAGATTTTAAATATCTAATTTCTAAATGGGTGAAAATTAATTTTATCCATATTTTACCCATAGGCCTACCTGACAGCACCCCCAGTTGTTGACTACACTCACATGATAGTTGAGGTCAAGAGCTCTCTATAACAGTTGGTCCCATGTCTGTACCCCCTTTTGTTGCTGAGTTATAAGCCTTAAAACATGTACTGAAGTCAAGGTTCAACGGTGAATGGCTGAAAGCAGAAGCCATGTAGAATCTTCATACTGACATATGTTATTCTCCAGGTTGAGACCTTTCCAATGATGTATTTGGTTTAGCTCTACGACAAAGTTTACGTTTTTTCATTTTTTGGACACAATGCCAGGTGTAGTTTCAGAGAGCACTTTGAAGGCCCAGTGTATAAATTGATTTTTGTTTGTTTCTTTGCTTGTTTTTTCTTTTTATTGTAGATAGTTACTAAAATGAGTCATCCTCAGATAATACAATACTACTAAAAAGTAAACCAATAATAACAATAATGAAATAAGCAAAAATTATTTATATAATTTAATTATATTGAAATTTTAAAATCTATTTACAGAGTGGAATGGTAGCCTGGGATGCTAAATTAAGTGGAGATATGTTATAGATGTATACATAGAATAGATATACATTTAGGTATGATACAAATTAGCAACAACAGGAATAAGTGGAAAAAATGGTAAAAAAAAAAAAAATAATTTAGCAAGTACTGTAGAAACGGCGTTTTTGGGACTGAATATTTGAATAGGCCTGTATCAAATGTCTAGTACAGCCAAACTATCATGTTATCATTATTATTATTATTATTGTTGGTGGGAAATTAAAACAGAGGAATATATTTGCAAGAACACTTTTGTGTTTTTGTGTGTATAGGACGTTATTGAATCAGGGAATCCGTGTGTCCACCACGACAATGGATCCTAAGTGACTTTACATTGGCATTGTTTCCGTGGTACCGGCACGTAATTTCAGCCCATTACGTGCTGCCACCACGGAATGTGGTGTTAAGAGGTCGTGGTCATTTCATGTATTTCTGTGAGATCAGGTTGTTTTTTGGCCCAGTGTATAAAATGATTTTTATTTGTTTCTTTTTTTCTTTTTTTACTGTAGATAGTTACTAAAATGAGTCATCCTCAGACAATACAATACTACTAAAAAGTAAACCAATAATAACAATAATGAAATAAGCAAAAATAATATTAAAACTAAATTATATTAAATATTATATTAAATTGCTAAATTAAGTGGAGATTGTTATAGATGTATACATAGAATACATATACATTTAGGTATTAGCAACAACAGGAATAAATGGGGAAAAAATGGTATAAAAAAAAAACAACTACTAAAAAAATAATATTAAAACACATTTCCTTTGTGTTTGTCTCAAGTATGTAGATTTTATTGATGCCACATATTTTCAATGTCCTGACTGTAACACCAACTATTATAATCCAACGTGAAACACAGCTCAAGCTTTTCACTTAGAACAATGGTGCTAGGAAGAGCATCATGATTTCCATCAGAGTCTTCATCACTGCTGCTCCTGTTTTCAGTACTAGCTGCTGCTTTCATCACCTGGTGTAGAAAAAAGAAATCACTATATAAGAGTGCAGACATTTTTATCTACATTATATACACATCTTGTACACATGGTTACATTCACAAACATACGGCCATGTGTAAACCGCAAAAAGCTGAAACTCTACACAAAATTATAGCATTATTACTGCTGTTTTTTAAAAAAAACAAGATTATCTATTTGGCCTGTTGCTTTAGGACAGCATGAAGTGGGGAAATAGAGAATGGGGGAATGACACGGACCGCAGGCTGGGATCGAGCCTGCGACTGCTGCGGCGAGGTGCCTCTGTGCATGAGGTCTGTGCATGCTGCGTACAGACTACACTCCTGACCAGGTGATGAAACCGGCAGCAATAGGGGCGTCGGTAGCTTCGTGGATAGTGCTGACGTGGTGTAGGAGTGTAGTCTTCATCACTATCCCCGCTGTCAAGACAGCTGTCGTCACTTTCGACTGGTACAACCCTGGTTTGAAGTCCACCTGGTTGCTTCCCATAGAACATTGATGCATTCATTTTGTTCTGTGTTGTGGAAAAGTACAAACAATACATTTATATCCCAGCATGCTACTTTTATAATGTTTATAGAAATTAACTAGAATGACATTTCCCAAAGAAAATGCATGTGAGTGCTGAAATCCACCAAAATACAGCATTATTTCTATGCGGCCATTATGGCTGAATGTGGCGAATTCTTGAGTCGTGACAAACATAAATCTTCAAATAACGTAAAAATTACTCGCCACATCAAGTCTATTCCAATATGTCAGCTGTAGAAGCAAACAGTAAGCTAGCACAACTTACCTCATATTGAACAATTTCTCCAAATTTGCAGCCTCCACACGCAGCGGTTGTTAGCCAAAGCGTTAGCTTCCATGAACCGGATGTAGTTGTCACTCCGACCAGTCTGACAAGAAACCAGTGCTTGCAAAAGAAAAAACTTGGCTTCTGGAGAGATGAAAATACTTAAAGTGCATGAAAGGCCCGAATCCGGCCCGTTATCGTTCCATTTAAACAGAAAATTGGAAATCGGAAAACAAGTCGTTATCCGTTTTTTCATTTTGGTTCTGGAAACAAATACTGAAAAAACAAGTCATTATGTTGTTTTTTCATATTTGGTTTGATTTTGAAAATCGAATGAACGAATGATACACGGATTAAATTTCTTCAAGAATGCCTTTTTGTCAGTTTGTATTTGTTGTGGTTGAGCTAGTTTTGGAGTATTGTTATGCCAATATGGAATTTTTACTGTACGACCATGTGTCGTGTGAGGTACATTGTTTAGCTTTTGTCTGCTGTGTTTCTTTGTTTTTTGTTTTGTTTTTTGAATTTATTTAGAATTATTTTTTGTCTGTTGGTTTGTTTCTGTTTGTGTTATGATGGAGTGATGCTGTTTGTTTGTATTGTGTATAATCACCACCCGCTTGCACTGAGCTTCATTTCTGTATGTCACGGGTGACAGGAGATTACAGGAAGGTGATGAATGATTGACATTAAAAATGAAAAAAAAGAGAAGGAAAAATAAAAGGAAAAAAGAAGAAGAAAACAAAAAGAGAGAGAGAAGGTCCCTACTAGTTAAAAATAACTTAAAGACTTAATTCTTTCTTAATGTGCAACATGTTAGTCTGGAGGTTTAAACTTGTGTCCTCTCAAAATTTTAATCTGTCAGTGAAAACTGATCTGAGTCCAGACTGTGTACCCATAGCACAGCTACAATCACAGATAACTGAGCTTCCTACCTGCCTGTCAAAGAGCATCAACCCATATACCTTCTCGAATCTCACTCTGGAGTGGAGTCCTGTGGGGATCAACTTTGAAGCGTGGCAGCTGGGTGCAGCTTGCTCTGCTGCCATTTAGCAGCTACCAAGTGGAGCTAATTGCTAACAGTTGTAACAGACTCCACAAACCCATTCAACAGCTCCACCATCCACAGTCAGACACACGACTGATTATTTACTGCTGAATTGCAGCTCACAACTCACAGTAATTATAATAATTAATAGTAATTACAAGCATGGCCATTCTCAGCTTTTAATGTCCGATAGTCCACCACTAACATTTTAGTCACGTCACGCTGACTTTAAAGCAAATCTAACAAGTAACGCAAGCATTTATAGAAAATGTAGTGAAGCCAAAACATCTGCCCCATGGACAATATTTTTGGCCTAATACACATTTAAAAAACAATGCCTGGAAGAGGATCATCTCTGCTCTTCTGGTAAGTAGGCTATGATACAGTGCTGGTTATGGTCGTTTAGCAACCTAAGTTGCAACCGCACTTGAAAATTGGCACAGAGTAGGCGAAGTGTAGCACCCAGCACTAACTTTGCAGTTCCAGGCAGTTAAAGACACGGCATCCAAGGAGAACCCTTTCTCTCAGATATGGCCAGTGATTTGCCAAATTTTCCCAACACAACCTAGATTTTCTAAAGCCTGAAAACAGAGCTAAGAGGAGGTGCCAAAATCTAGTGTTGTGTCTGACCACTTTAATAACAATATGCTATAAGGTTACTATGGGATTTTTGCCCAGTGACACCACTGGGCAAAAAGCTCTCAGCTTTAACTAGAGGATGTGACTAGGCCTACTGTTTCAATCGATGTTGAAAATTTCAATTGATCCATTAAGTTGAATTGGTTTTTGTCACTTTGACTGTCCAATCAAGGCAGTTTGATCCAAATACAGTACATTTAGCCAGTATAAACACTATGAACGCTTTATAAAGCATTTTACACTTACATGCCAATAGCTCACTTAACAGCAAAAATTTTGATTTAAGTTGTGGATAAATGTAAAAAATCTACACCCAACAAATTACAAGGTGTTAACACTTGCTGGGAGCCTTTAGCCCACTGTTAAGATACTAGTGTCTACTAAACCTTTCTCACACTCTTTGCCACCTTTTTATTTGCTGCTATTCCAAAAATGTGTCATGTACCTGCTGTCTCGTGAAGGAGAATCTCCCCCTCTCTGTCTTGTTCACTTCCCCTTTTCGCTGCCTTTCCCACCAAGTTATGCACCTATAGCATAAAACACTTTTGCCTCTCATGCTACCTTCTGACTTACACAGCAGGACCTGTGCTTTCAGTAAAAGTGTGCATTAGATCAGTATTTTAGTTCAGTTTTATGAAGGCCAGTAAAAATGTCATTTGGCCATTAACACCGTAGTTGATTCAGGCCCATTAGCTCCTCCACACAGTGCTAACATTTCAGCCAATTCTGTGCCAGAAACGTTACTTTAACCAGATCCTCACGTGCACTGCTGAGAAGGCTAAAAACTCTTTCAAATAAAGGCACAATCCACAATCCAGATGAAAACAAGTATAAACAGTTAAGCCCCATCACCACATTTTAAAACATAGGACTGGAACACACTGTCAGTAAATGTCTATATGTTCAAAAGCATTAGCCAAATGGGATTATATTTTTAATGATCTATTGAAACACACAAAATGGAGCATCTTTACTTACAGAATACAACACTGTAATGTTAAAGCATTTCAAAAATGGCTTGTCTGTCGTAATCCAAGTGCCCTGAAGCTGCGGCATGCAAAATTGACTTGAAAAGACGAAATTTACTCCACATTTATAGCATAATTTCTCACCGTGGTCAGTTAGCCTGCCCTGCAGGCGTGGTGTGTTTACATGGCAACTCGCGCGAGACTCAAGAACTAGCACCACCACTAGCCATCAACTAGTCTTGCGCGAGTTGCCATGTAAACTCGACCATGGTGAGAAATTATGCCATAAAAGTGGAGTAAGTTACGTCTTTTCAAGTCAATTTTGCATGCTGTGGCTTCAGGGCACTTGGATTACAACGGATGAGCCGTTCTGATGTTTTTGAAATGCATTAGCGGAGTTTTATTACATTTTCAAAATGTGGGTTCTGTGCACTTCAAGTGTATCCTCTGATACCCCGAAGGAGTTTTGTGGATTAAAAAACTACACTGGACTTCTTGTCGGCATGAGGGTGAGTAAGTACTGTCTGTATTTTCATTCTAAAGTGGCCATTTCCTTTAAGTATGATCATTTGTGGTTGAGGGGTTGGCAAAATAATACACCAGTAAATAAACATAAAACATAAATAAACAGTAGGGGTGCAACGTGCCATCTGATACTCAGGCAGCATAGAGGGCAAAAACAGCTTACAAAATATTATATAAGTTATGAACAAATACAGACAAAGAAAACAATTATGTTTCTGAAATATCAGAGAAATGTCCTTGTTTTTTTAATATTTCAAATGTTTTTAAAAAATTTTTGTACAAAGCAGAAATAACGGTCTGAAATGAGCTCTTGAAGGAATATTGTAACGGGGCTCAGTTACATTAAGCATGTTTGTAAAGTCTATGTTTTCCACTACAGAGAAGGGTCTCATAACTGTGGCTATAAATGTACTCACCACGGTGATTTATTTTGCCCTGTTTGAGTCAGTTGGAAATCGCTGCCTAATTGCCGTGGGGATAATGTTAGCTTGCGTTGCTCCTTGTTTTCATCTAGATCCACCTATTAACACACTGGACTGATGCTGATGTAAATGAGTTGGCATTAGGGATGCATGTTATTCGATTGTTTTGCCAATATCCCATATGGCAATATATAACAACTTATTTGGCCAATAACTGATACCTATATCGATATATCCACTTGTTTCCCCACCTAATTTTAGTGATCATTAAGTCTCTTCTGGAGTGGATTTAACATCATATTCTGCATCCATACTCTTAATATGATGCCCGCCAGCAGATGGAGACATGAAATACAATGCTTTTAAATGTATGTGATGTTAATTTATTGTGCAAAATAAGAAAAATCTTGTTGGCTGATTCCAATAATTTATTCGTAATTAGTAGCTAGTTCCTAAAATGGACAGGCAGAGGATACTTGCTCTAGCTGTGGTTGAGGGTGAGAGGCTGTCAGCAAATAGTTTGTTGAGCCCAGGAAAATGCTCTGGGTATCCAACTTCTACCACCAGTTTCTTCTCTGTGGTGGTCACAACAACAAGTTTACAGTTTACCAACTGTAAACTTGTTGTTGTGACCACCACAGAAGGTCCGCATCTGAAATAATCTGATTGGACAATGGGAAAAAAAACAGAGATGATGTGGACAACTTTTTTGCTCTGAGTTTAAGGTTTTTCAACTCGAGGAGTTCAGAGTACTTCAGCAAAAATGCCATTTGTTATTTTAAAAAAATTATAAAATCAATCAATCCATTTTATTTATAAAGCCCAATATCACAAATAATTTGCTTCAGAGGGCTTTACAGCATACGACATCCCTCTGTCCTTTGGACCCTCACAGCGAGTAACAGGGGTTAAAGTTCTCTGGCAGAGCGCCGGATTTCCGGCGTGGCGAAGTTTCTGTCCGGCACGGGCAGAAGTGCTCTACTGTGCGAGCATTTCACTCGCATTTGCCCCTAAAAAAATATATATATGTGCGAACCGGGAAAATGATTTAGGCGCACAGTGTGCGAGTAAACACAACCTACTGTTTACCATAATTGGCATCAGACGTTTTTTCATCGTTAATCGATCAAATAAATCTATTTTAAAACTCGCTCCTTTGGCTCTGATACAGCCATCTCCCTCCCTGCCTGCAGTCCCCACTGCACTGAGCTTTGTAACAATGTCCTGCCTGCAGCCCCCTCTGATTGGTTGGTTACACAGCACGAGTGATAGCCAATCAACACTGAGGCCTGTGCATGCTGTGTATCATGTCACATTGAGACACAGAGCACAGACAGAGTGGGAGAGGCTCCGGTAAGCCAGCGGTAATTTTGAAGGTAAGGTAACAGAAACCAGACAGAAACGAAAGTTGCAATAAAAATCCTCTATGCTGAAGTTTTAAAGTCACCACCACAACATTATATGATCCATTTCAATGATGACATGCTTGCCCAGAGGCGAAATTTCTACGTAACTGCCTGTTTAATTCACATCAAGCTTGATACAATTTTGTAAACAGCCTAAATGATTTAGCTTCTAAAAATAAATAGCACCAAGGCAAAAAAGAGATGCAGGAGCTATAAGTCAAAAAATCTGGTAACCACTGAAAGTTTAATCTTTATTTATAAACTCATTATGCTATAAAAGTGTAATCTGAAAAGTAACTACTGAAGCTATTAATGTAGTGACCAAGGTTCCTGCCACTCTCTTTATCTCTTAATCAGGCTGGATCAGATGCTTTTGGTTTATACATAATTTAACATATTTATTAAAGGCATTTCAAGTGAGATTTGTGTTGGAGTTTGTGTTGAGTTGAGTTATCAGTCAAAATAATCAACAATTAGATATTTATTCAAAATCATGCAGCCCTAATTAAAATCCTACTACCAGCTAAATTTACTTAAAGTGATAGTTCAGGTTTTTGGACATGAAGTTGTGTGAAACGCTGACCATCTGTAGCTCTGATGTGACGGTGTCACTACTCTCAACGAGCCTTCTGCTCTGAGAAATCGCCAGTAGGAAACCAATGGAATTGGGAGCCGGCAATGTTTTTATTCCCACAGCTGTTCGCACCATTTTGGTATTCCTCTGTTTACCTACAGCAGCTGACGAGGGTGTGTCGTGAGCCTGAGCCGGTGTTTGCGCTGTAGTAGTAGGTATATATAGGGCTAGTACATCTTCTTCCTCACTTATAATAGCCTACTGGTTCTCTGTTGGAAACAGCCGATGAAGTTTTCGTTAGCCGTTGCTATCCTGCGCACCTGCACGGCATGGTGATGAACTGTCTTATTGATTTCTGTTGGAGTGCTGTCTTGCGGGCCTGCACGGCAGAGTGATACTGGCCAGAAAATAGTCCCAATTGATAGCAAGGTTTGACGTAATGTGGGGATGTTTTAAAATTATTGAAATAGTCTAACAAAACACATGCATACTTTTTTGTAGCTTAAAACCTTTTGGTTACGTGTCCCCCGTACATCTTCAGAACTACTTTTTCTCCGGTAAGCTACGGGCCATTTCTCAGAGCAGGAGGCTCGTTGAGAGTAGTGACACCGTCACATCAGAGCTACAGATGGTCAGCGTTTCACACAACTTCATGTCCAAAAACCCGAACTATCCCTTTAAGGTTTTAAAAAAAGGTACTTTTTGTAGAAAATCGGGTGGTGACTGATATGTTAAATAACTCAGTACAAAGTACATTATTAATATTGCTAAGTCAGTGCATAAAAGTAGCATTTTATTATTCTATTCTATTTCTTCATTTTGTGACCGCAACACCAAGCCCCCCACTCCGGGAAAAGATTTCAGATTTCAGGCACACAAATCTTCCTTGCTCCACATTTTAGGCACAAAATTTTTTCTTGCTTTAACCCCTGGAATAAGGAAAAACTCCTCAAAGAAAAACCTTTTAACGGGGGAAAAAAAAAAATGGTAGAAACCTCAGGAAGGGCAACTGAGGAGGGATCCCTCTTCCAGGACGGACAGACATGCAACAGATGTCGTACAGAACAGATCAACATGATAAATTAACAGTAATCTGTTTGACAAAATGATACATAAAGAGAGATAGAGAGAGAGAGAGAGTGAGAGAGGAGAGAGAGAGAGAGAGAGAGAGAGAGATGCAAGACAGACAGTAATGATAATAGCTTACAACAACATTAGTAATAATATTATAATAATAATTATGGCTATTTTAGTACAATATGTTAGGTATATATTAATATATAATAGTATATGTATGTGACAATAATCATATGTGTATAATGACAGTAGAAGTATGACTAATGATAACAGCAGCAGCAGGAGGCATCTGGCAGGACCACGGCAGCAGCACAACCACACACGTCACACCATCCAGGCCCCACTGCAATATGAGTTAACCTGCGAGACAGTGGAGCACAAAGGCTCCGGAGAAGAAGCTGAGTTAGTGACATGCAGTAACAGGACATGAGTGTTAGCACAGGAGAGAGAGAGAAGGAGAGAAGGAGAGAAGGTGCTCGGTGTGTTATAGGAGATCCTCTGGCAGACTAGGCCTATATCAGCCTAACTAGGAGCGGTCCAAGGCAAGCCTGAGCTGGCCCTAACTATAAGCTCTATCAAAGAGGAAAGTCTTAAGTCTAGTCTTAAATATGGAGATGGTGTCTGCCTCCCGAACCGAAACAGGAAGATGATTCCACAGAAGAGGAGCCTGATAGCTGAAGGCTCTGGCTCCTGATCTACTTTTGGAGACTTTAGAGACCACGAGTAACCCTGCATTCTCAGAGCGCAGTGTTCTGGTGGGATAATAAGGCACTATGAGCTCTCTAAGATATGACGGAGCTTGACCATTTAGAGCTTTAGAAGTTAACAGTAGGATTTTAAATTCAATTCTGGATTTTACGGGGAGCCAGTGCAGAGAAGCTAAAACAGGAGAAATGTGATCTTGTTCCTTAGTTCCTGTTAGTACACGTGCTGCTGTGTTCTGAATTAGTTGGAGAGTTTTTAAAGACTTATTAGAGCTACCTGATAATAGGGAGTTACAGTAATCCAGCCTTGAGGTAACAAAAGCGTGGACCAATTTTTCTGCATCTTTTCAGGATTTTCATCTTTTCAGGTCAGGATAGGCCTAATTTTCGCAATATTACGCAGATGAAAAAATGCAGTCTGTGAGGTTTGTTTTAAATGAGAATTAAAAGACAAATATTGGTCAAATATTACTCCGAGGTTTCTTACAGTAGTGCTAGAAGCCAGAGCAATGCTAGCCAGAGAAACTATATCATCAGATAAAGAGTTTCTGAGGTGTTTGGGGCCAAGAACAATAACTTCAGTTTTGTCTGAATTTAACATAAGAAAATTGGAGCTCATCCAGGTTTTTATGTTGTTAAGGCATTTTTGAAGTTTAGTTAATTGATCCGTTTCTTCTAGCTTTATCAATAAATACAATTGTGCATCATCCGCATAGAAATGGAGATTTACAGAGTGATTTCTAATGATGTTACCTAAAGGAAGCATATATAAATTGAACAGAATTGGTCTGAGCACAGAACCTTGTGGAGATGATTCATCTTGAACGTGAACGTGAACATGATCAGATGAATAAGATATAAACCAGCTTGGTGCAGAACCTTTTAGGCCAATTAAATGCTCCTGTCACAGCCTGCATTCTGCCTCCCTCACCTACTCCTGGTAAATTTCCATTCACCTGCACCCAGCCATCCAGCCACAACCCCTTCATCAAGTCAACTCCATGTATATTAATGCTACTTCATGCGAGACCATTCCAGCATTCACTTGTGGCTTGATTCCCTGGTACCAACCCTGCTTGTTCCTGACCTGCTTCTGTTGTCTCAGCCCTGGTAATTACCTCAGCCTTCTGTCTGTGACTCTAATTCCTGCCTGCCCACCAGTCCTGCATCCCTCAGTTCTCCTGGTTCTGCTAGCTACGTCTGACTTCACCCCACTACCAGCCTCACGAGAAACCCCCCTGCAACAGTACAGTCCACAACTCTCAGACCGATTTCAAGGATTGCCTGCCTGCTCTTGCCACATTCACTTGCCACTGGATCTACAAGCAAGCCAAACCCAAAGAACCCAGAACTGTTTCATATCTGTGTTAGCAATAAAGGTCATTACCAACTGTCTGCCTGCCTCAGTGTGCTGCATTTGGGTACAATCACTCCCTGTGACAGTTCCAGTCTCTGTAAGGCAAGGCAAGGCAATTTTATTTATATAGCACCATTCATACACAAGGCAATTCAATGTGCTTTACAAGAGAAATACATTAAAATAAAACATTAAAGAACAATAAAATTGTGTTTGAGATCATTAAAAACAAAAGCTAAAAGCAAGACAATAAATAGTTAAAAACAGTGCAGAAAATGCATTTAAAAAGCAAACATAAAGCAAAAGCAACAGCAGAAAAATATAAAAACAATAGCTACAGATTATCCTAACAATAAGTTAGATATCTAGTTCACTGGTAAGCTGCAATAAATAGTAAAGTTTTAAGCCCTGATTTAAATGAGCTGACAGTTTCAGCCGACCTCAGATATTCTGGAAGTTTGTTCCACAGGCAGGGAGCATAGAAACTAAAGGCTGCTTCACCTTGTTTGGTTTTGATCCTGGGAACACTGAGTAAACCTGTTCCAGATGATCTGAGGGGTCTGGGTGCTTCATAACATACAAGTAAATCAGAGATGTATTTAGGCCCGAGACCATTTAGTTTTTTATAGACAATTAACAAGATTTTAAAGTCTATCCTTTGATAATGTGACTACTGAAACTATTGACTATTGAACTAACTATTGAAATTTAGGTCTGAGTCCAGAACTACACCAAGATTTCTGGCTTGATTTGTAGGTTTTAGTGTCATGGCATCAAGGTGAGCACTGACTATTGATCTTTGGTGCCAAAAACAACTATCTCAGTTTTGTCTGTGTTTAGTTGTAGAAAATTCTGGCACATCCACGTATTGATTTCGTCAATGCACTTATTTAGCAGATGTAGGGGACTGTAGTCATCTGGTGACACTGTTATGTAAAGTTGTGTGTCATCTGCATAAGTATGGTAGATGTTATGATATTCCATAATCTGAGCAAGAGGGAGCATATAGATGTTGAACAGAAGAGGCCCAAGAATGGACCCTTGAGGAACTCCACATGTAATTTTTGTTCGCACAGATTCATAATTGCCAAGTGACACAAAGAAATCCCTGTCGTGTAAATAAGATTTAAACCAATTTAGCACAGTGCCAGAAAGTTCCACAAACTTTTCTAGTCTGTCGAGCAGTATCTTATGGTCAACTGTGTCGAATGCAGCAGTGAGGTCCAGCAATACCAGAACCGAAATCTTTGATGCATCACTGCACAGATGAATGTCATTTAAAACTTTTACAAGTGCAGTCTCAGTGCTGTGATGTGCTCGAAATCCAGACTGAAAGGCATCAAAGGAATTGTTTTGCTCCAAGAAGGTGTTAAGTTGCTGAAAAACAACCTTTTCAATGATCTTTCCTAAAATGGTAGGTTTGATATGGGCCTGTAGTTATTTATTACTGAGGCATCCAGATTAGGCTTTTTAAGAGAGGTTTAATGACTGCGGTCTTCAGGGCCGTTGGAAAAAGGCCTGACTGAAGAGAACAGTTGACTATCTGTAGTATATCTGATGCTATGCAGTTAAAAACATCTTTAAAAAAGCTTGTAGGCAGAGTGTCAAGGCAGCAGGTAGTGGACCTAAGGTTTCTAACTATGTCTACATATGACTACATAATTTAATGGGTGAAAAAGTGCCAAATTAACTGGAGTACTCTTATGAGGTACAGGTGAAATAGCCACTGTGTTGGAGTTACAGACTGTCTGTCTTATCTTTAAAATCTTGTCTGTGAAAAAAAGAAGCAAAGTCATTGCATGCCTTGGTGGATAGCAGTTCAGGAGTGAATTCTGTAGCAGAATTTGATGGTCAATCGTGTCAAATGCTGCACCAAGATCTAATAAAACAAGTACAGAGATGAATCATTTGTCTGAAGCAATCAGAAGATCATTTGTATTCTAACTAGTGCTGTCTCAGTGCTATGATGCACTCTAAATCCTGACTGAAATTCCTGAAATAAATTATTATCATGGAGAAAATCACACAGCTGGTCTGCGACTACTTTCTCAAGGATCTTTGAAAGAAAGGGAAGATTAGATATTGGTCTATAGTTGGCTAACACCTCTGGATCCAGGGTGGGCTTTTTTAGTAGAGGTTTAATTACAGCTACCTTAAAAGACTGTGGTACATAGCCTGTTAATAAAGATATATTGATCATGTCTAATAAGTGAGTGTTAACTAAAGGTATGACTTCCTTAAGTAGCCTAGTTGGGATGGGGTCTATGAGACACGTTGATGATTTAGATGAAGAAATCCTTGAGGTCAGTTGTTGAAGAGAAATCGGGGAGAAGCAATCTAAATATATATTAGGTCTTACAGCTGTGTTTAAGGGCAGATTGGTTCCGTTTGAGGGCAGGAGGTCATGAATTTTGCCTCTAATAGAATTTTGTCATTAAAAAAGCTCATAAAATCATTGCTGCTAAGGGCTCAAGGAATACAAGGCTCAATATAGCTGTGACTCTCAGCCAGCCTGGCTACAGTGCTGAAAAGAAACCTGGGGTTTTTCTTATTTCTTCTACAAATGCTGAGTAATAGTTTGCTTTGGCATTGCAGAGGCCCCTCTTATACGTTTTGAGACTGTCTTCCCAGACCAAACGAGATTCTTCCAGTTTGGTTAATCGCCAGTTCCTTTCAAATTTTCGTGATATTTGTTTTCATTTTCGGGTTTGAGAGTTATACCAAGGAGCAAACTTTCTTTGCTTTGTTAACTCCTTTTTAAGAGGTGCTACAGAGTCGAGTGTTACTCGCAGTAAAAAGTAAAAAGCTGCCTCCAGCTGCTAAAATGCTTTCTGTTTGATCAGGGCCTAAAGCCGCAGCTGCCCTGCAGGTAGAAAGTCAGTTCATAAGCCTAAAATATACTTTGTATGATTGGTTGCCAGTAATGTATAAGCAATTTATAATAATGGGTTTAAACTAGGGCATTAACAGAAAAGTCAATTTGTTGACGTGTTGACGTCAGTGGCACAAGTCGACACCCCCCGGGAGGAGTCGACAAGTCGTGTGTTTTTTCCCTCTCTCTCTCTCTCTCTCTGTGTGTGTGCTTGTGTACGGAATGCAATCGCTGCCTCTGAACGTACAGTACAGGCCAAAAGTTTGGACACACCTTCTCATTCAATGCGTTTTCTTTATTTTCATGACTATTTACATTGTAGATTCTCACTGAAGGCATCAAAACTATGAATGAAGACATGTGGAGTTATGTACTTAACAAAAAAAGGTGAAATAACTGAAAACATGTTTTATATTCTAGTTTCTTCAAAATAGCCACCCTTTGCTCTGATTACTGCTTTGCACACTCTTGGCATTCTCTCGATGAGCTTCAAGAGGTAGTCACCTGAAATGGTTTTCCAACAGTCTTGAAGGAGTTCCCAGAGGTGTTTAGCACTTGCTGGCCCCTTTGCCTTCACTCTGCGGTCCAGCTCACCCCAAACCATCTCGATTGGGTTCAGGTCCGGTGACTGTGGAGGCCAGGTCATCTGCTGCAGCACTCCATCACTCTCCTTCTTGGTCAAATAGCCCTTACACAGCCTGGAGGTGTGTTTGGGGTCATTGTCCTGTTGAAAAATAAATGATCGTCCAACTAAACGCAAACCGGATGGGATGGCATGTCGCTGCAGGATGCTGTGGTAGCCATGCTGGTTCAGTGTGCCTTCAATTTTGAATAAATCCCCAACAGTGTCACCAGCAAAACACCCCCACACCATCACACCTCCTCCTCCATGCTTCACAGTGGGAACCAGGCATGTGGAATCCACACAGATTTCCACTGGTCTAATGTCCATTCCTTGTGTTTTTTGGCCCAAACAAATCTCTTCTGCTTGTTGCCTCTCCTTAGCAGTGGTTTCCTAGCAGCTATTTGACCATGAAGGCCTGATTCGCGCAGTCTCCTCTTAACAGTTGTTCTAGAGATGGGTCTGCTGCTAGAACTCTGTGTGGCATTCATCTGGTCTCTGATCTGAGCTGCTGTTAACTTGCAATTTCTGAGGCTGGTGACTCGGATGAACTTATCCTCAGAAGCAGAGGTGACTCTTGGTCTTCCTTTCCTGGGTCGGTCCTCATGTGTGCCAGTTTCGTTGTAGCGCTTGATGGTTTTTGCGACTCCACTTGGGGACACATTTAAAGTTTTTGCATTTTTCCGGACTGACTGACCTTCATTTCTTAAAGTAATGATGGCCACTCGTTTTTCTTTAGTTAGCTGATTGGTTCTTGTCATAATATGAATTTTAACAGTTGTCCAATAGGGCTGTCGGCTGTGTATTAACCTGACTTCTGCACAACACAACTGATGGTCCCAACCCCATTGATAAAGCAAAAAATTCCACTAATTAACCCTGATAAGGCACACCTGTGAAGTGGAAACCATTTCAGGTGACTACCTCTTGAAGCTCATCGAGAGAATGCCAAGAGTGTGCAAAGCAGTAATCAGAGCAAAGGGTGGCTATTTTGAAGAAACTAGAATATAAAACATGTTTTCAGTTATTTCACCTTTTTTTGTTAAGTACATAACTCCACATGTGTTCATTCATAGTTTTGATGCCTTCAGTGAGAATCTACAATGTAAATAGTCATGAAAATAAAGAAAACGCATTGAATGAGAAGGTGTGTCCAAACTTTTGGCCTGTACTGTACGTGGAACGGACTCCACGGAGGTCTGCGTGGACGCAAAGCGGATGTCCACAAGCCCTGTGCGCGCAAAGCTCAGATTTTACGACCGCACGGACTCCGCTCCGCGCACCAGTGACTGCTCGGCATGTATTTTTCACATCGCGGGGATTTTTCACGGACATTTTTACAGGAAAATACAACGCGTAAGTGCGCTCGACTATGAAAGCCTGAATGACTGCGGACATTCCTAGCGGAGTCCGCTCCGCTAATAGTACACCCGAGTATGTTTGGGCCTTGAGAGTGACAGACACACATCACATGTGTGGAGATACTTCATTTTCCTCCGCCGCGTGATGATGTCATCAAATGACTTGTCGACTCGACTTAGACTTTATTGACAGATAAGTCGTTAATGCCCTAGTTTAAACAATCAAAACCTTCAGTAAAGGTTCACTGGCAGTATATTTTTTTGTCGATATAAGTCCCTATAGATCTGGCTTCCTCCACAGCTATACATGCCCAGCATCTTACTGGGCCTCTGCTTTCCACTCAGCTGCGGTCCCATGCCCAGACCGGCACGGCTGTGATCCCAGTCCTATAGGAGAAGAAGGAGACAGTTCATGGCGGAGCTGAAGTCATCGGCCAGGCATCTGTCAGAACAGCCACCAAAACAATGGATCCCTCTGTCCCCCGAACACAAGGTTGGTTTTGGACAAGAAGCCGGACAGTGATGAGGTACCGGCAGCAGCTATGGAACTGACAGCTACAATCTGACCTTGTCTTGTACTTTAACACCTCACAGTCCTACAGAGGGAGAGGAAGCCTGTCTGATTAATATTAGGGTATCTCAAGACTATTCAGTTCCAACTTCAGTTGGCCCTGATTTTAAAACCAGAAAATGACAATGGGTCATTCAGCGGTGAGCAGCCTATTGATAACTTTTGAAACTTTTGGGAATGACAAATTTAAAACAAAAACAATATTAATGTAGCAAAAGTAGCAATGTTTATCGTTTCATATTTGAAATTAAAAAAATAAATAAAATTTTGTCACATCTGACCAAGGAATATCACATAATGCAGAAACAGAATAAAAATGAGCTATCAATAAAAACGAGGTCTGGTGTTTGCGAAACTACATAGGACATAGTTTTATACAGTCTAAGGCTCTGGTCACACAGGAAGCATTTTAGCAGCTTGAAGTGGCTGTTTGTAATTATCTTTAATGAGAGCTTTTTGCCTGCTGTTTTTGTGTTGCTACTCATCTCGCATTTCTGCACTGGAGGCACCTGGCATTTTTGCAGGAGCGTTCTGCTCTGAGTTGAAAAAAACTTCAACTCAGAGCAGAAGAGCACTCCACGTCATCGCTTTTTTTTTTTTTCCCTCCATTGTCCAATCAGATGATTTCAGAGGCGGGCCTTCTGTGGTGGTCATAACAACAAGTTTACAGTTGGTAAACAATGGAGGCGAAACTAGTGGTACTCCACATGATCCATCCTCTTTTTTAGGGTCTCATGTACCCACACAGATGTTCATTTCCCTGTGCCTAACAAACTATTTGCTGACAGCCTCGGGACCTATGGCAGCAACAGTCATGTTTACAACAACAAAGTACATCTCAATAATATCTGACTCGAAACAAATCTAACATGTCAATAAAATAAATAATACTACTGACATCACAATACTGAGTGAAGAAAGTGATGTTATGTAAGCATGAAGAACACAGACATCAGTATCAGTCATTCATCCTGCTCTCTGTCCCCCCTCTGAGGAGACTCACTGTCTGCAGGTTGGCTACCTCAGGTGCATTTTAGGTTAAACAGTTAGCCTACATACAGACGGTTTTCATCTTAGTTTGTTTTTAACTATGTGCTATTAGCCCCAGGAGTGCAATGAGTTTGTGTAAATGATAATTGGAAACCATAACGGCTGTGGATGAGAGACTGTGGACAGAGCAGATTGATATATGGCTTTCTACATGCTGAACACATGTATTGATAAAGACGTTTTTTACTGGGGAAACTTTTATTGCACTTACAGTACAGCACTTCGAGTTATCTTCCCTTTATCTGCACTGGGGCCTCTCTACTGCTGTCTGACTTCACTGCGTGCCGTGTTTATATGTGTGTGTGTGTGTATGTGTGTGTGTGGAGGAGGTCAGTCCCGACATGCAGACAGCAGGAGAGAGGCTGCAGCATGATGATGATACATGAAACCAAAACTTTAAAAAGTAGTGATAAAAGAGCCGATAAGTCAGAGTTTATTAATACGACTGTCTTGATTTTGCCCCTGGCCATTTCATACTGGGTCTCGGTACCCATCCCTAGCCAGGCCAATCAGAGGTTGCTTCTGGGCCAGATGTGGTCCATGGCCGTCAGCTGAATGGGCCTGGGGTATCTTCTCAAGTCAACCAGTTAACTCTTCCAATTTAAACAGTTTTATTTTGGACCAAATACAGCCAATATCTGCAAGAAAAAAAACCCTCAGCATTGTGCTGTGTCTGTACAGGGCCCCCTATTACCGGGAAAATACCACACACAAACACCCACACACACATTTCACGGAGCGCTGAGCAAGGGTTTACAGATATAAGTGAAAGGCTGATCTCTAAAGTTGCAGCCAAAACGTTGGACAATGAAAAGTTTCCTTTGGATGTGCTACCAGTAGCCGGAGGAGCGGAGAGATGGAGGTCATGTCAGTCCTTGATAGCCTGCTGTTTTGTTCTCCTCTCTCCAGAGTCACAGTCACAGTTAATCTCAGCTCTGTGCCCCACTGTGCCTAACCACCACCTCTGTCTCCATGCCCACCACGTCACCATGGCAACAAGGACTGACCATGTGGCACATACAAATATACACACACACATGCCTGTGACAGTGCACTGACACAGTTTCTGGTGGTTAAAGAGGAAAAATAAAGAACTTTTGAAACATATGAATATGTATTGAAATGTGTGGCTTTAGGCAGAACAGTCAGAGACAGCTGTACCAATCACGGACTAGACCTCTGTTCTCTACTGTACTCTCAAACACCCCACCCCTTGACTTTCTCCCACTCTCTTTTGGAGAAACAATGGTCAAATCCATAGGCCACAAATACACAGAAACAGTGGCCTGTGTGTTTCTCTCCCTCTTTCAATCAAACAAGAGTAAGAAGATACAAAGAAAGCACTGACAGTACACCACACACACACACACACACACACACACACACACACACAGCAGCAGCAGAGCAGAGGGGGCCTGTTCATGCATTTTGTGCTGTAGGAGGTTGGGAGTTGGTTTATGCATGACATGCAGTCCATCTGCCCATTAATCACACTACGGGCTCAAACAAACAAAAACTACCTATTTTCTGAAGGTAAATCAACACCAGACGTCTTGCAAATTATTTGTTAGAATCCTGGTGGTGGTGGTGGTGGTGGTGGGGGGAGGGGTGGGGGGGGTTATGTGTGTATTTATATGGACAGTGTATGTTTGTGTGTTGTTTGTGTTGGTGGATCAGTGGGTGTGGATTTGCATTGCACGTAGAGTATTGAAGAGTAAGGCTTCTGCATCAGCTCTGACTGCACTGTTTGAACATAGCTGAAAGACTTTTTCACTGAACATTTGACTCACACACACTGACACTCTGTACATGGGCTGTAGGGCAGCAGTGGGAGTGTAACACACCTTTTCTATACTCCTCTCTGAAGGACTTGGCTACGATGGTTGTGCTTATTATTTGGGCTACCGTAATTGTACCCTCTGTGTGTGTGTGTGTGTGTGTGTGTGTTTGTGTGTGTGTCCAGATGGCTTCTCTGTGGTGGTATGACTTCATCCACATGCTAAACCTACACGAACATCGCTTCACATATCCCAGTGTCATAGCTGCCTACGCACCAACTCCAGGCGTTACAACAGATACAGCAGACATTTATAAAGAGACCATGTATATTCATGTTGATGCAGCTCCTTACTATATTGATTAAAAATATTAAGAAAAAAATGCTTTTTGTTTTAATGTTATTCTATTTTACTTATTTAACAGTAATTAGTAGCTAGTTCCTAAAATAGACAGGCAGAGGGTACTTGCTGTAGCTCTGGCTGAGGGTGAGAGGCTGTCAGCAAATAGCTTGTTGGGCACAGGGAAACTGATCTGTGTGGGTACATGAGATCCTAAAAAAGAGGGTGGATCCCAGGAAGTAGCTTCCACCAGTATCTCCTCCATTGTATACCAACTATAAACTTGTTGTTGTGACCACCACAGAAGGCCTGCCTCACAAATCAGCCAAGTGGACAATGAGAAAAAAGCGGAGGTGACATGGGGCGCTTTTCCGCTCTGAGTTGGAGTTTTTTTTAACTCAGGGAGAGGGCTAACAAGCTAAAAAAGTTGGGAACAACTGCTCTACTGAAGACTAACATCATTTCATGTCCTCCCACAGTGAAGTCATAGTTTTAAAATTTTGGAAATATGCTCATTCACTTTCTTGCCAAGAGTTAGGTGAGAAAATCCATACAACTCTCAGATGAGAGCAGTATTAATGTTTTCATCTCCCTCTTGAAAATGAATACACTTGGTCCCCAAATTGTTGGACTACTCCCTTAAAGCAACACAATGGAGGATTGTGCTTTTTACATCACGAGGTCCCTCTGCAGACGAAAAACGGTATTGTCTGTTACAACTATCACAAAAATCTTTCTGTGCATGCATTTTTTGACAAGCCAACAATACTGTTGAACTTACTGAAGCTGGCCGTGTAATGCGCAATCATCATGTCTTCAGAACAGGTAAAGTAGCCTTATAGCATTTCGTACATACATGATAAGGCTGATTGCTTTATTTATTTATTCATTTTTGAAACTCAGAAATGAGTTGCTCTCTGCATGTCAGGGCTGACCTCCTCCTCACAGCGCGCGCGCACACACACACACACACACACACACACAAACTCAACAGCGTGAAGTCAGACAACAGCAGAGACGCCGCGGTGCAGATGAAGGGAATATAACTTCAAGATGCCTCTAGTTGATGACAACTACACATGTTACTGTAAGTAGGTGCAATAAAATCTCTGCCAGCCAAGCCAATTCTTTATCAACATGTGATCAGCATGTAGAAAGCCATATTTCAATCCGCTCTGTCCGCAGTCTCTCATTCACCACTATTATAATTTACCATCACGGTCAACACAAGCACATCGCGCTTGCGGTGCTAACAGCAAGCTTTTAAAGACAAACTAAAATGAAAGCTGTCTGTATGTAGGCTAACACTTTGGCCTCTAGTTTTGCAGACCGGGTGAGGTGGAGGCACAGCGCACCTGCGCTTTGCCAGCTGGGTGTGGCCAGGTGGATTTTGCAAGTTTGGTACACCGTGCGCCCTGGCGCAGCTACTCCTCTTTCCCACCTCCATCCCTCCTACAAGTCGGAAAGAGGGAGGAGAGAAGGTGTGGAGTGGGTTTTACACACATCACACCAATCAAATGAGCCCCTCTCCTTGCCCTTAAATGCGCCATGCAAAGTCGTAATGAGAGTTTACTCAATTCGCCATGGCAGAAGAGAGCAGCAGCGTCAGGCAGCCAAACTTCTCCCAGGAGGAAACTGATGTTTTGGTCCAAGAGGTCCAAGCTTGCAGTGTCTGAATATACGGAACTGCGAGCAGACCTCCACGGGCTGATGATGCAAAGGTAGCCTGGGAGGAGGTCACCACAATTGTAAATCAATGTTGCATTTCTCTCGCGCGCTCTCTCTTTCTCTCTCGCTTTCTTTTGACTTTTCTAAGATGACAGAAGCTGAATATACACTCCCTATCTGATGCTGTGGCTGTTTGTGGTTGGCTGAGAGGGATGTGAACTCATTAGTTTGCAGCTGTGTTAATCAAATCAGGTTGGGTTTCCATTACGCGTGCCAAACGGTGCCAGTCCCCTTTGATCTGACATCAGATGTGATGGGACAGTCGATATAGAGATACATTTATGTGCAGATTGCAGATAGTTGCATTGAATAGTGGTTTACTCCAGGGTGCTGGAAAGGAGGATCCGACCAGTTGTCGACCCTTGACTCAGGAAGAACAATGGAACAGTGGACCAGCCCTTTAACCTTGCGAGGTTGCTGAGGGGGTCATGGGAGTTTGCTCATCCAGTCTACATGTGCTTTGTGGACGTGGAGAAGGCTTACGACCGCAACCCTCAGGGGGTCTTATTGGGGGCACTGTGGGAGTACGGGGTACCGGGCTCGCTGCTACAAGCCATTTGGTCCATGTATGACCAAAGTCAGAGCTGTGTCCGCATACTTGGTGGAAAGTCAAACACGTTATCGGTGAGTGTCGACCTCCGCCAAGATTGTCCCTTGTCGCTGATCCTGTTTGTGAATTTCATGGGCAGGATCTCGAGACGCAGCCGGGGGAGAGGAAGTTTTCCAGTTTGGGGACCTCAGAATTGCATCTCTGCTTTTTGCAGATGATGTGGTTCTGTTGGCTTCATGACACCGTGACCTCCAGCATGCACTGGGGCTGATTGCAGCCGAGTGTGAAGCGGTCGGGATGAGAGTCAGCACCTCCAAATCTGAGGCCATGGTTCTCTGCTGGAAACTGGCGGCCTTGGGTTGGGGTGGGTTGGGGGAGAGTTACTGCCTCAGGGGAGGGAGTTCAAGCATCTCGGGGTCTTGTTCACGAGCGAGGCTAGAATGGAGCGTGAGATAGATCAGCGGTTTGGTGCGGCTTCTGCAGTGATGTAGGTGCTGTGCCGGTCCATCGTGGTTTACTGGTCCATCTACGTCCCAACCCTCACCTATGGCCATGTAGTAGTGTCAAGCCTTAAATTCCATTGAATCAGGTCTTTGAGTCAAATATGGTTAGGTTAGGTTAGCATGGGCGTGGTAGTGGGGGGAAAAGTGGACCTGACTACCCAGGGCCCGAGTAGGGAGAGGGGCCCATAAAAATCCTGATTTATTTTTTTTGTGATGTTTTTATTTCGAATGAATTGGGCACTGCAATTAATTGGTGTCATAATTTATTTCAAATATATTGATAACATCAACTGAGAGAATGAACTTTATGTCACAGTCCTCCCACATATTGGACATTCTGGGGGCCCCCTCTTGGAGGCGCAAAATGTTTTAGTCCGCCCGACAGCGACCGGCGACAAGTGTAATGTCAGTGAGCCCAGATTGAATGACCTGGGGGCTAGACATCATGCTGCCCAAAAAGCATAAATCAGGGTATCAAAAGAAGAAAGAGAGGAAAGAAAAAGAAAGAAGGCAGAATGAGGGGAGGCAGCTGTTGACTGCTTTCTTTCCCAAAGGTGAACCGAGTTTGCTTGTTATGTGAAGTCCAATTAAAGTTAACGTAGTCCACTCCAGACAGCTGCTGCTGATGTTTGTATGCTCACGTGAAGTCTTCAGCTTAGTTAGTTGCCAACCAGGCTGCTTGCGGCTGTAAGTATAAAGACAATTATGGGCCAGCTAACGTTAGTTGTCAACATTAACCAGTTTCAGAAACAAACAGTGGCGCTGGCGCAGCCGCAGCAGCTGGAGCAGCAGGAGCAGCAGGAGCAGCAGGAGCAGCAGTGGCCAGTCCTGGCGGCTCTTCTGAAGATGAGGCTGAGATTAGAGATGAGCAAAGACAAGGTGAGATCGTTGTTCAAGTATTCAAGGGCGAGCTCCCCCCTCCGACCCCCCCTTACGTTGGTATGTTGGTTTGCGAGGGAGAGAGAGAGAGACAGAGAGAGAGAGAGAGAGAGTAGCGAGAGAGAGAGACAGAGAGAGAGAGAGAGAGAGAGAGAGTAGCGAGAGAGAGAGAGAGAGAGAGAGAGCGCTTCCCGACATGAGTGTTGGTTCACGCACGGAGAGAGAGAGAGAGAGAGAGAGAGAGAGCGAGAGAGAGAGAGAGAGAGAGCGCTTCCCGACATGAGTGTTGGTTCACGCACGGAGAGAGAGAGAGAGAGAGAGAGAGAGAGAGAGAGAGAGAGAGAGAGAGAGAGAGCTGCTGACTGGTAGAATTGCTGCCTAAATGCGAGTTGTTTACCTTAAGTTCAAAGTAAGTTAGCCTTTTGGTTCAGTGCATGTGCTATAGCCTATTGTCTACTAACACAGCAGAGCTGAAAGTGAAACTCCGTGCTGAGACTTAATAAATGATCCACCTAGCAATATTTCTGCTGCATATATCAACATGTAAATAGCCTACCAAGACAAAAGAATTAACATTAGGTGTAAAAATAGTGACTTTTGTTAGAAGTAGCTAATGTAATAAGGATGGGTAAGCCAAAGTGGTGACGAGCTGTCAGTCAGACCCGAGGGGAGTAAAGTGCACAAGTAGGCCAAATGCATCAGTTCATTCAGGTGGTTAATCAAAGATCCAGTCAACAACATAATAGATCCAGTCAGCAACATAATCTGATCTGATTGTATAGTTTAAAGCACTATTTAAGCTTTTTTATTATAAATAAGTGCTAAAAGTGCCCCAGTACAGTATTAACTCTAGTGACGCCCATCGTTATAGACAAAAGTTGTAGACGATTTTAGACTCCTCTCCACTCTAGCTCACAGCTGACAGTTTCTCCACATTTGCTCATGTTACTTTCACAGGCACTAGCTCATTTCCTGTTGGATTTAGGTCAGGGGTGTCAGCACGTGATTTATAGGTATAAAGGCTGTAGTAGTATGTGAGAGATGGAAAACACTGATATATAATGTGTAGATGCTGTTTCAAATGAAGATTCTGCTGATTTAAGCTGTCCTTTAAAGATTTTGAGTCACATACACACATAGAGGGCTGTGTGTGTCAGAGTGAATGTGTTGTCATGGCAAATAATGACTTGCATGCAGCAGAGGGAGAGACAAGCTGTGAGAGCAGGCAGATTGAGATGGCTTTAAAAGGTCTCGAACTCCTCCCTTTAATTCCCAAACCGTGGGTCCAATCGGCAATCTGAGCATACCAGCTGAGAGATACACTCTTGTAGAGGGACTTTATATTACAGTATGTTACAATATGTATTTAATAGACTGGCTGCACCTGAAATCTTTCAGCGTGAAATGAGAGAGCTTCTGAAGGACCATGAAGTTGTGGCTATTTACATGGACAATACGCTCATCTACTCTGACATGCTAGAAGAACATGAAGTGACACTTCAGAGAATCCTACACACTCTAAAGAAAGCAGGTTTCAATTAAACCATGAGAAATGTCTCACTGAGCTTGAGCCACTTGGACTCCAGCTCAGGAGGAAGCCTTAAAGAGGGTGAAACAGCTTGTTACAAATTCTCCTGTACTGGCAGTCTATGATATGAATAAGCCAACCATTATAAGATGCTAGAGGCCTGAGGGTGAACAGCTGAGAATATGCTAGTAGTTATGGTTTAGGAGGAGTCCTGCTCAGAACCTTGATGGTCAGTTGAAACCTGTGAGCTTTTGTTCCAGAACACTCACAGATGCAGAACAACATTCAGCTCAAATCGAGAAGGAGTATCTCGCAGTAGTCTGGGCTTGTGAGAAGTTCACCCGATATCTCTATTCGGGATGGGTACCGAAACCCGGTGCTAAATTAGCCCCTGGGCTAAATGATTAAAGATTGTAGTATTGACAAGCTCTGATGGTATCGGTTCTTTTACCGGTATTTTGGTTTGATTAATTATCATCTGGCAGCCTCTCACCTGTGTTCTGTGCCAGGGCTGAACTCCTGCACATACACACACACACACACACACACACACACACACACACACACACAAACACGACAAATGTAACCGGTGAACAGCCGTTCTGTTCTGAATTTAATCTTTTTAAATTAATATATTTTCTAAAAAACTATTTAGAAATGAAAAAGAACCAATGAGAATACCGATAAAATACTGGATCGATAAGGAGTATCGATAAAATAAAAGATAAAAGATTAAATCCCATCCCTAATCTCTATGGTTTACATTCTTTTACCCTGCTGAGTAACACAAACCCCTGATTCCCCTAATATACCGCAAAGATCTCCACTCAGTGCCTGTGAGATGTCAGAGACTATTGCTACGTATGATGCAACCCCAGAGCTGTATATGTACCAGGTAAAGATCTTGTAATAACAGATACCCTTTCTAGACATCCCGAGCCAGCTGTTACAAAAGAAATCACAGAACTGACAAGTGAAATAGAGGCCTATGATGAAGCAGTACACAGGTCATGGCCTATCTCACTTACCAAACTAGACTTGGGGAAGCAACTATGTGCAGTCTGGATGGCTCAAATATGCAGTTCAGGTGCCTAGAGTTGCCACCCGTCCCGTTTTTCCCAGAATTGTTGGGAAAAAAAAAAAATCTCTTCTGGGACACAATTTGTCCAATGCCCTTTTTTTTTTTTTTTACTGCAATCAAAGTGGCAAATATTATCTTGGAGGACATCACTGCACTTGGTTGACTATTTTTCTATTATCTTAGATGTAAATATTGCAAGTTTCTTTCAGATAAAACACATTTTTGACTTGTGAATGAGTCAATGGAATTTCTTGCAATAATGAAAAAATACTGTCAATCATGTCCGCCTGGCACAAACCACATGTTTTGGACAGCTGTGAAGTGACAGAATGTCCCAGCATCGTGGTTCTTATATTGCCAGATTCCAGAGAGTCTCCCCTTTTCATATATGGCAGAATATGTCAACTTCCAACTTGCTATGGTGAGATACATGTAAACATGTAAGAATTTAGTAACACGGATTTGTTTTTTTCATTGATATAAAAATTAATATAAAATACAGGCACATAGAAGGACATGGAATGATGGCAAATCTGGTCTCCTATGTCCGAATTTCATGTTCATTGGTCAGTCTGAACTGGTAATAATGGCCGAGCCCTGTGCCTCAAACATTTGGTCGAGTGTCCCTTTTTTTCACAAATCCAAGGTGGCAACCCTACAGGTGCCAGACAAAGTAAAATCCTACTACACTTCCAGACATTCTGTCACAGTGTTAGACGGCCTAGTGTTGTACAATGATTGAATAGTAGTGCCACAACAGGTGAGGCCTGAGATTTTGCAGCGCATTCATGAAAGGCACCAAGGCATTGAGAAGTGCAGAGACAGAGGTAAGTGTAGTGTGTGGTGGCCCAGAATAAGCAAAGACATTCAGGAAATAGTCAGCACACGTAAACACTGCCAAGTCCACCATGGGAAAGAGTAGCAGCTGACATATGTGAAGTGAGAAAACAGAGCTACTTGGTAGCTGTAGACTATTTTTCACCTTACACTGAGATAGGCTACCTCAAAGATATGTCAGGTGAGACCACAAGAGCTAAACTGAAAAAAGATCTTTGCCAGATGGGGCTGCCCAAATGAACTGATAACAGTCCCCAATTCTTTGGGAAAGCTTTTGCACAGTTTTCTCAGGAGTATGATTTCAGACATATTACAACCAGTCCTCACTATGCTAAAACTAATGGAGAAGTAAAGAGAGGGCCATTCAAACAGCCAAACAGATCTTGAGACAGGATGATCCCTTTTTAGCCCTCATGATCTACTGAGCAACCCCGCTACAGGCTACAGGCGTGAGCCCAGCACAGCTCATGCTTGGTAGACAGATCCACACCACAGTTCCAACCTTGGACAGCCGGCATGGCCAGATCTCCAGCATGCGAGACAGGTTGATGAGAGAGCGAAACAAGGCTACAGAAGTTCCTGCAACAACAGGCATGAAGTCAGACCCCTACCAGAACTCCAGCCTGGACTCAGTGTTGCTGTGAAGCTGGACAATGAGAGAGGATGGACAAAGTCTGCTACTGTCCTTAAACAGTGTGATTCACAAAGTCATGACCTCCAGGGGCAGACCTGTGAAGCCACCAGACAGATATGGAGAGTATGTGAGGTAGTTAAATAATAAACTGCGTCAAGTGGCAGAGTTCTGTTCAGAGACTGTGTTAAGTGAAGTGACTGTCACAGAAAAAAAAGATGCTGAAAATGCTTTTTTTTTGTCATATATGTTATTCATTATCTTGAGGAAGACAAAAAGAGCTAATGCATGCATTTGTGATCATTTTAATTCATAATTTTCAAGAGATAAGACTGGTCCTGGTAGTAATTCATGCAGATGAGAGTACAGTAAAGTTAATTTTGTTCACGTCTTAAAAGGCTCAAAGAAAGGGTGATGTAATATAATGATACTATTTAATGCAGACTAAGACGTAAGGATGCCAAAGTGACGTAAACACAGGAAGTGATGGGTGCGGGGCCAAGCCGTTGTTATTGTGTGTACCCCAGGTTTAGTACATGTGTAGCCGAGTCAATTAGTCTAGTGTAATAAGTCGTGTTAATTAAGTTAACAGAAGAGAGTCATCACTTCCTGATTATATTTCTGCATAACACCACACGCACTGCCTGCACTGTCTGCCTCTGATATGAGGAGGAAGTTGAAAAAGCTTGTAAGTAGGCCTTGTGGTAATTGCAGACCTTGTGATTAGTCAAAAAATAAAAAATAAATAAGAAAATGAATTTGTGGTTTAGGGTAGGATACACTTGTTTGAATAGTTTAATAATTTCTAACCTTTCCTATGTCAATCAACACCTTGCTTCAGATTTATGCACTTACACCATACATGTCATCGTCTGTGCTTGGCTGTAAATGCACATCAGAAGCAGTATGGACTTCAGAGTCTTGTTCAGTCCTCAGCAGCATATTCCTAATGGAGGGCAGTTACTTATTTTTTATCTAGACACAAATCTCTCCAGATTTGAACCGAGGGTTAGCATTTATTTATAATAATGATGTTAATAATACTAATGTTTTTTTTCATATGGCAATGATTAGGTAAAAGGCTGCAGAGGGTCCATGGTGAGGAGAAAGAGCGTGTGGAGGCAGAAGAGGGTCTTGGGTGGAGGGCTAGAGCGGATCAGGGTTGAGGGGCTGTTCAGTGTTTGGTTAAGGCCAGATGGCAGGAGAAAGGCCTCTGTAGCCTCTGGTCTGTGTGCTGTGTGGCGAGGGCTGGTAGGAATGCTCGTCCTTTCATTGCTTTCTCTCTGTGAGTGGAGACTCAGAGCACTGCTGTATAACAGTGGATTAAGTCCCACATTCCCTTTTTAATCTCTCTATAGTCACCCTCAGCTGTTCACCCTCAGGCCTCTGCTCCTCTACCTCACACTGCTTGTCTGTTGATGTTGGACTAGCACATAAGACACACACACACACACACACACACACACACACTAAAACCCCATCACTGTGAATTTCTCACATTTTGTAGCTGAAGGTCATCTCAACCAAACATTTGCTGCACTATACTCCCATCCTCACTGTGTGTATGCTGCTATTCTAGGACTTACAAGATACAAAGGGACTTCTGACTTTTCATATTGGGTCTACAGATGAAATGTGAACTTCAAAAATCATGTATTACCAAAAACATCTGCTGCAAGCTCCACTGAGTGACAGAGAATTCAGATAAATGTTTGGCAGAGTCACGATACATAAAATGCTAATTACATATTTTATCAAGTGGGCTGAGGTAGCATTTTTATTATTAGAAGATCTTTAAGCAAACAGAGAGAACTGTAGTATCAGGTAAGTAGTATTTCCTGGGAGTGAACTAATATCTGACACATTTCATGCTGTCTAAACATTGACAGTCAATAGTCATGTTGGTGGCTCTGTGAGGCTGCTCAGTGGTGCAGTGAGCTAAATGCTTATGCCTGCTTGCTAACATGCTAACAATAACAATACTAACATGCAGATGTTAAGTACGAATGACAGTTGTGTAGTGGAGGGTATACGCAGGTATATGGTGTTTACCCACCTCTTTTTACGGCCGTTTACAGTATACCAACCTATCAGCCAAATAGGCATTGGAATGATGCATCATGATATGGTTGTGGATGATTTGGCATGGATTCATGAATGTCAGTAATAATGTTCATTAGTAACGTAAGGTTGACAGAATGAAAAAGGCGGAACTCAACTGCAAGGGCAGCTCAGGGTGACACACGCTAGAGTTAACTTGTGGTTCATCTTCACAAAAGGCAGCGGTTGCAAGCATGTTTTACTTTAATGTCTAAATAATTAGGCGAAGGTGGAGTATATTGTAAAAACTTTCCTATGTTGCAGAGCAGCGATCAGCAGTGATATTAACAAACAAGACTGGCTGACCAGCACACACATTTACAGTAACAACTTTAACTGACATGGTGATCAAGAAAATAACTCTTTGCTCAGTCTGTTTCATGTCTAAAACACTGCGCCTGCTTGCCGTTGTGGTTTTTCTCAAAAGTAATATGTAGTGGAGAGGCTGCTCTGCACTGCTGGAGACATTAAAACAAAACAATGGTGCCCCTTGTTTTGCTGTTTCCATACAGGCAGGAGACTGGAAGGTGCTTTCAAATGAACTGATTAATGGAGTTACCTTTTTTAAATAAAAATGCTTTGTACCATTAAGTATTCAATATTATGTGGTAATTTCAAACTATTTCTGGTGAAATATTGCAGTATGCAATAACTAGACACAACATTGGCATAAATATCACACAAAATCAGTGTGTGCAACCGCAGGTGGATAGAGTCCAACTGGTCTAAAGCCTGGGTTTGGAAGCATTTTGACTGTACTAGAGCTACACTGTATGCAATTAATTCATCTGTTCATTTAATTATGGATCCTACAAATACAGTATGCTAAAGGTAGCAAGTAGTCACACAGTGAGAAAAATAAGTCATGTATAGAAATCAAAAATCTTGATGCATCATGATGCACCAGCAATTGTTTTATCATCAAATTGTTGCCCTCTGAATCGTAATGGAATCAATCAATCAATCAATCAATCAATCAATCAATTTTATTTATAAAGCCCAATATCACAATTCACAATTTGCCTCAGAGGGCTTTACAGCATACAACATCCCTCTGTCCTTTAGACAAGCGGATTTAACAGGGGAAAAAAATGGTAGAAACCTCAGGAAGAGCAACTGAGGAGGGATCCCTCTTCCAGGTTGGACAGATGTGCAATAGATGTACAGAACAGATCAACAATCAAATCGTGAGGTGCCTAGAGATTCCCACCCCTACCTAGTATCAAACCAACCTCAACAATTACCTCTACATCACTGAGGTATAATGTTTACATTAACATTAGCATTCAACACAAAGTGCCATATGAAATAGATTTTATGAGGTGGACAGTTACACTGGTACACTAGTCTGACTCACTGAATGCAGACTGTGACTTTAAGCCTGCCACTGGGTCACTGATCTCGGCCAGCATTCTCCCTTCCTTCTGCTATCTGCATGTTACTGTTTCAGATCCCCCTGCTACTGGAAACAACAACAATAACAACCTCTGAGCTAAAAACCTGCACACATTTAGACAAAGATTTGGATTGTGCAATAAAGAGATTGGTTTAAAAAACAAAAACAGGCCACAATGTTTCTTCCCCTTTCAGCAAAAAGTTTTACACAGTGAGCACTTTTGACTCTTAAGCCCAGTTCAGACCAAAGATTTACAACGAGATGAAACCATTTTGGAATGTTGCAGAAAAAAGATGCAGCGGTGTGAACTGGCCAGTCAGAGCTTGACTCAAGCTGGCTGATGGTGTAACCTGTGACTCAGCTGGATAGGGGCTGGTTTTAGAACATAATGCTGGTCACCTGTATCAACAGCCATTTGGCTTGTAGTGAAGTCCACTGGGTCAAGTCAAAATGACTGTAGCATGTAGCAGCATGTTCGTCTGCTGCGGCAGGTGCTCCGTCTTCACCGAGCCCTCTGTTTCTGTCCTCATGGGGTGCCAATATCCAATGGTAGGTCACTGCTACTACTTGCTTTATATGCTTATGCCGGTAGCCAGTATCTCACTATCACTATCCTCCTAAGAAGCTATACAAATTATAATCAGCCACAACATAATCCTGAAAAGCTGGAAATCAGGACAGATGTACAAAGCATATGATGGAGCTTGACCATTTAGAGCTTTATAAGTTAACAGTAGGATTTTAAATTCAATTCTGGATTTTACAGGGAGCCAGTGCAGAGAAGCTAAAACAGGAGGAATATGATCTCGTTTCTTAGTCCCTGTTAGTACACATGCCGCGGCGTTCTGAATTAGCTGGAGAGTTTTTAAAGACTTATTAGTGCTACCTGATAATAGGGAGTTACAGTAATCCAGCCTAGAGATAACAAAAGCGTGGACCAATTTTTCTGCATCTTTTCAGGTCAGGATAGGCCTAATTTTCACAATATTACGCAGATGAAAAATGCAGTCTGTGAGGTTTGTTTTGAATGAGAATTAAAAGACAAATCTTGATCAAATATCACTCCAAAGTTTCTTACGGTAGTGCTAGAGGCCAGAGTAATGCCATCTAGAGAAACTAGATCATCATCAATCAGATAAAGAGTCTCTGAGTTGTTTGGGCCCAAGAACAATAACTTCAGTTTTGTGTGACTTTAACATCAGGAAATTGGTGCTCATCCAGGTTTTTATGTCTTTAGGGCAATTATGAAGTTTAGTTAATTGATTAGATACTTCCGCCAAGGAGGTTATGTTTTCGCCGGCGTTGGTCTGTTTGTGTTTGTTTGTTTGTTTATTTGTCTTCAAAATGACTCAAAAAGTTATGAACAGATTTTGATGAACAAGGAACAGATGATAAAATTTTGGTGGTGATCGGTTGAAGCAAAGTGGATAAAATAATAAATAAAATCTATCGTCTGACAGCCTCAGCAGCAATTCCAATTTCTAATGAGAGGGTGAAAATAGTGCCATCTGGTGGCCGGAAAGCATGTCTTGTTCTACTTGCTAAATATGGTTGTAATTCTAAAGTTGAAATTAATGTTCTGTGTTGGAAAAAAGAAAGTGAAAAAAACATATTCTGTGTTGGTACAATATAAAAACGAAATAAATACACCACAGCGTCTCCATGGTGAAGGCATATACAACCTAATAATGATAGTGATGCAAATAACCTAATTGTGATGCAGGCTAAAAAATCTGATGCAGAGGGGGAGTGAATATCACCTACTTGGCGGAGGTCTGCACCCTCTGAGTGCTTTTCTAGTTTCTTCTGGCTTCATCGATAAATACAATTGTAAACATTACAATGGAAATTTACAGAGTGATTTCTAATGATGTTACCTAAAGGTAAAACATTAACGTGAAATGAATTTTGTTCCTCTCCCTGCCCACTGTATTATATTATTTTTTAATTAACTTTATTTGATTTTAACATGCAAATAAACAAGCCAAAACTCAGTGAATCAGATTTTATAGTACTAATAGACTGAATGAGAGCAAACAAGTTATTAGTTCAAATTAATTCCCATACAACACATATAGCCTAATCCTAAATGACACTGTAGAATTGAAATTTGGTTAATTCCCTTTGCCGTTACTGGCTCTTGTTAGATTTGTCCTTGTGGTAATGTTACTGTTAGGCAAAGTTGGCAGAGAGCCTTACCTTTATCTGTGATTAAACATCTGGTATAGAATCCAAACTGCATCCTCACATTACTTCTCAGATAGAGTGATAGAATGATTATCTGAACAGCTTTGCTAGTTTCTTCCATTTTTGCATTAGCAAAGAGAACAACAGCTGTCTAGTTTACTAACAACTGGTCTTGACCGACACACTGACTGCATTTGAGGAATGCCTGCTGACACACTGAAGTTTTTTAATTAAGACAAATCTCTACAGATCAGTTATTTTAATGTTTTACTTCCAAATGATAGTCTAACTTTCAAACACAAAGTGACACCCCTCGTCAAACATTTACAAACAGACAGCAATGTAGATGGTTGTGGTCTTATTCCTGCTGGGGTCAACACATTCTCACTGAAATCAGTGCTTGGTCAGTGGCCTGTCATGTAAAAATATAGAGTGCTAGGTACCCTCCTGTGTTGGTTTTGGATGGTCAGGGGTGGCGTATTGATTTACGCTTGTCACATCATCTCTTTTCAAAATAAACATTTACACCAGACGAGTTTCTGCTCATTGAATGCATATAGTCTTTTTCAAAGTAAACATAGAATGTAACTGAAAAACTTCATTTTTAAATTTACTTCCCTAAGTTTAGATAACAAAAGTATGTGGTTAGGTTTTGAAAAAAACATCATGAAAAGTATATTTCACTGGCTGCACTTGATGTTGGGATTGCAAAAACATTCTGCGCAATCAATGCCAGGTTAGAGAATATTTTGGCATGCAAAAGGATCCTCCTTGGGTGTCTTGAACTCTATGAGGGCTGCCGCAAAACCCTTAGGCTGCAAAGTTTCATCGCTGGAGTCCTCCACGTCGGTGACGAAGGTGACTACGAGGTCAAAGGTTTGACTTGTGTCACTGACTTTCAAAATAAAATGAATTG
The DNA here is from genome assembly GCF_041903045.1 of Epinephelus lanceolatus. Lineage (NCBI taxonomy): Eukaryota > Metazoa > Chordata > Actinopteri > Perciformes > Serranidae > Epinephelus > Epinephelus lanceolatus. The sequence goes on from NC_135734.1 coordinate 3,261,894, forward strand.
CGGCTTGATAATAGTGATTTAGATTTCAATATATTACACATATACTGCACATCTTTTTTATTTGTTTTATTCTGAAAAATTAAAAATTTGTTTTTGTTCTCACCTGCTGCAAGCCAACGAGTAGTTCATTTTTAATTCAATTCAATTCAATTTTATTTATAAAGCCCAATATCACAAATCACAATTTGCCTCACAGGGCTTTACAGCATACGACATCCCTCTGTCCTTATGACCCTCGCAGCGGATAAGGAAAAACTCCCCCAAAAAACCCCTTTAACGGGGAAAAAAGACGGTAGAAACCTCAGGAAGAGCAACTGAGGAGGGATCCCTCTTCCAGGACGGACAGACGTGCAATAGATGTCGTACAGAACAGATCAGCATAATAAATTAACAGTAATCCGCATGACACAATGAGACAGAGAGAGAAACAGAGAGAGAGATGCAGGTAATAACAGTAGCTTACAACAACATTATTGAAAGTAATAATATTATAGTTATAGTTCTGGCTACTGTGGTACAATATGTTGAAAGTATGTATTAATATCTGGCAGTATACACGTGTGACAATAGTCATATGTGTATAATAACAGTAGAAGTATGACTAATGACTAATGATGGCAGCAGCAGCAGGAGGCATCTGGCAGGACCACAGCAGCAGCACAACCACACACGTCACGCTGTCCAGGCACTGCTGCGATATGAGTTAATCTGAGAGACAGTGGAGCACAAAGGCTCCGGAGAAGAAGCCGAGTTAGTGACATCCAGAATGGCCGAGTTAGCAAGATGCAGTAATAGAATACGAGAGAGAGAGAGAGAAGGAGAGAAGGTGCCCAGTGTATTATAGGGGGGTTCTCCGGCAGACTAGGCCTACGTCAGCCTAACTAGGGGCTGGTACAGGGCAAGCCTGAGCCAGCCCTAACTATAAGCTTTATCAAAGAGGAAAGTCTTAAGTCTAGTCTTAAATGTGGAGACGGTGTCTGCCTCCCAGACTGTAACAGGAAGATGATTCCACAGGAGAGGAGCCTGATAGCTGAAGGCTCTGGCTCCTGATCTACTTTTGGAGACTTTAGGGACCACGAGTGACCCTGCGTTCTCAGAGCGCAGTGTTCTGGTGGGATAATATGGCACTATGAGCTCACTAAGATATGATGGAGCTTGACCATTTAGAGCTTTATAAGTTAACAGTAGGATTTTAAATTCAATTCTGGATTTTACAGGGAGCCAGTGCAGAGAAGCTAAAACAGGAGAAATATGATCTCGTTTCTTAGTTCCTGTTAGTACACGTGCTGCTGCATTCTGAATTAGCTGGAGAGTTTTTAAGGACTTACTAGAGCTACCTGATAATAGAGAGTTACAGTAATCCAGCCTAGAGGTAACAAAAGCGTGGACCAATTTTTCTGCATCTTTTCGGGTCAGGATAGGCCTAATTTTCGCAATATTACGCAGATGAAAAAATGCAGTCCGTGAGGTTTGTTTTAAATGAGAATTAAAAGACAAATCTTGATCAAATATTACTCCGAGGTTTCTTACGGTAGTGCTAGAGGCCAGAGCAATGCCATCTAGAGAAACTATGTCATCAGATAAAGAGTCTCTGAGTTGTTTGGGGCCAAGAACAATAACTTCAGTTTTGTCTGAATTTAACATCAGGAAATTGGTGCTCATCCAAGTTTTTATGTCTTTAAGGCAGTTATGGAGTTTAGTTAATTGATTACTTTCTTCTGGCTTCATCGATAAATACAACTGAGTATCATCCGCATAACAATGGAAATTTATAGAGTGATTTCTAATGATGTTACCTAAAGGAAGCATATATAGAGTAAATAGGATTGGTCCGAGCACAGAACCTTGCGGAACTCCAAAACAAACTTTGGTACGTAAGGATGATTCATTATGAATGTCAACAAACTGAAAACGATCAGATAAATAAGATTTAAACCAGCTTAGTGCAGAACCTTTTAGGCCAATTAAGTGATCCAGTCTCTGCAGTAGAATTTGATGGTCAATTGTGTCAAACGCTGCAAGTACAGAGACAAGTCCTTTGTCTGAAGCAATCAGAAGGTCATTTGTAATTTTAACTAGTGCTGTCTCAGTGCTATGATGCACTCTAAATCCTGACTGAAATTCCTCAAATAAATTATTATCATGGAGAAAATCACACAGCTGGTCTGCGACTACTTTCTCAAGGATCTTTGACATAAAGGGAAGATTAGATATTGGTCTATAGTTGGCTAACACCTCTGGATCCAGGGTGGGCTTTTTTAGTAGAGGTTTAATTACAGCTACCTTAAAAGACTAACTAACTTAACTAAAGGAAAGACCTCCTTAAGTAGCCTAGTTGGGATGGGGTCTAAGAGACACGTTGATGATTTAGATGAAGAAATCACTGCTGTCAATTCTTGAAGAGAAATTGGGGAGAAGCAATCTAAATATATATTAGGTCTTACAGCTGTGTTTGAGGTTAGATAGGTATTATCTGAGGACAGGAGGTCATGAATTTTGCCTCTAATAGTTAGAATTTTGTCATTAAAAAAGCTCATAAAATCATTACTGCTAAGGGCTGAAGGAATACAAGGCTCAATAGAGCTTTGACTCTCAGTCAGCCTGGCTACAGTGCTGAAAAGAAACCTGGGGTTGTTCTTGTTTTCTTCTATTAATGCTGAGTAATAGTTTGCTCTGGCATTGCGGAGGCCCCTCTTATAAGTTTTGAGACTGTCTGTCCAGATTAAACGAGATTCTTCCAGTTTGGTCAATCGCCAATTCCTTTCAAATTTCCGCGATATTTGTTTTAACTTAGGGGTTTGAGAGTTATACCAAGGAGCGAACTTTCTTTGCTTTTTTAACTTCTTTTTAAGAGGAGCTACAGAGTCAAGTGTTGTTTGCAGCGAGCCTACGGCGCGATCGACAAAATGATCAAAGTCGGTACAGGAAACCTCTGTTACTGAGGGACTTGGTATTGAATTTAACGACGGAGTAATCTTTTCCTTAAATTTTGCGACAGCACTATCTGATAAACATCTAGTATAGTAACTGTTGCTGAGTGGCGTGTAATCGGGTAAAAAGAAATCAAAAGTAATCAGATAATGATCCGATAGCGAGGGATTCTGTGGAAAGACTTTTAGGTTATCAATTTCAATTCCATACGTCAGAACTAGATCGAGGGTATGGTTAAAACAATGAGTGGGTTCATGTACACCCTGACTGAAGCCAATGGAGTCTAATAATGAGATAAACGCGGTAGCCAGGGAGTCATTATCAACGTCGACATGAATGTTAAAATCGCCTACAATAATAACTTTATCTGATTTAAGAACTAAACTGGATAAAATAGAATACGGGCCAGGAGCACGGTACACTATAACAAATAAAACAAACAAATAAAAGTGGCTGCGAGGTTTTCCAGGTCGGATGTAAAAGACTAAGAACGAGGCTTTCAAATGAATTATAATCTAGTTTAGGTTTAGGGCTGATTAACAGACTAGAGTTAAAAATGGCTGCAACTCCCCCTCCTCGGCCGCTGCCTCGAGGAATGTGGGTATTATTATGACTGGGAGGAGTGGATTCATTGAGACTGACATATTCATCTTGACACAGCCAGGTTTCTGTGAGACTGAGTAAATCAATATGATTATCTGATATTAATTCGTTTACTAACACTGCTTTAGAAGATAGAGACCTGATATTTAACAGTCCGCATTTAATTCTCCTGTTTTGTCTTTCTGTCACAGAAGAGGTTTTAATTTTTATGAGGTTGTTATGCACAACTCCTCTTTGTTTAATTTTAGATTTAAATAATTTAGGTGGTCAGGGGACAGACACCGTTTGTATAAAACTATGAAAACTATGGCTGGGTAACTGAACTAGAAGCTCAGAGAGGCGTATAGGACTGCGTCTCCGAGTCCTGGTCTCAACTCTGGGTTGTCAGGGATTTGATTTACTAATAAAGTTTGCCAGGTTCCTAGAAATCAGAGCAGCTCCATCCAAAGTGGGATGAATGCCGTCTCTCCTAATAAGACCAGGTTTTCCCCAGAAAGTTTGCCAATTATTAATGAAACCCACATCGTTTGCTGGACACCACCTGGACAGCCAGCAATTAAATGATGACATGCGGCTAAACATGTCATCACTGGTCAGATTTGGGAGGGGTCCAGAGAAAACTACAAGTCCGACATCGTTTTTGCATATTCACACACTGAGGCAATATTAATTTTAGTGACCTCCGATTGGCGTAACCGGGTGTCATTGCCGCCGACGTGAATAACAATCTTACTGAATCTACGTTTAGCTTTAGCCAGCAGTTTTAAATTTGACTCAATGTCGCCCGCTCTGGCTCCAGGGATACATTTGACTATGGCCGCTGGTGTTGCTAACTTCACGTTCCTCAGAATAGAGCTGCCAATAACCAGAGTTTTATCCTCAGCGGGTGTGTCGCTGAGTGGGGAAAAGCGGTTGGAAACGTGAACAGGCTGGTGGTGAGCCGTGGGCTTCGGCTTTTACCTTTGCCCGTACCAGTGAATTTATGTATATACGTATTTTTACCTGTTAAACAGCTTTTTGCGGGTTACCCGTGTGTGTAGGACTTTGATGTGACATATTAGGATAGTATGCGAAACATACTACACACTGCACACAACATGGTTATTTAAACAACTCAAGTGACTTTTGGTTACAGAGCAACACAGGGTGGTCTCCCTGGTGAAAGTCCAGTGTTTGCCACCTCCCCTCCCACTCACCCAATGCTGACATTCTCATTCTTTATACTACGGTAGTTGCCTGTAGCTTCAACAAATGCTGCTAGCCAGCTTGTCTCATACTGGTGCTAAAGTGTGCTTCTAGGACACTGACCATGCAGCTGTATTTGATAAGTTGGGAGTGAGACCAGGTTGGTCAAGCAACAGTCTACAGCAGGGCTGCAGTATACAGAGTAAAGGCAGTATGGAGGAAAACAGAGGAAAAATGTCATGAAGGACAAAAGAAGAGAGGGGAACAAAGGGGGAAGGAAAAGGAGGGGAAGCCTGCTAGGGCTAATTAGAGTGAAAATAGGGGGCCAGAGCATGGACAGGAGACTGAAGTGGTCAACGTGACGAGGAGAGTGGGAGATGGAGAGGAAGGAGGGGATGGTGGGATGAGAGGGACGAGAGTGGTGGGAACAAGACTTAGGCTTTCTCCAAGCTAGGGGGATGCTAGGTAATGGAGAGTGGCTCTCTCTGCAGACTTCAAATCACTAGAGTGACCCAGCAAAATGTCCCATGGACCCGAGCTCAGCCTCCACAAGGATAAAAACATTTTCCCAGGAAAACCGATAGCCATCTGTGTAAGTATATCACATGGTTACTCATGCAGCCACGCAAGCAAAGTGTATTATCAGCTGAGTCCCTCCATGTCGATTCTAGTTACAGTAGCTCTATGGTGGTGGAAACCCCTGGGAGGTCCTGTGTCGTTGGGAACTCTCGCCTCTTGTTAGCCACTTCATGGCTACGGTCTTTGATCAGCTCAGCTGACTCTTAAGCTCAGCTTAGTGCGGCAGGGGTCTGGAAAATCTTGGGAGAGGGAGAGAGGTAAGAGGTGGGGAGAGACGTTGGAGTGAGGGAGTAGCTGATGGCACCCACAGAACCATGTATCCTCTGGTGAGGAGCTGGAAGGAAGGAAGAGGAGGAAGAAATAACAGAAAGACAGGAAAGTGAAGGGGAATAAGCAGGTTGGAGGGTAAATGGGTGCAAAGGATGGAAAGGAGGGGTCTCCTTCCATTCCTCTCCTGACAGTCACACGCTTCACTACTTTTTTTTTTTTTTTTTTCTTCATGTTGTAATTTTTTTTTTTTTTTTTTTTGTCTGCATTGGTCTTCATAGCTTAGCGCCACTAAAGGGTGTAAGCTTCTTGTGAAGATTGATGCACTGTTAATCTTGCAGTCAAGTATTTTATACCCATAATGCGTGGTTGTGACCGTCACCCACCCTCACTGGAGACTAGCCTAACAGCCTTTATTGGAAAAACTTCCTAATATGAGTCAGAGAGGGCCGTGATACACCAAAGTGTGTCAGGGGGAAAGTAAGGAAACAAGCAAGGGGGAGGGGGCAGGTGCTTAAGTCCTGAGTTATATAGTGACAGTGCATGTGGAGAAGAAGGAGGAAAAACAAACAAACAAATAAACAAACGAAAAAAAAAAAAAAACAGGGGAGAAACAGGCAGTGTAGCTGATGTATTGTGGCCTTGAGGTGGTTGTGCTCCATGCAGATTATCGAAAATAAACATATACATGTCTACTATACTGTACTGAAAAACAAAAACAAAAGAGAAGTCTATACTGAACACCAAAAATGTGAGAGTCTTGGTGGAGGGGGAAAGCCCGATTGCAGAGAAGAGTTGCCAGCGCGGTGTGGTAAGTTTGAGAAGCAAGTGGGCCCCTTTGGAGTGATCCCATCGGTTCTTTGCGATGCGTCATGGAGCTGAAGTATCAAACATGCATGCGTGTATTTGAACCCTTCCAATGTGTTTATGAGAACCATCACCAGGGTCCAGGGCCAGCCCTGCGGGGGAAGGGGGGCGGTATGGAACCCCATAACCGCAGGAGCGCCCAGACCCCAAGACCATGGAGCCACAGAGGCTGCAGGACACCACGCAGGCCCAAGGACCCAGGGCGGCGAAGGCCGGCACCCCCAGAGAGCCAGAGACACACCCCAGACAGGCGGAGCAGGAGGACCCGCCCACCCACCGCCCGACACGGACCGCCCCCACCCCCCCCAACCACCACCCGCCCCCGACCACCCGCCCGCCCCCGCCCCCATCCCCCACCCACGGACGCACCCAGGGACCGCCCCCGACCCAAGGAGCCAGGCGCGGGGGCCCGGCACCGCCCCCGGGGAGAGAACCAGCACCGCACCGGACGGGCCCGCACCAGGCGCCGGCCACCAGCAGACGCCGGATCGGACAGTAACGAGAGCCCACCCAGGCCCGGGCGGATGAGGGAGGCAAGGAGGCGGTGATACTGCAAGGCATATGTCCCCGGCGCATCGGGAACCAGGGGACCGCGAAGGGCCACCCGCCCGAACCCCCCAGGATGGACCCCCACCAACACACAGGAGAGAGCGGACCGCCACAAGCAGTCAATCCCCCATCGGGACCCCTTAGCAGAGGGCCCATAAACCACAGCCGGTCAGGAGGCAGAGCCCCGGCAGGAACCCACAGAGCCCCCAGGGCGCCACCCGGCCCACCCGCCACAGGGCCACGGGACCCCCCCGACACCGGGAACCCAGCCAAACCACCATGATGTAAATGGGCTCCCTGGCTCCAACCCTCAGCCCAGGAGGGCCGGGCCCCACTAGCCACGCCATGCGTATCTACAGTGTGTGTAAACCCACCACCCCCCCTCTTACTATGATTCTCCGATCCCTGACGGAGAAACATTAACCCTACACCGTGAATGTGAATGTGAGTGCCCATAAGTGTGATGTGATGCATTAAAATTGAGGGACATAGGAGACAGGTGGGGGCAAGGCTGATGGCTACAGCACACTGCTGTCCTGCAGCCCGTGCAGCCATAAGGCACCTGGAACCTGTTCCCATCTGTCCCCCAAGATGTAGGTGTATGTGGTGCTTTAAAATTGGAGAACAGATAAGGATGGGCCGGGGGGCAGCATGGAGGGCTACCGGACATTACTGTCTCATAGCCTGCCCCATTATGAAGCCCCCCAATCCATCCGTGGTCTGCACCCCGAAGAGTGAGTGTATGTGGTGCATTAAAACTGTGCAATGTGTGGTGAGTGAACTAAATGTGGTTTAGGAGGCCAGGCTAGTGTAGGCCCGGCCTGAGGGCTGGAGGGATGGATGGGAGGGGCCAGGAGGTGGCGCCAACCAGACCCCGGCGCCGCGAGGCCCCCAGTGCCCATGGACAGCGGGCCAGGCGGGCCCCAACGAAACCCAACGGGCCCCCACCTAACCCCGCCCCCCTGGCAACTGCAACGTCGGGCCCCCGCAGTGGTCCCGACCTGGGCCACACCACCCGCAGCAGATCGGCCCCCAGCAGAAGGACAAGGCGCACCACCAGGGTGAACGGACGATGGGCCCCACCCAGCCCCCCCGACCCCGACGCGCCAGAGCACAGACCAACCCGCAACCCCGCCAGTCCCCCCCCAGACCGCCACAGACCCAAAGCCGGACCCCCATCCCATCCGACCCGCCCCCACCGGCGGCCGCACACCAACGGGCAGGCCCACACTGTGCAGCACCAGAACACCCCCCGCGGGCAGCACCCAGCCCCCACGCCAGGCCCCGCAACCCAGGGGAGGACCCCGGGGCCACCCGAGGCTGGGAGAGAGGAGCAGGGAGGGACGGGGAGAGGGGGGAGGGAGGAGGGAGGGGTAGGGGCAGGAGCGGAGCGAAGGGGGGGGGGGAGGAGCCCACCCACCCCGCACCACCAGGGGCGGAAACAGCCCCCAGGGGGGACCGGCCACGCCGCCCCAGGCCCAGGGAGCACGAGGAGATCCCGCCCCCCCCAGGCACACAAGGCGAGCAGTCCAGACGCACCCGCCCCCAGGGGAAACCGCCTGGCCCCGCAATCCCCCACAGAGCCAGGGAGCAGGCCCGGATTCAAGGGGAAGAAGGTGCACCTAACACATGCTTAAGACCTTGAGTTCTGATGAACCGCTGTGGTGTATTGTGGTGAGAGAGATCAAGGGATTAGGGGTTACATCATTAACAGAAACACGTTACATATTACACAACAGTCTTTCTTGAGTTGTAATATTTATATGTACAGGTGGCATACACGCTTCACTACTACCGTCACCAGAAGGCACTGACCCAGCAACTGAACTGAAGCCAGGCATGAAAGCAAGGTCGATCACAGTGAGTTTAGGAAACAGTAGGATGAAAAGAATTTGTAGAAGCACAGCCTCTGTGTCATTAGATGTACAAGACTTTGGAACATTCATGGAAAGGGCTCTCACCAACCTCTTAAAGTAGTCTGAAGATTTAAGTATCCTAAATGACTTAATCAGAGCAATTAGGACATCAGTCAACAACAATAACCTTGGCAAACATTCAACTCTCCTCCACATTCTTAGTGTTGTTTTTCTGTGTGTCACAGCACTTGATGTTGCTGTGTAATTTGGGGAAATGACACCCTCTTCAACTCTGTAATGAGCAGAGCCCACAGTCCCTTCAGGGGCACTTGAGCTGACCGGAGGAACTCTCCCAGAGGCACAGACATGCATTTTTAATTTCTGTGCTGAGTTAGTATTCATTCAGACACCACCTTCTCCAGGTAAACAACATTAACAGGAAAGGCTTGACATACTGTAATTAAAGTTTTCTGGAGAGCACTACAAGGTCTCTGGGGATACTGCTAACTAATGTACAAGTTCACATCCCAGTGATGTATAGTGGTGTCCAGATGTATGATTGCATACAAATTTCCTTCATGTGACATCAAAGTGAAGCTGCTACACTGTATAATCCCTTCCTGCTCCTTCAAATAAACTAATCCAGAACCTGCCTGCTGTGTTACAAAATTCTCTTCAATACTGTTTACATGTCCACATGTGTCTCATGGTAACCCTGACAGCAGTGGCTAATCTGATAGGCCCCTGATGTCTTAATTGTGTGTGTATGGGACTTTGCTAACAACATTTGCTGGTTTCCTGTTTGGGGAGGGTCAAATCAAAGAGATAAAAGCAGAGACTAGTGAAGGGCTTTATCACATTGGTGACAGTGTGGGAGTGCGGACTGACACCACAGGGAGCTTAAGCTAAAGTCAGATAAGGTGATGGACTTAGTCTGAATTTTGACATGTCCCCCAGTACCAGTGACAATTCACTTTTTTTCAGAGAGACTCTCTACTGAGAGTTAAGTTTTAGTTTGAACTAAAAAAAGTCAAATTTTGAATAAACATGTTTATGGTATCTTGCCGTACCAATACTTCTTATAAAAACGGTTGGTAATGGTGTAGGCTCTGCATTGACTTAGAGCCTACGGCGTACCCTACGCCATAGCCTGAAGTGCACCTCCCCAAAAATGTAACTAGGCGTCGTGACAACGCAGACCTCCTGTCTACTTTTGTAAGCTGAAAACCATTTTTATCAAGTGGAAACAGTGCCGCCTTCCCTGCTTCCTTTCCTCCTGGCCCCCTGGGCTCAGACCATGCATCTTTTTTTTCTCTCTTCATTTGTCGTGGTTGCCATGGTTATGGGGGAGGCTTGCCTCAGCGGCCTATAATTTCCAGAGAGCCTGTCTGGATGTGACACGTCCTTTTCAGCCAGGCATTGTTTAGATGCTGATTTACGTGTGTTTGTTGCACTTTACCACCATCTCCTCCACACCTCCAGCGGGGGCGGCAAACCTTTAAAGGATCAATGCACCCAAAACCTGGTGAAACGGCATGCTGAGGTTTGTAAAAAGGTTTGACTGAATGATAAAGATACTGAGTCAACTGGACTAGAAAATTTTGCAAGAAATGCTTGACTTATTTCAGTAATGAACCTTGTACATAGGATTTAATTTATGCTTCGTTAAGATAGTTTGCTTTTGTTTTGCACTGAACGGGAATGCATACAATTTCGTTGTACTTGTACAATGACAATAAAGATTCTGATTCTGATTATGACTACACCTATGCCCTTTCCCTCCTAAGCTACTGTACATCTTTTGCTTTTTCTTTCCCTCTTGGTTTGAAACAGTGCAGTTTTTCCCAGCCAGCCCATCCCTCTCCCCTCCCAGTAGGCGTTCCTACAATACAGAGGAGTCCAATCACAGGCTAGCCCTTTACCCTATCCCTCCATGGTCAGCCTGTTAAGGACTTTTTGTGTTCACATTTTTTTTTTTCCCTTTTTTCTGCTACCCCTCATTGAGCCACTTGAGCCTGGAGCAGATGGAAAGATTGTAGCGGGGGGAAAGTAAGCAAGCAGCGGAGAGAGAGAAAACTGGGAGAAGCCATGCAGAGAATGAGGCAGCCCAGCGACAATGCTTGATGAACTGAAACACTGACCACCAGAAAGGCTTTCTTCCACTTTTGACTGAGCCCTAGAGAACTCAAGGAATAAGACAGGACAGTCCTCAGGGGAGACATCAACTCATTGTCCCAGCTGACGGGAAAAACCTGGAGAGCTCAAGAAAGAAAGAAAGAGTTTGAGAAGTGGAAAGAGGGGAGTTCTACAGATGACAGTTAAAGCAGAGAGGCAGAAAGAGATGCTCAGAGGGACCAGGTAGAGAAAAGTGAAACAAGTAACAGGATTGCTTGTGGTGTGTCTACAAGGACTGCTCAAAGAAAGGACGACACACCAGAGTCTCAACAAAAGCTGTTGCAAGTAAAACAGGGAGTGAGATCAGACAGAAGTAGAGTTGACAGAGCTAGATAAGGATGGCCAACTCAGGTCTTCAGTTGTTGGGTTATTTCCTGGCTTTGGGTGGCTGGATCGGCATAATTTCCACCACCGCCCTGCCCCAGTGGAAGCAGTCATCGTATGCTGGCGATGCCATCATCACAGCTGTGGGGCTGTATGAGGGGCTGTGGATGAGCTGCGCCTCGCAGAGTACGGGACAGGTGCAGTGCAAGATCTTTGACTCCATGCTCTCGCTGGACAGTGAGTACCATGTTTGAATTTGACTTGTAGTGGCTTGTGCTCCCACTGGTTGCTGATCCCCCTGTCTTTCAAACTGTTTGGTAAAACTTCTTCTAGAGTAATTATACACTCATGTAGGCATACTGTGAGTCTGTGATTATTAGAAAATTTGAAACATGATATAACTAACAAAATATGCAGTATTCTTAGTGTGTTGATGATGGGGCACTGTGTAGCTGATTAAGTAATATTCACTGCATTATTTGTCAGATGAAAAGCATAATCTGCTTGAACCAAGAAAGGTTCCTCTTGTTCTTTTCATCACACTTTACACTTCACACTGTATTCTTGCTTTGCTTCTTTTTCGGCTGCTTTTAATTTTATCTAAGAATCACCTTTTTGATAGGGCACTTCTGTGTGACTTTTCATCAAAAGAAAAATCCGGTATAAACCATTGCCTTCTGTTAGTCTGAACAAATATCCACCATGTTGTATTACAAATCACAACAGTTATTGTAGCTGGCCCATTCATTTGGTCACACGCAGTAATCAGCTGCAAAATCTTGAGGAAAACAAGTTCCCGAGCCCTCGCTATCTGGGACACATTAAATTCAGAAGTTGTAAATCTCACTTTAAATGCATCTATTCAAATCTTTAATGATGTTTAATTAAAAATCCATAACATCATGAGATGTAATGGGGGAGGAGTGGGAGGGGGTCAGGAATGTGGGGTTCAGACATAAATTAGCTTAGAACATGAGCCTCCTGCCATTTCCAATCTGTAAGTAGGACCCAGTGACTCATAATTAATGGCTCACAGATTATAGGAATCCATCCATCTACTGTCTGCTTAAATTATCCTATTTGAGATTCTAATGACAGACTGCAGGGGGTGGGTTTGGTCAGAAATCTTTTTTTTTTTTATGGAACAATGAACACTGTTTTTCTCTGTGGTTTTAAACTGATGTGCTTACCATGACTGCTGTGGCACACTTGCCTTAAAACAACAAATGAGGCCCTTTGCAAACATTTTGATGTCTTGGTGAGTCATTATATCAAAACAATTTGTGTGGCGTTCTGTGTGACGGATGCCTGAGCTGATCTCCCATCTCCTTTGGTTCATTGCAGCAATAAGAACAGCGTATTGTCCTTGTGGATGAATAGGGGCTGTTAGGAGAAGAAAAGGGCAGTGTTGAGCCAAACACTAGAGATATTCCCAGAATGCGCTCTGTCTTCCCCACATGCATACATTGTTCCATTTGTACATTCGCATACCCAGTGAGTGCAGATTTCAACTGAAGACAAACACTGAAGAAACTCTTTAAAAGGATTAAATATTAGGGGTGGGAATCACCAGAGGACCGACAATACGATGTTATCACAATACTTAGGTCAGGATACGATATTATTGTGATACTGCAATATGCTGAATATTGTGATAAAATATACTGGGATACATTGTGATTTATTACCTTTTTTTTCCAACTGCAAATTATTTCCCCAAAGGAAAACTTTGCAACATCAGTTTTACCTCATAAGATAAAGTTTTCTGGTGATCTGACTTCAATCATTTTTATGGCAGCAAAAAGTGATGCAAAGCAGACAGACTGACCAACACCATCATAAAACCTGTCAGAAATGCTGCATACATCAAACATTGTTATGTTTTACCTGCATTACTGCTGTTTGTTTGGTGAGATGACAATTAAAGCCTGATTTGATTTGATATAATTTGATTTGACCAACTGAACTGTTGCCAGATTTAATGCCCTCTGTGAGGCCAGATTAAGTGTGTGAGTGAAACACTTCACATGCAGGTATCCTGCTAACTGAATGAAAACACTCATGTGAGAAGTGTTGTCTTTAAAACCACAATCCCTCATTCTTGTGCTGCATTTTGCAGGAGGTCTGCAGTGTTTGCTTTAGTGAGACTTTTGTGTACTGCTCAAATTTGGAAAACATGAGACAGCAGTCGCCAGTCCTCTGTGAGATAATGTGCCATTATAGTCATATATGAATCTACTGAATGAATCCAAGTCCAGGCGTCACAATTTAATGCCACCCTTCCTGCTGTACTTAAAGATTCTTCAACTTTATGCATCACTTCTCTGTAAAGCTTGGATACGGCTGTGTCGGTGAAAAAATGTCAAGACGGAGTCACATACCTGGGTTCCAGTGTTTTTAGAATGTAACAAAAGCCTTTGTTTTCAACAACGCTGTATGGACACAGATCTTTGCACATGAAGTAGGTGATAGACTCTGTTATTTTCTTAGCTCTCTCAGAGTTGGATGGTAGTTTTGTCAAGCTAAGTGTGTCCAGTGTTGGTTGATTTTTCGGTGGAGCGTATTTAGCGTTAGCTAGGCCGTCAGCAGCTAACGCTATCTCTGGATGGTGGAGTGTGAGGTGAGCCCTCATGTTCGTAGTATTTCCAGAGTATTTTATTCTCATATGACACTGCTTGCAAGTTACATGCCATATCCACGTCCTCCTTTCGATTCATGTTAAAAAATCAAATATAAGTCCATAAATTTGATTTAAACGGCAACGGTGCATTTCTGATTTCTTTCTCTGGTGTCTCCATCTTTGTTTAAATCAGCTTCCTGCTAAATGCTGCTGACTGAGACCTCTGCTAGAGCTTAGATCGGGCCCAAAAAATCCAGCCCGACCTGGCCCGAGCCCGTGCACGTTATGTCCGGGACGGCCCAGCCCGTCCAATTAACTGTGGGCCTAATTAACGGCCCAAGCCCAATTTAAACCCGACATTTTCAATAAGTTGGCTGTTATAATTAAGAGTATTAAACCACAATTCTTGTTATTTGAATGACAGAAATATAGGATCTTAATGAATGGCGCAACACAGAAGTATGATTATGTAATAAAACAGGTGTTTATTTTAGGATCCAGGTGGTGAAGGGCTGTGCCCGCACAATGTTGCAACATTGTAACTAAGTTTGTTGTAACTTAATGTGTCATACAAAGTGTGGTTTAATTTTATTTTTTATAATAGCCTACTGTAGCGTCCGCCAGGACGTGTGGAAAGGATGACGCAGTTATTCGGCAATTAAACCACCGTTTATTAGGCTACTGAACAGTACAGGTTACTGTTGGCCGTAACCACGCCAAAACAACCAACAAACAACAACTTAGCTGTAACTCCATCTGTGCACTCCTGCTCTCTTCTCCAGCTCCTTCATATACACACCAGCACGCGCACTCACACAGCCCTCCTCATCCCCGTCACACTCGCACCCTGCACCTCATTCAATCCCAAACATGCCATTAACTCACAGAACATCGAAATTATAACAGAACATTTACTGCAGGGTCACTACAATACATAGCCTATAACATTATCAAATCATAGCTTTAAAAAAAAAAAAAAAAACGTCATATCTGACCGGGCCGGCCTGGGCCCGTCAGAGGGAGGGGGGCTCCCGGCCCGACCCGGCTTGGGCCCGCAGGCCGGGTCGGGCCGGGCTCGGGCTTGGGCAGAGAAACTAAGCTCTAACCTCTGCTGACCTCACCAGGAAAAAAAACTCAGCACCATCTAGTGGACTGACAAAGCAATTGATTTCTTGTACCAAAAGTTGTATTAAAATGTGTATTTGCAAAACTTAGTGTAATATAAGATGGATACTTGGCATCAGTGGATTGAAACAATATCGCCACGCAAAATATTGTGATACTATGCTGTATCGATTTTCTCCCTCACCCCATTACATATACACCGATCAGCCAAAACATTAAAACCACTGACAGGTGAAGTGAAAAACTTTGATTATTTTGTTCCAATCCATTGTTCTGCTGGGAAACCTTTGGACATGTTCCACCCACTCAAACACCATTGCAGACCAAGTACCTCCCCCTCATGGCAACAGTACTCCCCGATGGCAGTGACCCCCCAGCAGGATAATGCACCATGCCACACTGCAAACATCGCTCAGGATGGCCCAAGGAATGTGACAAAGACCTCAAAGTGTCAGCGCAGCCTCCAAATTCCCCTGATCCCAATCTGAATGAGCATCTTTGGCACGTGCCATTAACCCACCTCACAACCCATTGGACTAAATGGATCTGCCACCAACACACTGGTGTCAGACACTGTAGGACACTTCCAGAGATCCTGTGTCCATACCTCGACAGGTCAGAGCCAAGTCTAGGGTCATCTAGGGTGTCAGCACATCACAAGAATCCTTGAGCAGATTGGGACCTGGGAAATTTAGAAGCCTGGTTGACACCTTGAATTATTTTTTAAAATTTAAATTATATTTTTTGGGCTTTTTGCCTTTAATTGACAGGACAGTGTGGAATGGGGAGAGAGAGAGAGTGGGGGGATGACATGCAGCACAGGGTTGCAAGCTGGAATTGAACCTGCGACCGCTGCAGTGAGACATCACGTCTGTACATGGGGCGCCAGCACTATCCACTACGCTACCGACACCCCATCTTGAGTTTTTTTTGTCACAATCCACAGGCCATTTCTAAACAGTTACAGCTACATTGGGTAGTACTATTGCCTTGAGGGGGGTACTTGGTCTGCAATGGTGTTTGAGTGGGTGGAACATGTCAGGTGGTATCCACATGAATGTCAGAACCAAAGGTTTCCCAGCAGAACAATGTATTGGAACAAAGTAATCAAAATCATTCACTTCACCTGTCAGCGGTTTCAAGGTTTTGGCTGATCTGTGTATGTATCTCTGAATGAACACAGTGGTGAAACGTCGTGACCAGCATTCTTGATCAATCACAGGTTTATCCAGGTGATTCCCCAGACAGAAAATGAAATGGAGCAGATCAGCACCCAATCATGTGACTGGGGTCAGAGAAGGCACTGCAGGTCTGAACTTTGAATAAACACATGGCTGCTGTTGGTTTGATCATCAGTAACACTGATTTGAGCTGTGAAGGAACTCTCCTCCCTGGCTACATGCACAGCAGGAGCAGCATGTGATGGAGGGTATAATTGTCCACCAGACTGTGCTGCGCTCTACTGATGCAGCCAAGCAGTCGTAGTGGAAACTGTTGGATCTGCTCAAAAAGGAGATGATGATCAGGATACAGTACACAGTTGAGAAAGATGGTTTTTATTGTCAGAGGAGTGCAGATGGTGGTGCTGAAAGGACAGCTCTGTAAAGCCACAATTATCTGAATGTGATATTAAAGGTAGGATCTGGAGGATTTTCAAACAAAACTAAATATAGACATATACAAATGAAATCCTGCTTAATCATCACCTATGGGCTTCTACTCATGTGTGGTGATGACTCTGTTTGCAGAGCTCTTGCCCTTTAACTGTATTTTGATGTGTTTGTGAGCTCAGACCGCTACTGGGCGGAGATTTCCCCAGCCAATGAGAGAGCGCAGGTGCCGTGCCCGAGCGTGTCCGAGCATGTCCGAGCATGCACCAGCGCGAGCCTTGTCTGAACCTCTTCTGTGAAGCCTTCTTCCGTACCTCCGGGCTCCCTACACCCTGGAGATTTGAGCCTGATAGGAGGGGCCAAATTTGAATGTGTGTTTACAAACAGCAACTGGAAAATCCTCCAGACCCTACCTTTAAAGACACAATAACCTGCTTCTGCAAACCTGTTCTGTCACGTTTCACAGTAACCTCATATTCAATTTGTTTTGACAGACATGTTTCTTTGTCCCTGCTTCTGTAATGTACATTCATCTAAAAGTGTAATTCTGCTTGCTGAATGCAGCTTGCGATTCAGACAATGAGGACACTGCACTTTTTAAATTGTCAATATAATTTAACACCAATCCACACATGCACACATACCCATTAATTGTCACTTATTAAAGGATAATATCCATGTTATTTTATGTTTATAATGGTCCACAAGTCCTATAAAAAGATGAAAACCAACAAAGTGTTAGTCTGGCTTGCATCACTGTCTTTTTTTCCCCAGCAGAAAGCTAAGACTTCTGTCTTTTGTGTCATTTTGTTGTCCAGTTGCGATGTTCTCCTTATGTTATGCTACAAGCAATTCAAAAGATGGTGAAAACATGTGGTGAGAAACAGGTCGATAGGAATGTCTGTTGTACTTTTTTCTTTTTTAATTATTACACAATTTCAGTACTTTATCAATTATTATGGTTTATTGACTTACATAACCTTTTAGCTTTCAGGTTGTACAGACTTTAGGGATATGAAATACCTAAAAATACCAGTGTAGGACCTGGGGAAATATTTCTACTGCAGATGAAGCAAAGCAGCTTTGCACTCTGCTCATAAAAACAAGCATCTCTAAAAAACTGCAAAATGTACATGGTTCAGATAACTTTTATTTTTAAAAATCTGTTGGATCAATATGTTTGTTTATTTTTCAAAGTCAATAAATACATTTTTGTATTTATTACATTTATGACATAACTGACCCTTTGCTAAGCCCCACCCCTTTGTGATGGTCCGTCAAATGGTAATTAACTGCACTCCCTGAAGAAATATCAATTTTTTGAAAAAAAAAAAAAAAAAAAAAAAAGGTGATTTCAGAGAGAAGCAGACAGATGGGTCTACAGTATGTGTTTGGAGAATATATCCAGGATGTCAAACAGTGATAACAGGTTAAAAAGATAAAGATAATTAGAAGCAAAAGCCTAACTATAGGCTACAAATCACATTGTAAAAGTGAACCAACACATCACTGCTGATTGAGACAGAAGACAATGAATATAAAGGGAGACTTTATGAGAGAATATTCAAAATATTCAACCAGCTGTGTGTCATCACCACATGTGCTCATGCACAATGATTGGCTTCTCCCTGTGCCGCCACCAGAGCCAAGACCTTCATCACTGGACATGCAGGGAGCTCTGGGGGAAGCCAAGCACTGCTCATTTGCACACACTGTGATGACACACAGCTGGTTGAACGTCAGCAAAGTTTCCCTTTACTGGTTCCTGCAGAACAGGGTAGGACTTAATTCACTGTTATAATCATTAAAAATCAAAAGCAACATGTTCACACATTCAGTAGGCTAGCCAACCCCACACTTTTCAGGGTCTGATTTTGGTTTCGGTAAAGGGAGGAAGAATCATATCTCTTTCCAACCTCTCCAGGTAACGAGTGTCATTAATACACAACATGCCCAAGGCACGACGTTTAGCTTGAAATCAACAAAACCAGCCTATAATGCAACCTGACATCAACGAAAGAAGCTGTCCTCTCATGTCGGCATGATGCAGCTGGTCGCCATAATTCTGTTACAGTGCCTGGTGGTGTCAGGGGGAATGCAACAGGACAACAATCTAAGTTAAGGGGGCTGGCTGGAGAATTGTTGGATGGGTCCAACAACCACTGACTTTCACCCGAGAGGTCTGTGTTTGCGTCCCCTATGATTGTAAAGGCAAACCCTGCTCTTTTTCCTAAATCCAACCACGTGCTTTTGTTGCCTAAAGCCATACACGTACATGCAAAATGTAATTATATGCGTTTGTTGTTGAAATAAAATGTTAATTTGTGGTGTTGTACTGACGTAGTGCATTTATTTTGAAAAAGACTGTGCAAATGGTACATTTCCTGTGAAAAAGGAAATGGAGCACAGCCGTGATGTTGTCGGATCTTGGTTCCTTGCTATGATTGGCCAGCCTGCCTCCAGTGGTGAGGCTTTGTGAAGGGTCAGTTTCAATATGTTTATCAATTATTATGGTTTATTGACTTGAAATAATGAAATGATATCACAATGAGCAAAAATACTAACATATGTACTGGTGGACTGTTTCTATGGCAGAGTTCAAGGGGTTCATAGTTTTTAGACACAGTGGAGCTTTATGGCACTGAGGAAGAGGATATATTAGACTGTGACATACACAGTATTTGTAAATAGACACATTCAGTGTGGGTTTTAGTCTTTTCATGGGATTTGTTAAAAACCTTATTCTTTGAAACTAGAATGGTATTTGTCATTGGTTAGTGTTCAGGTTCAGTAATGACTGTGAATAATAGTTCCACATCGCAAACATATTCTATGAAGTTAATGTCTTCCCATCCAGAATAATAAGGGAATAAGATGTGTGTGCCCACGTCATGAACACTAACAGTGTCTTTTCTGTTTGTCTCTTTTGATAGATTTAATAATTTAGTCTCAACCAGTTGGAAAACTGGTGCAGGCTGGCATCTCAATTATCCTAAGAAAACTAAGGGCTCTAGTTTCCCGGCGCAGCGCAGATGGTGCAGGGTGGCGAACCCCGCGCAGAGCTAGTTTCGAGCAGCGCAACCTGAGGCGAGCTCAGTTTGGTAGTTCGGCAGACCGAGGTGCGCTGAGATGGGTGTGGCGGCGCAGCAGGGGGCAGTGTCGACAGATCCAGCTTGGTGCAGTGACAGTTTCGTGCCAAAAGGCTTCGCCGAAGGTGCGCTAAAAGCTCGCCATCTGAAACCAGGTCTACTGTCAGCGCAGGGGGAGCGCAGCCAGTGTAAGCCGAAGTTTGGCTGACCGGCAGACAGTGCGCACACGTCACCAAAACCTCACAGGCAGGTTTCCAGAATATCAGGCACATTAACGATGCAATAAATAGCCACAAAAAACACTATTCAATGCAACTATCTGCAATCAGCACATAAATGTATCTCTATATCGACTGTCCCATCACATCTGATGTCAGATCAAAGGGAATTGGCACCTGATTTGATCAACACAGCTGCAAAATAATAAGTTCACAGCCCTCTCAGCCAACCACAAACAGCCACAGCATCAGATAGGGAGTATATATTCAGCATCTGTCATCTTAGAAAAGTCAAGAGAAAAGAAACAGAGTGAGACTGCGAGAGAGAAAGAGAGAGCGCGCGCGCACGCACGAGAGAAACGCAACATTGATTTACAATTGTGGTGACCTCCTCCCAGGCTACCCTTGCATCATCAGCCCGTGGAGGTCTGCTCGCAGTTCCGTATATTCGGACACTGCGAGGTTGGACCTCCCGGACCAAAACATCAGTTTCCTCCTGGGAGAAGTTTGGCCGTCTGACACTGCTGCTCTCTTCTGCCATGGCAAATTGAGTAAACTCTCATTACACCTTCGCGCGGCGCATTTAAGGGCGAGGAGAGGGGCTCATCTGATTGGTGTGATGTGTGTAAAACCCACTCCACGCCTTCTCTCCTCCCTCTTTCCAACTTGCGCCGGTAGGAGGGACAGATGGAAAGAGGAGTAGCTGCGCCAAGGCGCACGGTGTGCCAAACTGACAAAATCCGCCTGGCCACACCCAGTTGGCAAAGCGCAGGTGCGCTGCGCCCGGTCTGCGAAACTAGAGCCCTAAGTGTCACTAAGCCACTAAGTGTGGTAATACAATTAAGAACATTAAATTTGTGAGCAAGTGCCATGAATTCGAGGTAAGGGGTGACGGTGTCAAATATGAGTTCAGTTTAAGAGTTGTGTAGTGAGTGGGCAAACAGATATTACGTATGACAGAGTCACAAGTGACCTCACAATGGGACCTTACAGTGCCCATACTCACACACACGCACACACACCAATAAGCACACATACTCATTGAAAGCTAGTGGCTGGCACTGCCAACCTTGGCACTGGAGAGAGAGGCCCTAGGGAGTGAGCCAGACTACCCGGATCTTCCTGCCCCCTTTTAGCCTTTAATTTACCCCAAAAGCCCCCAAACACCCTTTCTGGTTTGTTATTAAGTGAAACTGGTCAGAGCATTGACCTGAACCCCTGCTCACACTCACAAAAAAGAGGAATGCTCAGAGTAGATGAAAGCAAAGCAAATCAAACCTCTCTCTGTTGAAGACTATTCAGAGAGTCCATCAAAAGGAGCTCTGGAGCCATAAATCAGACTTCAAAGATTGTTCTATCCCATCATGAGTCCCTTCAGAGCACCATGAATGATGGTGTGTGTATTTCTGTCACAATGACAAATGATGACTTCAGGTTCCTGCTCAGGCTGTTGCTCTGCAGCTCTTTTTGAAGTCATTTTCTTTTTTCTAACACATAAAGTCACATTCTGCTATATTCTAGTTCAGCATGACATTTATTCTTGACAGCGGAAACAATAATTTGACAAAAGAATCCTAACTATTGGTATGATTGCTCATGGTCTGAAGCCTTTAAGACCATGACGTGTGAGTGAAAGCTCTGGAAAAAGCTAAACCATTTATTCTGCTCTCTTCTAATCTAATTATATTCCTGATATTGGAAATAATAGTTTGATAAGATTTTTTCTAGAACTTAAGAGAGTGGAAGAAGTTAGTAGATGGGCCATGAGTTAATTTTTTTTTTTTTTTTTTGGTCAAACTATTCTACTATTCTGGAAACGGTTGTCTGAAATAAAAATCTTAACTCAAGGTCCACTTAATGGTTTTTTTTTCTGGAGCTTTGAAAGCTCCAGAAAATAAGTAACATTTGTCACTTAATTTATGTTTTTTTATTTGTTTGTTTAGGTCAATCTATTTTAGTAGAATACACAAGTTCATTCTTGACCATGGAAAGAGTTTTCTGAAATAAAATGTTTTACTTGAGGTCTACTTACTAGGTTTTTACGCTAGCTTTGAAGATAATGAGATGCATTTGAAAGCTCCAGAAAAAAAGAAGACACATTTGGAAGCGCACTGTTTGTTTGTTTTTTGGTAATCTATTCTGTTCTTTTCTATTCTAGTGAAGCAGACCAGTCAATTCTTGACCAGGGAACAGTAGATTTTACAAAAAAATGTCACTGAAGGTTCTCTTGATAGCTTAGTTTTTAAGTTTGATAGTTTTTAGGACAGTGAAATGTAACTGAAAGCTCGAGACAAAAGCAAAACTATTGTCACCCTTTTCTGTTCTATTTTATCAATCCCATTCAATCTAATTGAATTTAAAAGTCCATTCCTGACTTTGAAAAAGATAGTTTGAAAAAAAACAAACAAACAAAAAAAACACCCCTGGAATAAATCTAGTGAGGGGACCTGTCTTGACCTTCACCTGTTCAGTGATGTTGTGCTTGTGGCTTTGGTGTAATTTCATTCTTGCGTCTCTTCTGTGATGTATAAACACTAACACTTCAAGTCCTTGTTATTTGAAGCTAATGCCTGAGCCATGGCTGATAAACCTGTATGAAAGGCCCTGTTAAGTTTACATTAAAAACCACATTAGTCAGCTTTGTTCATCAGAATCAAGATGTAGGACTTTGCATGTTTTCCGCTGCTACTGGGATTTCAACAGTCCCCTCGCTTGATGTAAACAAGACACACTACATCAGTACTTTGACAGTATCATTAAGTGCTTAGCATTGCTTTGCGTTAACATGTTTGTGAGCGGCTGTGTTTGAGGCAGCAATGTCTGATCGCTCTGGCGACAACCCCGTGAAAACAATCTTGCTTTGTGACAAAGCCACACTAATCCCACTGTGTGAAACATGTAAAGCAGGCCCTCCTACAGCTGCTCTGTGTGAGAGGGAGAGTTGTGTGTTTCATCTGTGGTTATTCCACCTACAGTAATTGTGTGTGCGTGCAGATATTGTGTATTTCTACATATATATTTGTGTGTGTGTGTGTGTGTGTGTGTGTGTGTGTGACTGTGTGTCTGTGTGTGTGAGTGAGTGAGTGTGTGTGTGTGTAAATATGTGCAAATATGTTCCTCCCACTAAGTTATGTGTGTTGAGGCCTATGTGGGCAGCACATTAGATTTTTGAGAAGGCAAAACCACACTGGAGAAGATTTACAGGATCATTTAAGGTCCCAGAGCTTGGCTGAGAAACTCACCTCTGGAAAAGAAAAAAATAGAAATACCCTGCTGGAAAAAAGGGCAGTGGTGAAATCTTCCTAATGAGCTTTCTGTCAGAAATGCATGTGGTCTCCCCTCAGCCCTTCATGGCGTGTGTAGCTTCATTCCATTATAATCATCACTTCAATGTCCAGAAATGTGTGTTTTATTCCAAGTGATGAACTAAAAGAATCTATTTGTTTTCCTATCTCCTCACCACTTTCTTTCCTCCTCCTCTTTTATTTCTCTCCTACCTTTCTTCCATATATATCTTCTATTGTATCTCTTCACCATTCTGTGGTCCCCTCTGCAATCCCTGTCTCCTTTCCTTTTCTTAATCTAGTCCACATCCAGACATGTCGGGCCCTTATGGTAGTGTCAGTACTGCTGGGTTTTATCGCCATCATCGTCAGCGTGGTGGGCATGAAGTGCACCAAGGTGGGCGATAATAACCCAGCTACCAAAACTCGCATCGCCGTGACTGGAGGAGTTCTCTTCCTGCTTGCAGGTGGGATTTCTGTTGTGTTCTGTATATGCTCTTTCAAACAATAATAAACTGCAGTAGGCTATCTCCTGCAATGACTGCATTTAGCAAGAGTAGTCTGGTATTTTTCTAGCCTAAATCTCTCACTGGGGGTCTTCACTGTAATTAGAGTCCCTGCCGTAAACAGGAAGTGGTCATTTTAGAGGCATTAGTTACTGACCTCAGACATAAACCACAAGCCCAGGGGACAAAATTAACTGAATAAGGATTCCCCAATTCATCTGTGTGTTGTTTTAACTGCAGTGAATGCTTGCAGGCTTTACTGATTCAGAGGACTAATGCACCCTTATTAATCTTTTCTCCCTCCACAGGTCTATGTACGCTGGTGTCTGTGTCCTGGTATGCCACTCAGGTGTCCTATCAGTTCTTCAACCCAAATACACCGCCCAATGCCAGGTATAAAAAAAGAACTGCTGACAAACTCTATAGCTCAACAATTTGACTCAGACAGGAGATTATATATGCATACTATCCCTTTCTTTAAATCAGAATGCTGTGGCCCCTAAAATGGTCTGAGAAATGAGGGAAAAGGGAATTTTCTATGTCAAGCATGGGAGCCTTGTTAATAGGCTAACTGATGGCAAATGAGACACATTTTATTCAGCATGTATATGTGCCATTGAAATGCTTACTGTCAAAATGATTTAAACTGGCTGACAAAAGGGATTTTTTTGTATACAGGCTATTTTGTAT
Organism: Epinephelus lanceolatus; assembly: GCF_041903045.1. Classification (NCBI taxonomy): domain Eukaryota; kingdom Metazoa; phylum Chordata; class Actinopteri; order Perciformes; family Serranidae; genus Epinephelus; species Epinephelus lanceolatus. The sequence continues at coordinate 3,286,372 of NC_135734.1, forward strand.
GGAACTGTTTCGAGGCACTGGGCAAACGTTGCCGGTTTCATTCCATAATCCAACCATCAAATTATCCATTGGAGGTTTTGTCACAGGGTCAACACGACACAATCTAATTGGTTAACCTCTATTTATTTGTGTGGAATTGTGTGGAAAATGGAATACTGGGTACTGCTATGTAAACACATTATTGTGTTTACCTTGCCTTGTGACAAATCCAAGAGTGATTGAGCCTTTGAACAAAACCCTCTTCATTAAAGTTGTCTTTCTACTGCATCTGAATAACCAAAGGTATGAGGTATACAAAATTTTAAAAGTTCTGCTTCATTTGAGTCATTTTCCATATAATGAGACAACAAAGTGTTTGATGTTTGTTTGAATTGTTAATGAGAAGAGATTGATTTTGCAGGGGTAGAAAAGAGAAACTGAAGATGTTGTCTGCCTCCAAAGTAGCCTAATAGTGATCTGTTGAAATTGTATTGTCTGATGTGTTATTCCTGTCTATGGCTTGCTGACCCACTCTCTTTTTATCTTGTTCATTGACATATTTCACAACTTTTGCTGTAGCTCATATTGTACAACCACTCTGAAGCTGGATATGTAACAGCTGTTTTACATTTAAATTAATTTCCATCCCTTGCCCTAATATTGATACTAGTGACAAACAGTGGGCCAAATGCATCTAGCCTAAATCAATGCTGTGTTGTTACAGCAGTTTAAGGGCCCTATTTAGATGGTCTAAAGTGGACGGCGGACAGCGTGCGGCGCATGGGCGTGTCCCAGTCACTTGCTAGTTAGACAGCGCGTTTTCAGACTGTGCGCCATGGCGGAGAGTCTAAAAGGGTTGGACTTACTCTGTGAATTAGTCATGGGTGTGTTTTGGGCGTATCATTCCATAAGCCAATAAGAGTGTCACCTCTCATTCCCTTTAAGAGAGGCGCAATTGGAGCGCACAGCGGAGAGCTAGTTAGATGGCGGACCTACCAACTGGAAAGAGTGAGCGCTTTACAGCTGAGGAGACGATAAATGTATCTCTATATCTACTGTCCCATCACATCTGATGTCAGATCAAAGGGGATTGGCACCGCTGCAATCTAATAGGTTCACATCCCTCTCAGCCAACCACAAACAGCCACAGCATCAGATAGGGAGTATATATTCAGCATCTGTCATCTTAGAAAAGTCAAAAGAAAAGAAACAGAGTGAGACTGCAAGAGAGAAAGAGAGAGCGCACGCGCACGGGAGAAACGCTGTCAACAAATTGTAAGTTATTCAATTTTATTTTAACCCGGAGGTTAGAGAGCCCATCTCCCTCTCCAGCATCCTGAACCCCCCCCCGCCTGAAGGTGCAGAAAGGGCTGGTCCCGTGGCTGCACCAGGGTCTGTCTGGTTTGGCTGCGCGGGCTGCGGAGCTTCCCCCGGGTGCCCCCGGCTGTGCGGCGGGCTGTGCGGCCGCTGTGCATCCTCCTCCTCCTCCTGACAAGATGATCTTCAGTTTTACGTTATAAAAACTTTCTTTTTAAATATAGCTACATTTGTAGCCTATGTGGCTCTAAGTTTACGTTTTTAGTTCACAGAAGCTGGTTATTGTTGTGTTTATGTCAAAATAAAGTTTATGAAACGTTTTCACATCTTTAATTTTGTGATTTACATGCCAAAATGATCACAATTCATTTGGGAAAGACAAGTTCATTTTACAGGCTATACATCATCAGCCCGTGGAGGTCTGCTCGCAGTTCCATATATTCGGACACTGTGAGGTTGGACCTCCCGGATTATGATGATCATTATTACTGCGATTAGATCGTTCTGATTAATGACTGACCATTAAGACGTGTTTCTGATAAATATTTAAATGTGCACAATAATAACCTTTCACATTGTAATCATATTTTTATTTGTTATCTTTTGCATATGTGTGGCTGCTCCGTGTGTGTCTGAGCAGAGTGCATGCGCGTTGTGCACCCGCCTAGAGACGCATATTACTAACTTGTTTAACAGCGAAATATTGCACCGTTGACTTTAGACCAGGTTTTTGTTGGTCACCGGCGCATTTGCTTTTTACGTCATCTAACTAGCAACACGCCATGACTGCGCCTGACCACTCCTCATTTTTGGACCAACACACCCAGAGAAGCATACATTCATTTGCTAGTTAGACAAAGAGGGCGCAGGGCGTGAAAATGACAACTGCGCCGGCATCTAAATAGCAATGACACTTGCGACATGGATTATGCGCTGTCCGCCGTCCGCTTTAGACCATCTAAATAGGGCCCTAAGACTTGAGTTCAAACGTCATAGATGTTCAGTGCTGCGGAATTCATCTTGAGAGTTAAAGAACTATTGGAAAGTAATACATGAGGACCAGGATCTTTTTAGAGGCAGGAGCAACAAACTGAGAGCAAAACTGTAAAGTGTTTCCTGTTGTTGAAGTGTTGGTAATAAACACGGCTAGTTTTAGCTGCCAACATGTTCTTTTTGTCTTATAAATATAGCTACCTCTAGCTGTTCATGCTTTTCAACTGTGACTTATAAACATGGCTAGCTTTAGCTGATAACACTTTATAATTGTGACTTATAAACATGGCTAGCTTTAGCTGCCAACACTTTCTCACTGTAACTTTTAAACATGCTTATAACTATAGGACAGCTAAGTGTGAAGGGGGGAGAGAGAGCGAGAGGGAATGACATGCAGCAAAGGGCCACAGGCTGGAGTTGAACACCAGCCACTGTGGCAGCAGCCTTGTACATGGTGCGCCTGCTCTATCCACTAAGCCACCGATGCCCCACTGCTAACACTTTTTAACTTTGAGTTATGAACATAGTTAGCTTTAGCTGCTAACGCTTTCTAATTGTGACTTATAAATATGGCTAGCTTCAGTTGCTAGCACTTTCTACTTGTGACACTTATTGATTTTGACTTATGACTAGTTTTAGCAGCTAACATTAAGGTTGATAACTGTCCAGCTGTAGCTGCTAAGAGTTCCTACTTACTGTTGATAGAAATGTCTTACATCAGTGGCTAACAGTTGACAATTAAGGTTATGCTTGGTAAACAATGCTTGCTTTAGCTGCTAACATAAATATGGCTAGCTTTACTTACAACACACAGTTGTATCAAGGCCTATTTTTGTTCAGAGCATATCATTGTTTTGGTAGTAGCTATCTAAAACAGCAAAACAGTATCCTTTTTTTTTTTTTAATGTATTTATTTTTTTTAATTTTACTCCTGAATGTGTTTCCTACCATAAAATAAAATTATTTTTATCCATGCCAGTGTAAGCTACTTTCCATTTTAACATGTAGTGAGATGAAGATGAAGACTACGACATAAAAGGTTAGGCCTATCTTATTTTGGAGGTGCCTTTGACCCATATGATATATGTATAAAGAGAAGTGGATACAGCATTGGAGGCAGGAACCCTTTTGTTATAAAAGTTGCTCTGTGGTGCATGAAGCACATTCAACTTCCATGTATGAAATGTCCTGCTTCCACATCATTGGAAAACAATGATATTTACCACTAACTTGAAAGGGAATTAAACAATTCAGTCATATGGCACACACTTTCCAAATATTGTCAGACCAAATGAATCAAATCCTGATTGTAAATCGAGTCATTTTTTAAATCTCAAAAAAAACCAAACAAAAAAACAAAAAAAAAAACCCACTGATTTTCGGACATCTCTTTCACAATGTATGTCTATGGGAAAAAATCATTTTGGGGCCCATGGCATTATGTGACAGACTTAGATTTTGTAATTCCAAAGTTTGGTCACTGCGAAATTCAGCTGCAAAGCTCAGCACACTTCCTGGGTGTCTGCTTTGCCGTCCCTCAGAGGTGGGCCTATTAAAAATGTGGAAATACAGAGGTGGCAGGGGAAAGATCTCGAGACAGGCAGTGTCACACTCTCACAAACATCAGGTTTTTAAGTAAAAGTATAATATCTTCCATACAGGCTACTGTGTTTAATATTCTTTGATATTTCCAAGTCTTGTTTTTGATTTCTAATGAGTTAGAGCTAATGATAAGAACATCTTGATGGCAGTGGAAACAGTCAAATCTCTGAGACTCACAACCTTGTCCTCTCAACAATCTTTTTCTCTGTCTTTCTTCCACAGGTATGAGTTCGGCTCAGCCCTGTTTGTGGGCTGGGCGGCAGCCAGTCTGACGGTCCTGGGGGGCTCCTTGCTGTGCTGCTCCTGCTCTAAAGAAGATATGCGAGGGCAGCAATATTATCGCCAATCACAGCCTTCCACAGCAAGGGAGTACGTGTAAACCCCACCCCCTTCCAGCAACCACTCAAACAGAGAGCATCGGACACACTTGGCAGAACCCCCCTTTATCCTCAAATTATATCTGCTAAAACAAAACAAGACTATCATGTGTACATACATGCAATTATCACAGTGATGTAGTATTTAAACACTGGCATACACGTGCAGACACAGGTACTCACACGATATTTCACACAACACATTATCCACCAGTTGCATGTATCTTGGTGGCTAAAAAGACTGCCAACTTTAATAAATTAATTGTGAGCAGACAACTTACATATTTCATGTCAATCATCCAGCTTACTTATATAATGACATAGTGCTTGCAGTTGTGAATGGAAACCTCCCATGTGCCGTAAGACCTTTACACACCAGGGCCATGACAAATAACAGGAAAATGCAAAATACTCGCGTGCATATATTTTTCAACAAAACTATTCATTTTATCTTGTTTCCTTTATGCCAAATACTGAATGGATTTGAGTTCCCTCTGGTTAACAGTTGCATTGTATATGTCAAGGGCTTTTACTGTGAAAGGTAAGAACAGAGGGAGTGGATCTGGTGTTCGCTGGTATGAGTTTGCCATCTTGGTTCAGACTACAGAGCTTCCATCTTTGTTGTTATATAATTCTGAAAGGTACAGGCGCAACATGATTGATTGATGCGTTTATTGGTGGTGCAAAAGCTCAGAAAAATTGACCTTTTTCTGATTTGTTTTTTTAAATTCTGTCACTGTTTCGTCATGTGATATTTCCCTTTATCAGAGTTCTCATAACATAAACAACAATTTGAAAAAAATAGTCAGGTGTGAATTAATCACACGTGCACAAAAACAAAAAAAACAAAAAACACCCTGAGTGTATAAAATCCATTAGCGCCATTATTTTATCTATTTGAAATGAGTGCAGCTGGTCAGTCTGACCCCAAAAATCATTACCACTTACTCTGAGTCATCCACTTTAAAGTACAATAGAAAAGGAAACAAATCAAAACACCGAAGGGCAAAATGTAAGGTGTATCACAGCAGATACCCAGAGAGAACGGACATGGAGCTAAAAATACTAGTACTGCAAAACTTGCTGAACTTTTATCAGCATGTCCTATGCTTCCTGGTTGGTGCTGCATCTGTGTTTTACCTTAATATTGCTTTGTGTCTTCATACTCCACTGGTGCAGTTTTGTTGTGAAAGGGGAGAGTCCTAAATCACTGTGCAAAAACTTGGAAGTTACAGAGCAACTTCCTGTGCTCTTGCAGCAGAAACAGAGGATTACTTGTACAATGTCACCCAAGAGAATGGGTCAGTTAGACTTTGATCACAGAGGACACTGATTTCTTCTGCTCAAACTTTAGGAACAGCTGCAGGTTACAGAGCGCAAGAGAGGGACTAGGCAGAGGAGCTCTCAGAGTTAGTTCTAGCCTACTGTGGTGCAACTATCCACTTAACAGTACTGTACCTTGCATGAAGCAAAAAAAGAAGAATGATGTACAAGAAAGTGAGCAAGATAAAATGAACTGTCTAAATGTGCTTGATGAAAAGTTTGAGGAGCCCATTCTAAAGCAAAAAATGGAGACCAGGCCCAGCTAGAAGTTTAGACATACAGAGGTCTAAGGCCCTGTCGACATGTATACAAAAACTGATATTTCCCCCCTTTGGTTCAAAAAGAAATAAATCTGTCTACAGGAATTTCATTTTACATTACATTATTGTACACACTAGAAAGCAGCAACGACTCCAAAAACCTGCTGGCATTAGCTGTCTTGCCCAGCCTCCCCTAATTGCAAAGTAATAAAGTGTACAACCTACCTTTTTCAAAACACCTACTAGAGATCTCTTCACCAATAATTCACCTTTGATATATGGATGAAGGAGCTTGCTCAAAGATACAAGTAATGGTAAATGGACCTGCATTTTGTACTGTATAGTGCCTTTCTATTCATCCGACCACTCAAAATGCTTTTTACACTTTGGCCTCTAGTTTCCCGGCGTGGCGCAGGGTGGCGAACCCTGCGCAGAACTAGTTTCGAGCAGTGCAACCCGAGGCACGCTTAGTTTGATAGTTTGGCAAACTGAGGTGCGCTGAGATGGGTGTGGCGGCACAGCAGGGGGCGGTGTCGACAGATCCAGCTTGAAACAGTGACAGTTTCGTGCCAAAAGGCTTCGCCGAAGGTGCACTAAAAGCTCGCCAGCTGAAACCAGGTCTACCATCAGCGCAGGCGAAGCGCAGCCATTGTAAGTGGAAGTTTGGCTTTACTCCTGGGAGAAGTTTGGCCGTCTGACTCTGCTGCTCTCTTCTGCCATGGCGAATTGAGTTAACTCTCATTACGCCTTTGCACGGTGCATTTAAGGGCGAGGAGAGGGGCTCATTTGATTGGTGTGATGTGAATCGGATGTGTAAAACCCACTCCACGCATTCTCTTCTCCCTCTTTCCGACTTGCGCAGGTAGGAGGGATGGAGGTGGGAAAGAGGAGTAGCTGCACCAGGGCACACGGTGTGCCAAACTTGCAAAATCTGCCTGGCCACACCCAGTTGGCCAGTTGGCCCAGTTGGCCTTGTCCAGTCTGCGAAACTAGAGGCCTATGAGTCACATTCACCCATTCATACACACATTCATACACTGGTGACCAAGGTTACCATATGAGGTGCCACCTGGTACTCAGTTTTTAAATACACACACACCGATGCAGTTTGGGGTTCAGTATCTTGCTCAAGGATACTTCGACATGCAGACTGGAGGAGCTGGGGATCGAACCACTGATCTTCCGATTGTCGGACCACCCCCTCTACCTTTGAGCCACAGCCACAGAGCAATGCCCTAGACTCATCGACACCATCCACACTCTCAAAATTGTCCCACCATCTGCAGCTTTGATCAGGCTTTATGACAAAATTTAGACCACAGGTGGACCAAATAACACTGAGTGCGTTTACATGACATTAGAGAAAATTGATTTATAGTGTTAGTCTGACTAAATCAAGTTTTTCAAAGACAGACTAACACACTCAGATAATGTGTTTGGGAGTCAAATTACTCCTGCATGTATACAGTCAATCGGACCCACACTGGCATAGGCGCTCTGCATGTGTAACAGAAGAAGAAGCCAGTAACAACATGACGAAATCTACATCCAGAGCTGTGCATTTTTGGACAGACAAAATGTACAGAGCTGAAAATTGTCCACCGTGGTTTGCCGCTTGCTAACCATAGGTAACTTGTTTGTCGATTGTTTGGTCTGTGACGTAATATGTCAATTGAAAAGGGTCCAATACTAACAAGCTGAAAGGAGCCACCTATCGTAGCAGAGTCGGACATACTTTGGTCAATAAATTGATTACTTTCCTGTGCTTGTATACTGGGACACGGACAGTGTTCCAATTAAATGGCCTAGTCAAGCTTTAACCGTAGCTCCACTTTACTGTGCATGTAAACATAGTCTAATAATACTGCAGGGAGGAAGAGTAAAAGCAAAAACAGTCACAGCGAGATGTTAGAATCAGAACTGCAGACAAAAGGCTCTTACTGCACCTCTGCAAACAGCCCACCTCCAACAGGTAAACTTCTTTGTACCTGCCATGCTGTGCGATGAAAAAACACATGCAGCAAAAATAACGGGACTTCAGCTATAGATCAGCCTGCTGCTTTTAAACGTCACCACTCAAGACAAGCTGTCATCAGTTTAAGACACACCTTCAAGTGGGTAGCCCTGTTGTTATGGAAATGCAAAACCCTGTCTCATTGTGCTAATGGCCCAAATTAAACCAAACCAAACCAAACCAAGCAACTAAGAAAATACATTGGACATGATCTCAGTAGCTACAGCCTGATGAAGACAGCTGATGTGTAATTAAACGAACCCAAATTACAATAAAGAAGCAGGTGTGTTCACTGTCCTGTGTAATCAAGGCCTCAGGCAGCCATTTTGTAACAGCTGAGGAACTTCCTCACATAAAAAGATCTAGTTCTGTTTTTCACAACAATCACTTGATGAGGGCTGTGCATGAAGACACAGTGTGAACTGCAGGAGTGGAGGTGAATTGTTAGTAAAAGGTATCTGCTGAGTTTGACTGAGTATGAATGCTGTTAATTATCATTTCACTATTTTGCACTAAGAAAAAGTGTAGGTTCTCATCACACATCACCATACTCCATTTACTAACACCATCATTCCAGATCATACGCTCCTTCATATCATAATCTCTTGTATAACTACACCAATGTCTATGATCTAAGCTAATTCATGTACTTCTCACACAGGTGTAATCTCACTAAGGATTATAAGATATAAAACACCAGCACAGTATCATTACTTGTCAATAGACTATAAGCTAACATGATGCTTTAAACAGAGCTGTAAATATAAACCATGTCATATTTAACTTTACTGCAGTAGAAGTATCACTGACTTCCCCACGAGGATGAATTACAATCCTGCAGCATTTTAAAAAATTGCGCACCACATTATAGGCTGTAAAACTCAACAGTGGGCCATAATTGGCTCTTGAACTCCCGCTTGATGCTCTCACATCACATTGCCTTCATTTGTGTTTCCAAAAGAGCTGTTCCAGATAATAAAGCCATTCACTTTTCTTAGAATCGCTCCCAGTCCCTCCATTTCCCAGTCGTATGGCCTCTCTTCTTGGTAGACACTTATTTGTTGAGTGTTCTGTTATTGTCAGACTAGGGGGGTTGTAGGTCTAAAGAAAATTCCTTGTGCCCTTTAAATAAAGGGGGGCATAAGGGTCACTACTCTTGTCATTAGCAGCTGTGCTTTGAATAGTGATTGCTCAACAAGAAGTCTGATCAAAACTACATGTAAAGCTGTCCAAAGAACAGAAAACATACATTTAAAGTAATAATTTGACATATTGGGAAGTTATTCCTTTTTTGCCGTAAGTTAGATAAAAAGATTAATGCCACTCTTGTATTTGTCCAGTAAACATGAATCTGACATCACCTCCCATGCTCCTTCTCACTGACTTTCCATCGTTTTACTAACATCTTTATAATCATCAAACATCCTGCTTTCTTTCTAACACTTCATAGCTTTTGTGAGAATCTGAGAGCTCTTGATGTGTCTCTTATTTCCCCTCCTGTCTTCTAATCCTGTTCTTCTCTGACTGTCTTCTTCTCTCCTCTAATTCAGGGCAGAGTTGTTGAGTGAAACTAGTTTCCCTGACTGATCAGCCCCCGCCTTTTTATCGAGGACTGCCCGACTGTCCAACCACTGTCTTTCCCCTCTTTTTCCTGTTATCTATTAGACCCCAAATTTGGACCTCATGTAGTAAAATATTCCCCTGTCCTCAGCACTACAACTGCACATTATCAGTTCTAATGGGGACCAAGATGCGTTGTCTTCTCCCATTTCCCTACCTTCTGAGCCTTCTCTGTAAATATGGACTCTTAAAGGATATGTGTTCAGATCTTCTATTTAAGAACTGAGGTGGCCTTCTCCATTTCAGCCCCTCATCCCTCTACTACACCTCCAACACCCTTCTCTGTCTCATCATTGGCTGAAAGTTAACAATGAGTTGAAACCCTTTGTGGTTCTGTTGCGCTGATTTATGATTTCACTTATATCCTATGACCTCTGGGTGTTTTTGTAAATGTGTCTTTTGGGTTTATTTTGTGCACTGTGACTGTACTTTGACTGAAACATGTCTTTCTTTCCCTTTTGAATTGCAGACCAAATGTTAAAAGTACCCCACCAGAGAAAAGGGAGCAGTACTTGTAGTTTGGGAGAGTCTTCTGGCCTTACCATGGTTTAGATTCTGTCAACAGACAAAACCCTCTCACTGAGGAATTCAAAACAGACAAACAGACATCTTTAAAGAAAGAATTTATGAACAGCAACATTTCAAGCATATTGCAACAACATAAGTCTAACATGAGTCTTTGTTGGAGAAATGTGTAGTAGATTTTCTGAAATAGGGTGATTGAGAAAGATGATATGCTTGTCTTGTCTGTTTTGTTGACTTTGGGAGAGACAGTGATTCAGGGTATGTTTTCTATAACATGTTAAAATGCCCGGGTGTATATACCACCTACTCTATTCTTTTTTCTTATTTTTTTTACTACATATATAATGTTTAACTACAGTGCCTTGTAACACATGTTTGTGCACATGTATGTTTTTGACTTCATGGATTCTTTATAGTCTCCCATCTTATCTGAGGGATGTGTGTCCAAAGTTCCTCTGCCAGCAGTTCTGTGTGCCTTTTTCTATTGTTGGATTTCTGAAAATGAATGTGAAGCTACTCTACAGTACCAGTTATGAGACAACAAAGACATACAGACGATAAATCTTCAGCATAGTGCCTTATGTCACTGTTTGGAATAAGCTGTGTGCCTGCTTCCAAGTAGCCTGGATTGAGGATATACCAAGCACATTCATTTCCTTTTGTTAAGTGCCAATATGATTTGTGTGAATGACAGAGTCACTGTATTACTGACTCTGAAGGATGCACTGTACTGTTTGTTGTCTCCTGTACTAAGGAATGCCAGTTTGCTGAGTGTTCAAATGCCCTTTTGATGCTTGCATTTATTTACCATGCCATTCCTTTCTCTAATATTTACCTCCTCAGTGTTGTGTATCATCTCATTTACAGTATACCCCTGTCTGTTTCTTTTAGAATAAAGTAAACAGAGACATAAAAATGGCTTTGGTTATGAGTCAGTGTTTTATTAGTTGTTTCCTAACTTTACACCCTCGCCTGACTTTTCTCCCACTCCCTCTGACTCGTTCCTCCTCTCCAGCTCAAAAACTTCTTTTGCACCCTGTTGTTCAGTAATTGCAGACGTGGAATTCCACTTCTGCTCCACTGGACTGTGGCACATTCTCAAAGGTGGATGCACAAAGTTAACTTGCTTACCACTGCTACAGCTGATAACAAGGCTCGGAATTTCTTCTTGTATTGAGTTTCTGCTATAAAACATTTGTTAAATCACAAGCTTGGATTGGGGGTCAGCCTCTATCTGACTAGATGCAGTGAAGTTTTGTGAGAATCAAAAATGTTACATTCCAGCTGGCAAAACTATCTCTATATTGAACCCCAAAAGGTTAATGGATAGGTTTAGATTTTTTTCAAGTCAGTCTTAACACATCACATGCCATAGACTGGATGTAAAGATGGACGATGCATTTCCACTTTCTCTCACTGTACAAAAATGAAGCCAAAATATCTTGGATACGGCTGCTGCCATCTTTTGCTGGTGATGTCAGTTGGAGCCAGAGTCTGTGCAGTAGCAATCTTCACTAGTATTGAGTTCCTGCCCAAACACCCGTCAGCACCATTGATCACGAGCACACTGATTGGCATACACAGCTGTCAATCATGACCTCAGTTTTCCCTTTTTTAACATAGAATTTTGAGTTATAACCAAACTTACCAGAAAAAAAAATGAAAACTTTAACAAACATCAGCATAATAAGAATGATCTAAATGACAGAAACCATCTTCTGTTTGATGTGTAGGCTGTAGGTCCATGTCCCATCTGCTAACATGGATGTTGCGGGATTTGACCTATACTACAGCCAGCCACCAGGGATTGAGATAGTTTGGCTTAACTTTTAGGGAGCTGTTATGTCGTCCATCTTCACAGTGGCATGCTAAAGTTTGGGCACCCCTGGTCAAAATTTAATTTACTGTGAATAGTTAACAAAGTAGAAGATGAACTGATCTCCAAAAGACATAAAGCCAAAGATGAAACATGCTTTTCAACATTGTAAGCAAGATTACTGTATTATTTTTGTTTTGTACAGTTTTAGAGTGAAAAAAGGAAAGAAGCACCATGCAAAAAGTTGGGATCTCAAACAACCTTTACCAGGGTCTCAGACCTTAATTAGCGTGTGCAGTCTTTTCACCAAAGAGACAGACTGCCCATGAGTTTGTAAACAGAGTTAAAATAAAGCAGTATGAGAAAAAAAAGCACACTGAAGACAGCAGTGTAAGGTGGAGTGGAGTGAGGACGTGAAATCTCACATACACCTGACATGTACAGTACGAATGCTCCTACATGACCTATGACTAAACAGCCTTTTCAACAACACTGATGTATACCATTCACATCATTTAAGACTATCAAGCAAAAAAAAAAAAAAAAATTCCACATGGACAGTTGTTTCAACTGCATGTAGGCTACACTACACTGCAGCATTTCACAACTGTAATTTATCACATATTCATAAAACTCACATCCAAACTAAGCACATGTATCACCATCTGTCTGTTCCTGCTAAGCTCCAGCTGTGTGAGATATTTTTATCGGACAAAAGATGACTGATATGAGATATTTAGCTACGCAAAAACTGATTCATTTACATACTGAGAGTGAGTAATGTAGTATACGGAGTGGTGAACCCGATGAACCAAATCTTGCAGCAGAAACCAAATCATAATATTAAACACAGGAATGTGTTTTCAACTTTTAGCACTTTGAATGATAGATGAAGTGTTATGTATGAGTTTGATTGGGGCTTGAACATCGTGGTCATTTAGGAATGTGAGACTGGAAACTGTCTCCTTAATTGCTTAACTGCAAATATCATTACAACAAAGTAACTTGTTTTTCATTCATATTGAGGAGGGTAATGGTGGCAGACATAAGCACTTTATGGAACAACTTTATTGAAAAGCTTTAAATAGTGGTCCTGTAAAATTCACCTTGTTGTAAGCTATTATCATTACTGTCTGTCCTGCATCTCTCTCTCTCTCTCTCTCTCTCTCTCTCTCGCTCTCTCTCTCTCTCTCTCTCTCTCTCTCTCTCTCTCTCTCTTTCTGTCTCATTGTGTCATATGGATTACTGTTAATCTATCATGTTGATCTGGTCTGTACGACATCTATTGCAAGTCTGTCCATCCATCTGTCCGTCCTCCTCAGTTGCTCTTCCTGAGGTTTCTACCGTTTTTTTCCCCCTGTTAAAGATTTTTTTTTGGGGGGGGAGTTTTTCCTTATCTGCTGTGAGGGTCCAAAGGACAGAGGGATGTCGTATGCTGTAAAGCCCTGTGAGGCAAATTTTGATTTATGATATTGGGCTTTATAAATAAAACTGATTGACTGATTGATTGATTGCCTTAAAACACCTATCCAAGGCATACCCAGATTAAATTGAAAGCTGTACTTGTTCCATCTTTAGTTCATGTACATGCATTGTCTCATTTGAAAGGTAACAACGGTCAATCAGAAGCATCATTGAGTTATGTACGTTTCAACACTGAAATAAAAGTTTTTTTTAATCTTTGCCTGAATATTGTGCTGCAGATGACAAGAACTGGGAGGCATTTGCTAGAAAACACAATAGGACCAAAGCATGAAGCCTCACACAGTCAAAATTTCAAGTAGATAACAGTATCACAGAAAATAAACTTTTTTTTTTTTTTAAAGATTATTTTTTGGGCTTTTTATGCCTTTAATGACAGGATAGCATAGCGTGAAGGGGGGAGAGAAAAGGGATGACTCGAGCAAAGGGCCACAGGCTGGAAGTGAACCTACAGCCACTGCAGCAAGTACTGAGCCTTTGTATATGGTTGAGAGTTGGTGGTTATTGTGATTGTGAGCACTGGCGAGACGGAAATCAAAAATCAATAACGGACATGGATCGGACAAGGCGTCTTGGTGCAGTTATAGCAGCAGGATTGCTGTACCTGCAGGCTGAGGAGTAGGCTGCCCAGCTGAGGAGGCAGATCCGAGAAAGACAGCGGAGAATGAGGCGGAGGATGAGGATGAGACGTGCTATGTTTGCATGTCTCTATTGTTTGATATGTTTGTCCAGTTGTGGACAAAGTCCCCAGAAAAAGTAGTAATATCACAACAAAGAACAAAAACTCAGTCACAAGTAAAAGTGCTGCAGATCTGACTTGAGTAGAAGTATATGGGTATTGTCAGCAAAATGTAGGCCTACTTAAAATTAAAAGTTAAAAGTACTCATTATGCAGAGTGACCCAATTTCATGTGTTGTAATCATCATATGCATGAATATGTATTGAGTATTAATTGATCAATTTACATGTAGGCTACATGTAAGCAGCATTCAGATGTTGTCATGGTAGAACTAATTTTAACACTCACTCATGTACTAGTCTAATCTATTACAACGCACATCAACTTGTAAATATGAAACTTACAACATATAAAACAAACTATCTGAAAAGTAACTATAGCTATCAGATAAATGTAGCTTGAGTAGAATGTACAGTATTTCCCTCTCAGTATAAAGTAGCACAAAATGGAAATACCCAAAGTACAAGTACATCAAATTTGTACTTAAGTACAGTGGCTACTTGAGTAAATATACTTAGTTACTGTCCATCACTGCATTTGTCTCATCATTATGCTTTCTGTCTACATTTTTATGGAGACTTGACAGTTTACTTGGTACACCTAGAAAAAACAAAAGCAGTTTAACATTTTACTTAAGTGTTGAGTTGTAGATTGTGGTGCTATTGAACTGTACTGGATTATACTGACAGCAGTTTCTCATTTAGTCTATCCTCACCAATATAAATGGGATCAAACAGGTCAGATGTTAAGAGGTTTATTCAGCCACACTTAAGACATCAGGTATACAATTCATATCAGATAATCAATATTTAAAATGCTGTTGAATAAATACTACAATAAATACAATTAATCTTTAAATAAAATAAATTAATTACAATAAATTCTTAAAATCATTATTGAATGGTAAAAACACATAAATAAGCAAAAGAATACATACAAAGAACAACAATTAAATGAACAATGTTCAACATTTAATAATATAATAATATATCTTATATACTGAGACTGAATGTTGCCCATTAGACATACCTCAAATGAATTACATTTCATATTTAACCACTACAGAGATATCAGCGACGAATTTAAAAGGACTACCCGAGAGAGGCTGCTCTCGGTGGGGCAGGCTGAGCGCTCATACACATATGTTTATTATCTATGAGCGCTGACACCGCTGTCATCTAGCGGACCTCGCATTCAAGTGGGCTCTGTATTAACACATCGACCACGGGTTTGAAGTTTAAACTACGCATGAAAACACTACGTTCCGTGACAACACAACAGTAACATATCGGTAATTACGACTTTCCCTCACTTGCCATTTCCGATGATTGTTGCGAAATGCATGCTGGGATACCTGGCTGTCTGAAGTCCACACAAGTCTGCTCCGATGCATCCCCAGTAAAAGGGGTGTGGCAAGAACACATCCGGGCATTTGGACTGAACTTGGCTAGATGTGAACTTTGAATTGGAACAGTACTTGGGCTTTGACTGATGACGTGTCACAAGTCCACAAGAACACAAGTCCGCACAAGAACGCATATTGAGAAACAGCTAGTGTTTTGACTTGCCACAACAAACATGTCAGAATTTTTTTACCCAATTTTGACCAACTGGATCTGGATGAGCCATTTGAATGTGACGACCGCCCGTATTTATTTGAATACGGAGTACACGGACAGTATACATAGACGTTCATTTCTCAGTTATGCTGTCGGATAATTATACTAACAATCCGAGCCTATCTGTGTTAAAAAAATGCACTTTTAGTGGACGTATTTTGACATTGTTTGACGCTGTCTGAGTGCCCTATTATTTAATATAGTGCACGCTCATGAGCTGCAGGCAGGTCAGCCTTAGCTTCGTACTGGAGAATTTCAAATATTGAACATCCTATCTCTCATTTAGACAAAAGCAGATCGGAAAATAGGGCCCAGGTTGAAAAAAACATTAGTTCCCCTTTAAAGGGCAACACATACAGCTGTTGTTTTACACATCAAAAAAGATCCTAAAAGGGATGTTGGTGGGCCAAACGATTTTTAACAGTTATGTAATTCTTGTAGTTTGAGCTAGACTGTGGTGGCATGACTGTGTTGTTTTGGGCTGGCTGACTGGAAGCTTGTCTCCTTTGTATCTTGATGGCGTCACGGAGTATGTTTATGTAAAGGGTTAAAAAAACAACAGACATAATATGCAGAGTGTAAAGGGTTAAAAAATATCAGACACAAGTATACAGAGTAGAAAGGGTTAAAATAATATAATAGTGGAAGTTAGTGTGTATGTAAATGTAGCCATCATCCTCGGTTCTAAACTGCTTTGATTGTGGGGGCAGTAAGAGATTTTGGCTGGCAAAATGAATTCATCTTTATGACTGCACACTATAACATGAACTGTTTAATGTTTTTATCTTTAGCTAAATGGGCGTCTTTTTTTTTGGTTTTGAGGACATTTGGGGCTTAGACCTGACCTCAGAAGGGGGGTTTCTGGGGATCCTGGCCCTAAGAAAACATTTTGATAAACAGGCATTATTGTGATGCTTTTTTATGCCCTCTGATGCCTTATGTACATTCAAAGTGCACATTTTAATCACTGAAAAGTTGAAATGTGAACGTGTGTAGTGTCATTTACTCTCTAGATTAATACACCTGAGCGCCGGCTCATTTTTTTTCCTGCTGGTGGATGTTGCAGGGGCTTATGGTGTGCTAAGACCAACCTGTCAAGTTAGTTATTAGCTATCAGTCACAAGCATCATCATGCCGAGGAACAATGGGAACAGTGGCAATGAGGACCCAATCTCCCTAACTCAGGTATGGGAACTGCTTGAGCGAGATAGAGCTCATTTTAAAAAATGAATGCTGCAACAAGAACACAGTTACTGAAGCTTTACACAAATGATCCTGGCCACCACTAATCAGAGAGTGGATGAGCTCTTGAAGGAGGTACAAGATCAATCAATCAATCAATTTTATTTATAAAGCCCAATATCACAAATCACAATTTGCCTCACAGGGCTTTACAGCATACGACAGTTGAAAACAAGTCTGCAGTTTACCCAGAAAGAAGTGGATGAATTGAAAACTAACTATACTTAACTCAACTGGATGTCACTCAAGCACACAGGAAATGTGTAAACTGGCCAAATCTCTTCTGGTCTTGGACACTAAAGCCAACTACTTAGAAGGACAAAGCAGGCAGAATGACATAGCGGTTAGTCTCCAAATGGGAAATAGAGTGAGGAGAAAGTCAGACAGTTGTTGCAAGAGAAATTAAAACTTGATCATAGCAAAGTCACTTTGGAGAGAGTGCATTGAACAAGGAGACCTAAGAATGGGAATTCCATCAGGCCCAGACCCATTGTGGTTAAATTTCTAAGGTACAAGGACAAGGAAGCTGTACTGGAGAAGGCAAAATATCTCAAAGGTACAAACATCTATCTAAATGAGGATTTTCCAGAGGCTGTGCGTCATAAAAGGAAGGAACTCCTGCCTGCAATGAGAGCTGCCAGAGAAAGGGGAGAGAGAGCATTTCTTCGATATGTCAAATTAATCACATATCCACCATCACAAATAAAACATGATTCTAATGTAAAATCAAACTAAGCAAATGGAACGTAGAGTGTATCATTTCCTTTAGTGCCTTTATGTTTTTTGTTTGTTTTGTTTTATTTGCTTGTTTAGTTTTTTTTTTGTTATTTTATAGATAAATCATGTCAGTATTAATACAATTACATAGGAAAGGACTGAAACTAGCTCACATTAACATTTACAGTCTCGGGAATAAAATTGAAGAAATAACAGATGTACTGACTACAAATAATATCCATATTTTAGCAGTGTCAGAAACCAATCTTGATCATACATTTTCAGATGAAGCAATGAATATACAGTGCCCTCCAAAAGTATTGGAACAGTGAGTCCAATTCGTTTACTTTTGTTGTAGACTGAAAACATTTGGGTTTGACATCAAAAGATGAATATGAGACAAGAGATCAACATTTCAGCTTTTATTTCCAGGTATTTACATCTGGATCTGATACACAACTTAGAAGATAGCATTATTTGTAATGGAACACAAAATTTTTAGGTGAGCAAAAGTATTGGAACATATAAACTTAAAATAGATTAAAGTGAATGAGACTTAATATTTAGTTGCAAATCCTTTGCTTTCAATAACTGCATCAAGCCTGTGACCCATTGACATCACCAAACTTTTGCATTCTTCTTTTGTGATGCTTTTCCAGGCTTTCACCGCAGCCTTTTTCAGTTGTTGTTTGTTTTGGGGGGTTACTCCCTTCAGTCTCCTCTTCAGCAGGTAAAATGCATGCTCTATTGGGTTTAAGTCTGGAGACTGACTTGGCCAGTCTAAAACCTTCCACTTCTTGCCCTGATGAACTCCTTTGTTGTTTTGGCAGTGTGTTTTGGGTCATTATCTTGCTGCATGATGAAGGATCTCCCAATCAGTTTGGTTGCATCTTTCTTTAAATTAGCAGACAAAATGTTTCTGTAGACTTCTGAGTTCATTTTGCTGCTGCCATCATGTGTTACATCATAAATGAAGATGAAAGAGCCCGTCCCAGAAGAAGCCATGCAAGCCCAAGCCATGACATTACCTCCACCATGTTTCACAGATGAGCTTGTATGTTTGGGATCATGAGCAGATCCTTTCTTTCTCCAAACTTTCGCCTTTCCATCACTTTGGAAAAAGTTAATCTTTGTCTCATCAGTCCATAAAACTTTTTCCCAGAATTTTTGAGGCTCATCTCTGTACCTTTTGTCAAATTCCAGCCTGGCCTTCCTATACTTCTTGCTAATGAGTGGTTTGCATCTTCTGGTGTAGCCTCTGTACTTTTGTTCATGAAGTCTTCTGCGAACAGTAGATTGTGATACCTTCACTCCTGCCCTCTGGAGGTTGTTGCTGATGTCACTAACAGTTGTTTTAGGGTCTTTCTTTACAGCTCTCACAATGTTTCTGTCATCAACTGCTGATGTTTTCCTTGGTCTACCTGTTCGACGTCTGTTGCTTAGTACACCAGTGGTTTCTTTCTTCTTCAGGACATTCCAAATGGTTGTACTGGCTATGGCCAATGTTTGTGCAATGGCTCTGATTGATTGTCCATCTTCTCTCAGATTCACAATTGCTTCTTTTTCACCCATAGACAGCTCTCTGGTTTTCATGTTGGTTCCACCTCTAAATGCAGTCTGCACAAGCAAAACCTATCATACCCAATCTGAAACTGAGCTCAGACATCCAGTGCTATTTATTGTTTGAATAATCAATGTAATTGGGAGACACCTGGGCAACAAAACACACCTGTCAGTCACATGTTCCAATACTTTTGCTCTCATGAAAAATGGGTGGGTTCAAACAAAAGGTGCTATCTTCTAAGTTGTGTATCAGATCCAGATGTAAATACCTGGAAATGAAAGCTGAAATGTTGATCTCTTGTCCCATATTCATCTTTTGATGTCAAACCCAAATATTTTCAGTCTACAACAAAAATAAAGGAATTGGTCTCACTGTTCCAATACTTTTGGAGGGCACTGTACAAGGTTATAATGTTCACAGGAAAGACAGGAACTCGCACGGAGGAGTCATAGAGTCATATTCCAACAAAGATAAGACAAGACTTCATGCCTGCCAGCATTGAGGACTTGTGGTTACAGGTTCACTTACCATATGTCAAACCACTACCAGTTGGGTACTGTTACGACCACCATGTGCAGACAACTTGTATCTGAGTGAAGTGCTTGATATGATTGACTGTGTTTGTGACACCGTAAATGAAATTTATTTAATGTGTGACCTGAATCAACTCAATCAATCAATCAATCAATCAATCAATCAATTTTATTTATAAAGCCCAATATCACAAATCACAATTTGCCTCACAGGGCTTTACAGCATATGACATCCCTCTGTCCTTAGGACCCTCACAGCGGATAAGCAAAAAACGGTAGAAACCTCAGGAAGAGCAACTGAGGAGGGATCCCTCTTCCAGGATGGACTGACGTGCAATAGATGTCGTACAGAACAGAACAGAACAGAACCTAAATTGGATGTCACAGGACTATCCACGAAAGAGTAAAATTCTAAATGTAACTAATGCATATCATCTAACACAAGTCATTAATCAACCAACAAGAATCTATATCAATAGGGTTGGTAAGAAAACATCTACTTGCATAGACAACAGTTTTACAAATGCAGTTTATATGTGCTCCAAGGACATATCTGTTGCCACTGGTTGTTGTGATCACAACATCTTAGCTATAACTAGGAAAGCAAAAATACCTAAAGTGAAACCAAAAGAAATTTACAAAAGATCATATAAAACATTCTCTCAGGAATCTTTTTTTATTGATGTTAATAATTTATGTTGGTCAGATGTATATAAGGAAGATTATCCTGATAATGCCATTAAAACATATTTTACCTTGTAGTGGACAAACATGCACCTATTAAAAAACTTACTGTGCGAAATGTCAGGGCATCATGGATTGATAATGTGCTCCGGAGCCTTATGGTTGATAGAGATGTGGCAAAGGGTACTGCAAACAAAATTGGGAGTCTGTCTAGGAAACCTATTGCAAACTGAGAAATCAAGTAACTAAAATCAATAGTTATTTTTCAAAGTCAAAATAAATGAGTGTAAGTATGACGGGAAAAAACTGTAGGGTACCCTAAATTAAATAATGGGAAGAAAAATTAGCCAGCCCCCTTCTTTTATTGATACAGGGGAATCATTTTTAACAAAACCGCAAGCAATTGCAAATTACTTAAAATATGTTTTTGTTAATAAGGTGGACAAATTGAGAAAAGAGATTCCAGCTATGAATCTCACCCCATCACGAGTGCAGAATTAAACAACTCATGAAGAACAATTCTTTGAAATTTGAGTTGAATAAAGTAAATGTAAAACAAGTAGAACAAAAGTTATGTATGAGAGGCCTATGAGAAGCCCTTTGAGACATAATTCATACTTGGTTTCACATGCAACATCATACTCTCATACATACACCACTATACTCTCACACAGACACTACTATACTCTCTTACATGCACAGTCATACTCTTATACATACACCACTATACTCTCACACAAACACTACTATACCCTCTTACATGCACAATCATACTCTCATACATACACCACTATACTCTCACACAAACACTACTATACCCTCTTACATGCACAATCATACTCTCATACATACACCACTATACTCTCACACAAACACTACTACTGTATACCCTCTTACATGCACAATCATACTCTCATACATACAGCACTATACTCTCACACAAACACTACTATACCCTCTTACATGCACAATCATACTGTCATACATACAGCACTATACTCTTACACAAACACTACTATACTCTCTTATATTTATCATCATATTTTCTTTTATTTACTGTCATACTCTTGTAACAGAAGATAATATTATATGCATGTAAGTATGATAGTATGTACATGAAAGTAACAGTATATGTAAAACAAAGCTCTAATATATGTATGAGAGAATAATATTTGAAACAGAATAATAGCATATGTAAGAGAAATTAGTTGACGGACTTGGCCCGCCTTCCCAATCATATGAGAAGATGGCGGACCGGGAGCGACTCAGTGAAGCTGTTGGCCTCTTAAATAACATTTTAAACTCTTCAACCGTTGTCAAAACAATGTCAGAAATGTTGGATCAAAGTCGCCAACCATCCACAGGAGCCTCTGCTAATGCGGCCGTCGAGGAGGAAATGCGCCGGATATTCAGAGCTGGATCGTCAGGTGCATCAGGGAGTGTCAGTGGCACTTCCTCTGGAGCTAACGTTAACGCTAATGTGAGCCAAATGATGAGACCTCGATATCAAACTCAACAGTATTTCGGTGGATGGGCTTCAAAATCAAGGAAGAGGTGAGTTAATTGAATAAGGCTGAATCATGTTTATTTAGCAGCGGATGTGTTTTTTATTTAAACCACCACTTAATAACATTATTGTTACTGTTTCTAAGCTAACAGGTTAGCATAAATACTAACGGTAGCTGTTACTTTTGTCAATAGTAAAGACAGTGAAAATGTTAAAAGTAAGTTAGTGTTTAATTTTTTTTTTTAAATTAACGCTGCTGAATAACATTAAGCCTGTATAACTTTACTGCCCCCCTGTAAATTAACTGATCTCTAGTGCTGGGCAACTAGCTAATGTAATTGGAAAAAGAACTAAATAACGTTAATGTTAAACATTCAGCTGTTAATGTCAGGTATTTTCGACCAACATTGTCTCCACCTTAAAATCACATCTCACTCCAGACTTAATAACGTCACTAGTTAGTTTACTGTGTGGAACCATTTCATAACTTAAATCCAGTTAGCATGGTTCATCAGCTGTTTCAAGTGATGCAATTATGTGTGTCCAGTCTAACCTGGATTAAAAAACCTACTCATGCGTCAGAGTAACTGTAGCGGGGCTACACGAGAAAGAAATAACTCTGCTAGCCACGTCAGTCATTGAGCACACGTTGGCTTGTAGAATAGCGCAGTGAGACAGAGGGAGAGAGATCAGCTGTGTCGCGTTTCAGCTACGCTCCGGTTCAGTCACTACTCCGTGTGGCTGAGCTCAGGCAGGTGAGCTGATCCTCAGAGCAGAGTCAGCTTATTGTAGTAGTAAGACTGAATATAACAGTGAATGTTCGGAATGAAGTACAGTAACATATCTACTCTAAGTAAATGAGAATCAAGCTGAGTTTCTGAGTTTTGTTTAGCAATAGCCCAGTACAGTGACTGTGGTTAACTCCAAAGTTAGTGACAGTTTTACACTGGAGCAGTAGATAAGTCTCCACTGACCACAGTTAGTGAACTGAAACAACTCGTTTCACATGCAGAACTCTGTTACACAAGTGTTTTTAAAAATGATTTCACTCCATATCCTAAAACAACAGACAGATGCAATTGAAACAGAATCCATAATAGTATTATTAAAATCTAGCTATTACTAAATAATAATCATTGTTATTTCACCGTATGTGTGAAACAAAGCCTGTTATACTTAGATTATCCTATTTAAGAAAATATAAACCTGAAAGTGTTCTTAACTACTACATGTTGCATAAATATTACCCAGTTAAAATGTATGTTCAATGCAAAGAATTATGAGAGACAACAAAGAATCTTGTACACATATATTTATTAAGATAACAGCTCTAGCCAAAGTTAATAGTGCTGACTTTACATTGCCAATGGATAGTTTGCCACAAAGAAGCTTGACATTGCTCTTTTAATAAGGTTGTAAGCCTGGCTTATCTTAAGTAAAGTACAGTTGTGAGCTGTTAGAGGTGATTTCTGGCATGTTTGTCTGTTCATGCCCTTTTAAAATGTAAAAAAAAAAAAAAAAAAAGTTAAACCACATAAGTAATATAAACTATATAGTTTCTAGTAGGAAACTATAAATAGTTTATGCTTCTGTTACATATATGATCATAAATAAACTGCAACACTTGAAAATTCTTTTTCAAACTGATACAGTGCAACAGGTTAAATCTGTTTCTGTGGTCACTCTGACTTTGTCACTTGCACCATTCAAGTTTATCTTCCTCTCAACGTGGTTGAGCAAGCATTTCTATTACAGATGAAAATTGTATGTAATGCAATATATATTCAGCCAAGGCTTTTTTGAGTAAAAGTCCTCTTAATGTTTGATTGTCTTGCCTTTGATTCAAGATGGTGCAATGCAGATGGCAGCCTATTGCAGCGCCTCCTTTTGTTTTTGTTCAAAAGCATTTGCTAAATGACTAAATGTAATGATAATGCTTTCTTTTTTAGGCCTACTGCCCCAAATCACCCTACCTTCAACAAGGATGTCATACTATTACCCAATTCCACATGGGATGAAGTTTGCAAACACAAAACAAAAAGAAGACTTCATGAAAGTGGCTATATTTTAAGCGCCTTTGAAATGAGGAAATTGTGGGACGGCAGGACGGTCATTGCAGAGATAAGAGAAGCATTCAAGGACAGAATTCCTGAGGATGTCAGGTATTATATTGTTGGAATATTAAGACATTGCACATGAAAGTTAATGAGTTGATTGCTGGTTTTGAAGTTGAATTGTACAGTACAGGCCAAAAGTTTGGACACACCTTCTCATTCAATGCGTTTTCTTTATTTTCATGACTATTTACATTGTAGATTCTCACTGAAGGCATCAAAACTATGAATGAACACATGTGGAGTTATGTACTTAACACAAAAAGGTGAAATAACTGAAAACATGTTTTATATTCTAGTTTCTTCAAAATAGCCACCCTTTGCTCTGATTACTGCTTTGCACACTCTTGGCATTCTCTCCATGAGCTTCAAGAGGTAGTCACCTGAAATGGTTTTCCAACAGTCTTGAAGGAGTTCCCAGAGGTGTTTAGCACTTGTTGGCCCCTTTGTCTTCACTCTGCGGTCCAGCTCACCCCAAACCATCTCGATTGGGTTCAGGTCCGGTGACTGTGGAGGCCAGGTCATCTGCCGCAGCACTCCATCACTCTCCTTCTTGGTCAAATAGCCCTTACACAGCCTGGAGGTGTGTTTGGGGTCATTGTCCTGTTGAAAAATAAATGATCGTCCAACTAAACGCAAACCGGATGGGATGGCATGTCGCTGCAGGATGCTGTGGTAGCCATGCTGGTTCAGTGTGCCTTCAATTTTGAATAAATCCCCAACAGTGTCACCAGCAAAACACCCCCACACCATCACACCTCCTCCTCCATGCTTCACAGTGGGAACCAGGCATGTGGAATCCATCCGTTCACCTTTTCTGCGTCTCACAAAGACACGGCGGTTGGAACCAAAGATCTCAAATTTGGACTCATCAGACCAAAGCACAGATTTCCACTGGTCTAATGTCCATTCCTTGTGTTTCTTGGCCCAAACAAATCTCTTCTGCTTGTTGCCTCTCCTTAGCAGTGGTTTCCTAGCAGCTATTTGACCATGAAGGCCTGATTCGCGCAGTCTCCTCTTAACAGTTGTTCTAGAGATGGGTCTGCTGCTAGAACTCTGTGTGGCATTCATCTGGTCTCTGATCTGAGCTGCTGTTAACTTGCAATTTCTGAGGCTGGTGACTCGGATGAACTTATCCTCAGAAGCAGAGGTGACTCTTGGTCTTCCTTTCCTGGGTCGGTCCTCATGTGTGCCAGTTTCGTTGTAGCGCTTGATGGTTTTTGCGACTCCACTTGGGGACACATTTAAAGTTTTTGCAATTTTCCGGACTGACTGACCTTCATTTCTTAAAGTAATGATGGCCACTGGTTTTTCTTTAGTTAGCTGATTGGTTCTTGCCATAATATGAATTTTAACAGTTGTCCAATAGGGCTGTCGGCTGTGTATTAACCTGACTTCTGCACAACACAACTGATGGTCCCAACCCCATTGATAAAGCAAGAAATTCCACTAATTAACCCTGATAAGGCACACCTGTGAAGTGGAAACCATTTCAGGTGACTACCTCTTGAAGCTCATGGAGAGAATGCCAAGAGTGTGCAAAGCAGTAATCAGAGCAAAGGGTGGCTATTTTGAAGAAACTAGAATATAAAACATGTTTTCAGTTATTTCACCTTTTTTTGTTAAGTACATAACTCCACATGTGTTCATTCATAGTTTTGATGCCTTCAGTGAGAATCTACAATGTAAATAGTCATGAAAATAAAGAAAACGCATTGAATGAGAAGGAGTGTCCAAACTTTTGGCCTGTACTGTATTTCTTAATGTGTTTTTTTTTTTTTTTTTTTTTTCTTTCAGTATTGAACTTTCGATGGCCTGTGGAAACAAACTGGTTTCCCCAAAGTTGCATGAAGGCCAGGAACTGAATGCCTTTATGATTCACAAGGTATTCAAATCAAAGGCGGTGTACATTAGGCCATCAAGCAATCTTCCATTTCCGGTAAGCTATTTAAAAATAATGTGAAGCAGTGTGTTTCTGTCTCAACTGGAGCATAGAATTCTCATGGTTTGCCATAGGCTTAACCTCAACATCTTATCAACATTTTTGTTGTGTTTTAGTTTGACAGCACAGATTCAGAGGACAGTTGTGTGGAGGTTGACACTACATCAGCTTCTAGTGACCACAGAACTACCACTGCCAGTGAGACCAGTAACTGTATGACTACAAGGGCCAGGGGAAACCAAATTGCATCAACACAGCAGATTTCTAGTTATCCTTGCACAAGAAGGGCCAGAGCTAACCAGCCCTCTGCAACACAGCAAGCGACCAGTGATACCATGGCCAGAGCTAACCAGCCCTCTGCAACACAGCAAGTGACCAGTGATTCCATGGCCAGAGCTAACCAGCCCTCTGCAACGCAGCAAGCGACCAGTGATTCCATGGCCAGAGTTAACCAGCCCTCTGCAACGCAGCAAGTGACCAGTGATACCATGGCCAGAGCTAACCAGCCCTCTGCAACACAGCAAGTGACCAGTGTCATTGACTTAGATAGTGTTGCCACAGTGAACCAGACTCCATCAGCTAGCAGTGAGGACTATGCTGCCTACCTTTCGATCATGGGTTCCATCTCCGACCTTTCTTCTGATGATGACGACGAGTTAAACCAGGCTATAATGGCCAGTCTTGAGAGTCATGCGTAAGTGACTGGTTGATATGGCATTGTTTAATGAGCGTAGTAATTTCTAGGGCTGTACCCCAAGCTTCGAAGCTTTGTTCAGTGCCATGTTATTCGCGTGGCAAAATCATTATTCAGATATTTAAAAAAAAAAAATTCCCACGGCAGCAGAGTCCAATAGGAAGAGGGGTGAGGAGAGTGAAGAGAGAAAGGTAGAGAGCGGGGGAGAGCGAGTCAGTGTAGGCCATTGTCCCTGATGGACTAAGAGTCTCATCCTACTCTCTAATGTGCTATGTGTGAGCTCAGTCCTGCGTGTTCTTTAATGAAGCAATAGGAGAAGATATTCGGTCTCAGTTAATGTAGTTTATTAAGCAGTAAAGGAATAAAATTACAGAGCTCTGGGTCTCAACTTCACGTCCCTGACGAACAACAAAGGTGTGTCAGTTCACGAAGTCTGACCTCCTGTCCTTTCCCTGACCCAGTATATTTGAGCGTAACAG
Organism: Epinephelus lanceolatus; assembly: GCF_041903045.1. NCBI lineage: Eukaryota > Metazoa > Chordata > Actinopteri > Perciformes > Serranidae > Epinephelus > Epinephelus lanceolatus. Next base: position 3,313,515 of record NC_135734.1, read on the forward strand.
AGTGTCATTGTGCACGCAAGGCATTGTCCTCTTCTCATTGGCAGTTCCACTTCCTCCTTCACCACACCACGCCCCTGCCTCGTGTTAATCTGACTCCTTCCCGCTGGCGGTGGGGGCGTGGTTCCTGTTTTGAAAGACAAGAGAACAACACAACTCCCTACACGTGCTGTACCTTACTATCTGTATATCACTTTCTATTCTTTTTACCATATATGAAACTAATTATCTAAGCATTGCGGTATGTGCTCCTCAGACTTCATGTCTCTTCCTCTCCTGTACTTTTCCACTTCTGCAAAGCAAACACATTAAGATCAGCTGAAATCATCTCAGTATTCTCATTGTTCACACATCTAAAACTTATATAGTGAAACACAACTTATAGTAAAACACATAACATCATTCTATTCCCAACATCCCCCTCTTTCTTGTTGCTCTGCACACCTCTCACTCCTATCGGACCCACCAAGCTGGAGTGAAATTTCAAATAAATTCAAATACTTGTTAATGAAGCTACAAAGCCCAAAAAATGGCATTCAGTACAGCCCTAATAATTTCAGATGCACAGCAGAAAAAGTCAGAGGAATAACCAGGTTTTCTGCATGAATTGGTAATAAAATGTGATCTGATCTTCAACAAAGTCTCAAGTATAGACAAAGATAGAAACATCAACATTTATATCTACCAGGGCTATATTATGGTTTAGAATGTAGTTAGCAGTAATGGTTAAAAAGATGAATTATGACCTATGCTTATTTGATATAATTGAGGATGATGTCCAAAAAGTATGACCTTATCTCTATTTTTATATTTTTTCTTTTTGGTTCCAACAGGGAATCTCAACACCAAAACACTAAATCAGCACAGGAGGTGCTCCTCAATCTTGCATCCCAAATTGACAGTAACCAAGGATGCAGATTCAGCATTAATAGATCTTCAGTATTGGATGGTGCTCTGTGGGGCTTCAGACGAATGTCCTATAATCCCAGGTACCAGATGTGTATCAAGTTTTCAGATGACTTGGGAATGGATGAAGAGGCTGTGGACCTTGGTGGCCCTCGGAGAGAATTTTTACGGTTGCTCATGGAAGCTCTGGCACTGTCACCAATGTTTGAAGGAAGAGACGGCAAGTTGATTTTGGCTTTGGACAGTTCAGGTATATGCCATATTTTTGGTTCCAGTGTATTGACTTTTTTACAATATCCCTTTTCCCAGTCCTAGTTTTGTCCTAGGTTTTGTGCCGTCCATTGTATCTTGTGTTTTGTCTTCCATCCCATGTTTGCTTAAGCTTTAAGAGAAGATCGATATTTTATGGCTGGCCAGGCCATTGCTGCAAGTCTTGTCCATGGGGGTCCTCCACCAGGATTCACTGCACCAACACTGTATTCTCGTCTAGTTGGTGCCAATTCCTCAAAGCCTGTCTTGGAAGACATTGCTGATACAGACCTCTGTGAGAAGGTTAAAAAGGTAAATACATTGTAAATATACACTCAGTTGCCGGTTTATTAGGTCTACCTAGCTAAATCTAATGTAGTCTAATCCAACTATCCTGCAATAAAACTTACATTCATGAAGGTTTTAATGTTCAGTTTTTGTTCAAACTGTTTTAAAGAGGTGTTGATTCAACTGTGATCATTTTGGAGAAGGTAGTTTGTACTGCTAGTGAACTGTATTATGATATTCTGACAGTTTCTATTAATTTGTCCTCCTCATTCATTTCAATCATGAAACCAGTACAAATTGTTATTTATTTTAATGATTCATTTCCTGATAAGGTAAACAATTTGAGTTAGAATTACAGATGTTGAGTGTCTGCTTAATAAATGCAGGGTCAGACCACCAGGTGTAAATAATCTAGATGTCAAATTTCTTAGAATTGTTGCCAATTTAATTGCTGTTCCTGTCTGTCATAATATTAATTTGAGTATTGAAAAAGGTATTTGTCCACTGGCATGGAAGATAGAAAAAGTTATTCCACTTTCAAAAAATCCAGCTCCATCATTTTCTCGTACAAATAGCTGCTGCATAGGTTTGTTAACAGCTTTAGGAAATGGAATTATTTTTGAACAAATACAAACTTATTTTAATGTTAATAATTTGAACACAGATTATCAACATGCATACAGGCCTGATCATTCTACATGCACGCCTCTGAGACAAATGACATATGATTGGCAAAGTGAGCAAGATAATAGGAACTTTTACTTGATAGCAGTTCGGCATTGAATGTTGAAGAGCATCCTTTATTGTTAAGCTGAACCAGTATGGTTCAGCTTAAAAACTTCATTTTTACTGCATTAAAGTAGACAGAGTGCTACTGGACTCCACGGAGGTCTGCGCAGACTAAAAACGGATGTCCGCAAACCCTGTGCGCGCAAAGCTCAGATTTTATGACTGCGTGGACTCTGCTTCGCGCACCAGTGTCACTCAAAAGACTGCTCGGCATGTATTTTTCACATCGCCATGACAGAAACGTGCAAGAATTGTGGGCAATGTAGTGTTTCATGGACATTTTTACAGGAAACTACAACGCGAAGGTGCGCTCAACTATGGAAACCCAAATGACTGCGGACATTCCTCGCGGAGTCTGTTCCACCTTTAGTGCGCCCAAGTCTGTGAGCACCTTAAATTAAAACCCTCGGCGCACACTGCAGCACAATCAAACAGATGCGCAACTCAGAGTATCAGAAGTGTCTCTGACACCAGACTCTGAGCGGCTCTGAGTGCGCTCGTGGCTCGTTGACGAGGTTAGTGTTGTGTTTAAGGCCCCCCCCCAAAAAATGGGGAAAAAAAGCTTCGAATTTTTTTTTTTCACAATCGAATCCCATGCCATCGAACGAAGCTTCGAATTTTTGGGGTCAGCCCTAGTGGTGATGTTTTCTAGTAGCAAAACACTGGCTGCTGATTTATCACACATACTGTTTGCATTCTTGTTGCCGAACTATGTTTTAGTTTATTGGTTCCCTCTTTCTATTGTGTGGTGTTTCTAGGTGTCGGAATGTACATCTTTGGATGACCTAATTGACGCCACTGAACCACTGCAAGATTACCTGGCAAATGCTGGGTGTCTCAAGCCATTGAAATGCATTGACGACAAAAATCTGGTTCAAGATATTCTGATGTTTCAGGTGGTCCACAGAGTCTACGGGGCATATGAAAGGTTTGTGTAACATTATTGTTCAGAAATTTTGTGAAGTTTTTGTTCCATGGGTATGTGTTATTTTTTTACCATTTTCCTCTGCATAAATACAGGAACAACAAAACATTTGAACATGTACTGTATATTTTTTATTAAAGACACTATAGCTTTTATAAAATAGGCCACGTGTTGTATAAGTAACTCAAAGAAAAAACAGGTTCCAAACAACTCTGTTTACTACATGTAAAGTACCCTGTAAAATAAGCTTTTTGCACACATTACAACAACTATATTTTCACCACTGAGACATTTTACACATACAAAAACCAAAATTTTAAACACAACAATGAATTCAACGTAGTTTTCTCCTGGTTCTTCTAAAAATGATTGCTACTTTGTTCATTTGGGACTGAATTGGATTTGAAATTATGTTTGGCAAGTCTGAACAGATTTATTTTTGATTCTCAAAGACTTTGAACATATTTCACATGTTTTGCCATCCTAGATTTCATCCTAACTTCTGCTGCCATCTTGGATTTTTTAGCTTTTATTCTGCATTGGTGAAGGAAGTCATCCCTTTCTCCCTGCTAGCCTAATGATATGATTATCAACCCAATTTGTAACAGACATTTTTGTCTTCTCGTGCATCTCATTTTTATAGATTTCAGGAGGGGCTGAAGACTCTTGGTGTTCTGGATGCAATCAGAATGCATCCAGACAGTTTTAGACCCTTAATGTGTCACGAACCATCCCCACTCACTGCTGACTTAGTGGATCACCTTTTCCACATCCGGCTGTCTGCAGTGGGAAGCAACAAGAGAAGGGCAGAGGAACATGTTGTTCCATTTTGGAGGGATTACCTGCAAGATGTTGAAGGTAAATATTGCTGCTAGATATGGCACTGTCTCTCATGTTTTTGTCATGTTTACAAAGTGTACAGATACTTGGCTGAGAGAAAATACTAAAATAATAAACTTTCATTATTCTAAAAGGATTCTGATTTTTCCCTAACCTTTGCGTTAATGCCACTGATTGGCCAATTTGTCAACTTCTGCTTCCATATTTGATTTCTATCTCCTTCTTTTCTTTTTGTTTATTTTCCATTTATTCTTTATTTTTATTTTTTTACTCATCTTCCCTTCCTCTATCTTCTTTTTACAGTCTGTGTCCAATATAATTGACAGTCTCTGTCTTTCCATTATACAGTGTAACTTTTTGAAAAGTTTTACATGCTATCTTTGTAATTATATTAACTTTTTTTTCTTTAACTCCTTGTCTCTTTACATCCTTTTCATCTACTAATCCACTTTCCTTTCTTTCTTTGCCTTTCATTCCTTTCTTTTGGAGCTTTCTAATTGCTGTAAATTGTCATGTTTTTTCTTCTTCTTGTTTTTCTGTTTGTTAGAGCAAGTGGGACCCTCAAAGCTAGGTAAAATCCTAGCCTTTGCCAAGGGTGCAAATGTCATCCCTCCAGTTGGCTTCTCTCCTCAACCATCAATTGATTTTCTGCATGATCAGTCCATCAGCACCAGACGCCATTTGCCTATGGCAAACACTTGCATCAACTGCCTTAAGTTGCCACTGCTTGACACATATGAGGATTTCAGGGAGAGTATGGACTTTGCATTAGGTAACCCACAGGGTTTTGGTAGAGAATAATGTGGGAAATGTATGTCTGTTCCAAGTACCCTGTTGAGGATGTTTCAGATAGATTTAGTATGGACTGTGAACATAAGAGCTTCTGTTTTGTTTTGTTTTTTGTTTGTTTTCCTTTGAAAGATTAGCCATTTGCAGAAAAATCTTGCATTTAATGCAAACTACTACAGTTTAAAGCAAACAAAAACTTCACCTTTTTCAGTGATAAGCCATGATTTTGTTTGGTTTGGTTTTTTACAACCAATGTATTCATAGACTGTATAAAATTCTATTTTTTCATTCAGTCATTTTTGATAAACTTTCGCTTTTTTAGGATGTAAAGGGACACTGGTACAAAAAAATCAAATGTTAGTTACATTATTCAGTCTGTTATGAGGCAACTTGTTTACTGCTTTGCACATAAATGCATAAAGTGCCACATAAATGTAGTAGTATTTACCATTTATCTGTTACAAAACAACCCACAGTGTTCTAGCACTCAAGCCGCTTTGTTACTGTTGACTGAGGAAATTCACCAAGCCTGAAAATAATTGTATGCCATGGTTACCATCATCAGTCAGTGGGTCTACTGTCTCTTGAATTCTGTTAATACGTGTTTGATTTACATTGAAGTTATTTTCCGGAACAACAATATTGTTTTCAGTCTCTAACTGTAGAGGGATGTCTTCATTGATTTCCAGGGTTTCATTTCCTGCAAAGATGTCCTGAATTGCACCAGCTCCGGCACTGTTAAGAACTCCTCTCTGCCACAGTTGGAGAGGTGTTTGTCCTCCCTGTGTAGATAATCCATGGTGGTTCCACTGATTTTGGAATTCTGCAGCTGCCCTTTGAACTCTTGGCAAGTAGATGTAGTGTAGACAAAACAGATGGAGTTCATCTGTAGAGTCCAGTATGCCCTCATTTTCCATGAAGGTGAAGAGGTTACTGAAGTGGAATGAGACAACTCTATTTAGCTCTGCCCACAGCCGTTCAATCCTCT